>NC_081411.1:407639805-407956055 GCF_030272615.1 Cryptomeria japonica
GCTATGTTACCAGGTCCTTAACCTGCACCCCCTAGGTCTTGGTCCAGTTCTTACTTGGTTCTAGTCCTAGTTCAGTGCTTTGCGGATTCGACCAGGGTATTGCCCAGACGAACCCGAGCCAAATTTCACCTCCAAATGTGTCCAACTAGCGAATTTCAATGTTTTTTAATTTTCTTTTTACTTTTTATTGTAATGTATCCATCTACAGCAATGGTAAAAATATTGTCAAAACCATGGCATCAAGGAATAATCACCAAGTTGCTATGCTTGAAATAAAATAGAAGGTCTAATATAAATCATAAACCCTTGCATATGCAATTCTCAATCTCTAATGTTATCAAATTTATAACTATGCATGAATCATGCTTATCATTGTTAAGGACAATGGATTGTGTCTTCAAGAGTATCAAATGACTGCCTTCAACACTCTATCAAGTGTGTAGGGGCAATGATCTATAGATAATAGTGAGAAAGGGTTCAAACCATGTTAAAATCTTAGGGCCAGTTCATTACTTTAAGGATACCTTAAGCCTTTCCAAATTCTTGACACACTTCAAGGTCCTATAAACTCAAAAAAAAGCAGTCTTAATATGCGTAAAAACCTTGTGGTCAGCACCAAACAAAGGTACAAATAAGCCATTAAGATAGTCATCTTAAACTTCAAATGATAGTGGTATCAAAAGAGAGATCATAGTGTTCTATGAAGAGTACCCTATGTATTACAGTGTTCTAAGAAGAGCCATGGATATGATAGTCATCAAGTTGGTATCTATGATATTTCATTCATAGCGAAAGATGCCAACTAGAATTTAGCACAAATCTAATGTTTTGTTTTCAACTTGAACCTTAACCAGCGAATGTGTTGAATTGGGTTTTTTGGATAGTTTTGATGATTTTTGCATTTTAGGGTTTTTGGTTGCTTGATTGACAAATGCGGGATGAAATTCAAATGCAAAGTATAAACTAATAATTGACTGAAAGTAAATATCAGAATTCTGATTTTTATTGCAGCAAATACTAAACTCAAGAATTGAACAATTTATAGCATTCAGAGCCAAGACTGGTATACGAGGTGTCCTAAGCTTGCCTAGAAAGGCTTATTTTATTTGACTAAATTCCAAGATATGCTGATATAGGAGCCTACACACTCTGTCAACAGCTCCAATATGTTTTATTGTCCCTAATATGAATTATCAAAAACGAAATAATGAAGTATAATGCAGACATAAGCTTAATTTCAATTCCTTGCCAGGAGAGACCCTCCAGAATTCCCTGAATAATTGCTGGTATAGCTCCGATCTGCTATGGAATCTCTGAAAGAATCATCAAACTGCCCTTTTATTTCCCTGACAATGAATTTCCTAGAAACAGCTTATTCAAAACCCCTCTAATTTATTTTTTTGGATCTCTAGGATAGCTGAAATGGTACGATCTATCCTTGAATGGTATGGCTTGCATAAATGACCCCCAAATTTGTAAATTTGAAACTCCAACTTGCTCAGATCTGATTTCTCTGTATTTCCCTCCTTGTTTCAATAATTTGACCCTCAATGGCCTGATATGAAGCCTCCAAATTGGCACCAAGTGGCTGTAAGTGAATGGTGCTATGTCTAAACACCAAAACATTGAGAGTTTTCGTTCCCAGTGGTGATTCCAAGCTACTATTTGTTGGTTGCAGGCTGCTACAAAGATAATATCCAAAAAAGTAAAATCTCACAATGCCAAAATGAGCCTCCAAAATGTCTTTTTAACATGCATCAAACCCTAATTCGAATTTGGGGTTAGGGTTGTACTTTTGGCATCATAAAACATGTTAAAATGTTCTTTTTTATTTAAAAAATAACTTCCCCTAAGTGGTTTAACCCATCGAGGGTCTAATTCCTCATTAAAAGTGGCCATTAATAAGGTTTCTATGGCCTGTTGAACTATTCGAGTTGGTGGATCCCAACATCTATCACCTTCATACCACTCGCAAAAGTTGATCCAACCTAATTTATGAGGTAGCTCCTAGCATCTATTACTTGTATGGTAATGGTGAAAGCCAACTAAGCCCTCACATTACCATGGGTAGCCCCTAGCATTCGTCACCTCCGTGCCACTAGTGAAAGTCAACTAAACCCTAAGATTCAACTATTAGCTCCTAGCATTTATTAATTGTGCGTCTAATGGCACCTAGCTAAAATCTACCTGCATCATATTACCAACTAACAGCTGCAACTTATAACCAAGACTCTTCACACCACACCAATAGACTCACACACCTAAAAACCAGCTTCAACCCCCCAAAAATTAAATCTGATATGAGTGAACAGCAGGCTGGAAATACAGACCAGCAACATTAAAATCCTCACAAACTCTTCTAAATTACTCCCCACACACTCAAATTATCTCTAACATACTCCAAATGCCCTAGGCTTAAAGCGATTAAGGCTACACTAAAAAAATGGCACCAACAAATCAGAATCAGCATTACACACAACCCCAAACACCTCCCAACAAAGACGCCTACAGTTGAAAGGTTCGACTTCATATATAAAATCCAATACTCCAAGATATTCAATAAAACTTACAGGATGAATTGCCCAAGGCATAGACAATGAATGAGCAAGTCCCCAGAATGATCTGACACACGAACTTAGAGTTATCAACTAAAACATGCTACAGCTACACCAAAACCAGCAAACTGAAAATCCACACACAACACTCAAAAATCATGCTAGGAAGGTGTGTGTGACACAATCATGCTGAAAATGTGACAAACATGGAGCAATCACATAATTATACAAGTATAAATGTACACGTACAAAACATACAATGGAGTAACATATTGAAGACACAATAAACACCTAATTGTCCACAAATTATGAAGTGTATATACATTTAAGAGAAACATACATAAGGCACAATAATACACTTGAAGCATGAAGTATACACTTAAGGCAATGAGTACACACGCAAAGCATAAAGTATACACATAGGACATAGAGAATAAGCATGAATATACTTAAGGCAAGAAGCATTCACGTGAAAACACATGAAGTATAAATTATATATGTGAGACACATAAAAATGAGCAAAGCATTAGGCACCCATACACATAGAACATGGAAGGCATGAATATACATATGGCCTGAGGCATACATGATAACACTTATGACATAATCATACATAGAGATGCACATAAGGTGTGAAACACCCATATGAATACACATAAAGCATTTAGGACATGAAGCATACATACAAATAGATGAGCATTCATTCAAGGCATACAAATATTTTAAAAGCATATGAAACAAATGCTCATTGAATAGCTGAAAGTCATGAATCATAAACGCATGTAAGGCATGAAGTACATATGTTAGGCATAAGGCAATGAACACACATCAAGTACGTAAAGCATGAAACAGTACACTCTAATACATGCCAACGGGCATTAAGCATACATGAGAAATGGTCCTCATGGAGTAACAAGAAGAGTACACTTAAGAGTAAGCATGTAGTTTAAAGCACATTGGATTAATCCACATTTGCCAATCTATTCAGATCTTTTGGGACTATTCTAGATCAATCAAAGTAGAATCACATATAATAATATAATATTAATTTGTTGTATGATTTACCTCCCATAGATTGCATGAGACTCCTCTTCCTATTCTGCTAAACCTTACAAGATGGAAGATTTACTGTGCGAAGGGCACATGACACAGTCTACATGCGGCTCTCTCAAGGTTTGCTACCCGTCTTGGGACATTTTCGTCATGTGACTGATTTACTCTGCCTTTTCCCCACACACTCCCTATCTTTGCAAGTATTAGAGAAAGGCAAAGAATTAGATCACTGCAATCTATAGGTTAAGAATTCAATTTAATATGGCATTATTTGAATTACATTGTCAATTATTTACTTAAGGCAAGAAGCATGCAAATGAATACATATGTAGTATGAAATATACATGTAAAGCACATAAATATGAGCAAGGCATTAAGCACATACATAAGCATTCACACAAATAGACTTTAAAGTAGGGAGCATGTACATAAGTGCATAGAACATATGCATGGCAAGGTATGCAACCTGTATGAATATATGTATGGCATGAGCCATACACTTGTGAATATATGCTCGGTAAGGACACATACATGAAGAATTTAGTAATCACAAATATTCACAAGGTAGGAAACATACACTTATAAGCAATCAAATATTTATTTGTAAAGTAAACACATACTAAAGAGCAATGTTGTAGTTTTGTCCTACAGGATGGCAGGATTATGCTCTGAAACCATTTGTAATGTCCCTTAATGGAACCTTCTAAGATTGTGTCCTAGAATCACAAATTTAATATATAGTGATTACAATAGAGGGACACTATAGTTATAGGAAAGCATTTATTAAACTATCATTATGACATTATTATATTATATTTCATTAACAACATTTTATTATGTTATTTGTATTATGTAATAACATTATTGTATTAAATGTCCAAGGGGTTAAGTTTAACTGGTTAAAACACTGAGTTCTCACTATGGAGACCCAAGTTCAACTCCCAATAGGGACATCTAAAGTGGAACTCTAAGCTGTGACTCTTGGCCTTCCATAATGGGGAAGGTCTTGGGTCAATCTAATCAAACATAATAATAATAATAATTCAAAGTATTGCAGCTACGGCCTATTACCTATCCAAAAAAAAACATTATTGTATTGTATAATTTATATTATATTACAGTTTTATATTATATTACCAGCATTATGTTATATTGGCATCATTATATTATGTTATGTTATATTATATTATACTATAGTATTATGTTATGTAACTTCCTTGTCATATTAATAGTATTGAATTGTGTCATACCATATTAGTATTACTTTATGTTAACAGCATCATACTATATTATATTAATAGTATTATATTCTCAGATTCATACCCCAATGTGATTCCTAGACAATATAATAACAGAGGCCTTTGTCTTTTCTTATTTCCTTATCCATTATTTCTCTTCTCAAATCTATCGTAAACCAAATCACTGATTTCTCACAATTCCGTCATAAATTCTTTATATAAATCTGAAACAAGTTCTTTACATAGTCTACACTTCATTCTTTATTTACTGATTTATGATTTATTAGTATTACGTATCCTCCCCACCCTTTCTTGGGAAACAACCTATTGACTAGATTTAGACTGCCCCTCTTGGAAACAAGTCCATCACCTCTCCTTAGTTACTGGTAGTAATGGCAGGAATATTTTAAAGTAATTACACTCTTGTACTGATTTTACAATCTAATATTGTTATTTGCTTATCAAACATTATATCTATATATATATATATATATCAAAGTTCCCAGACTCGGACTCGGCTCGGACTCGGCAAGGCCGACTCGACTCGTGACTCGGCTATGACTCGGCAAAATAAAAAACCCTTGAAATTTAGAGATTTTTAACGATTTAAAACTTGTTTCATGCACCCATTATTGAATAAAGCTTAAAGACACTATAACATCATCAAATAGAAGCTAATTTGATCACATACATCCATCACATGCATAGAAATGTAAATTGTAATTTGTAGCTGAAGGAAATAGAAAACATAGATATATAGAGTTATAAATGTTGTCAAATGTATATAAAATCCATGACATCAAATGTTCCCAAACATATATATAACTGTAAACAAAAACAAGTCTATGGCTCAGGCTCTAGCTCATCCTTAGCCTCAGAGTAGTCTGACTGCCTCCTACAAATGCGTCTAAGGTAGGTCCTGGATGACTGAGAAGCCATAGTCTCCACCTGTGAGGTGCCTGTGCCGGATCGTGCTCTATCCTCCTCCTCTGCCATAGCCACAGCCTCAGCCTCTCTGTCTGCTTGGCCAACCCACTCATGGTCCTCCTCAGTGAAGACGGGATCCGTAGACTCAGTGATCCACACAGACTCTGGATCGATCTCCACTAAAGTGATCGGAGAGGAGTCAGTGTCCAAAATCTGTCTGGTCCTAAGACGGAGGTTGTAATGAACAAAAACAAGATCATTCATCCTCTCCACAGACAATCTATTACGCCTCTTCGAGTGGATGTGCTCGAACATGGACCAATAGCGCTCACATCCAGAAGCGCTGCATGGCTGACTCAAAATACGGATGGCAATTTTTTGAAGGTTTGGGGTTGAGGGCCCAAACATTTGCCACCATCTATCTGAAATAACGAAAAAGAAAAAAAAATCAAACTCATTTCTAACTTTAAGGCTAGATTATAAAATCAAAAATTAAAATGCATAAGCCATAAACTTAAGAATCTTAAGTTTACATATATTTCTACCTGGCTGCAATTGTGTTCAAGCCTCTATGCACATGCTGCTTGCGAAGATTGCCTCTTCTCGATTATTATATTTATCCAGCTGGAGCGTTGTACTTGAGGCTGTACCATCAGTACACAACTTCTGAACCACTGTATACAGGCCACTAAGAACCTCCTCATCCACCTTGAAGTCATCACGGAATCGAAATGCCGGATTGAGATAATAGGCTACTGCATGGATGGGCCTATGAAGCTGGTTCTGCCATCTCCTATCAATAATCTCTCAAATGGGGCCATACTTATTCTCATCTCTTGCATATATGGACCTAATGGCCTCCTTGGCCCTATCCATACCCTCATATATATAGCCCATAGAGGGCTTCTCCCCATCAACAACTCGTAGGAGAACTACGAGGGGCTCAGTGACCTACACATAATGTTAAACAAAAACAATTAAGTCACAAATTAAATAAAAAGAAAAGAAAAATTGCAGAGTTAAATTGTTAATAAATTAAAATTAAATTACTAAATAGTAGATACTAGATAGTAGATACTAAATGTTAAATTGTAATAAATTTACCTGCACGGTTTCTCCACAGGGGGTCCAAAAACCTGGCTCATCAAAAATGCAATTTACCACATCTATCCCTGCAGTGGTCGTAGCATAGGATGAAGAAGTCCACTCCTCACCAACAAACATACGCCTGAAAGCCGCCTTTGATTTTATCAAGGATTTCAGTGTGAGGAAGTTTGAGGCAAACCTCGTGATACCAAGACGAGCCAACTCCTTTTGCCCCGTGTATTGCCTCATAATGCTAAGGACCAATGCATGATTGTAGATAAACTTGCTGATATTTTTTGCCCTTTCAACTATTGATTTCACCCATTCAAGCTTACCAATATCCTCCAACATGAGGTCAAGGCAATGGGCCGCACAAGGAGACCAAAAAATTTTCGGGGGCCCATCCATCAAAAGTTTACCTGCAGCAATTTTAAGTTAATTAGAAATTTTGATGTGTTAAGAAAATTTAAATAATCATAGATGCCTCTCCATCAAGACTTGAAAAGTTCAAAATTTACCTGCGGCAACATAACTTGCTGCATTATCTATCACCACCTGCATCGCATTTTCTTCCCCCACCTCTTGTATGACTTCCTCAATAGCCTCACATAAGTCTGTGGCATTTTTCACATGTGAGGAAGCATCAATAGACTACAAGAATATGGTGGATCCTGAAAATAGAGTTTAAAACTTTCAACAAATCAAAATTTAATTTATTCAATGCATTTAGGGAAGTACAAATTAGAATGAATCATGATCAATCACCTCCGCAAGAAACAAGAAAATTTAGGAGTGTTCTATTCCTCCTATCCGTCCAACCATCTGTCATGATGGTGCAACCCTTTTGGCTCCAAGACTGTTGGTGGTCCTCTAGCTCAACTTTCATATCCTCAACCATTTGTAACAAGAGGGGGCCACTTAACTCAGCATCAATAGGGGCTTTAAACCCCGCACCACAAATGGTTATGGAATCTACCATGCCTTGCCAATAAGGAGACCTGTCACAAATAAATTATGATTAGACAAAGTAGAGTTCAACTTCAAACTATAAATTTACTTTTAAACTTAAAGCAATCAAATCAAAAAGAATTACCTGGCTGCAATAAATGGAATGTTGCAAAAGTATCAAAACTTGCAAATTTGTTTTCTTGCAGCATCATGAACCTCCTTGTTCCAACCCATGCTCTCAAGCGAGGGTTGTGCCCCAGGAGTACTACACGGCACAAAATAACTATCCAACCTGGATTTCCGAACTCTAGGGGCAAAGGTAATAGTGCCACTAGGAGGAGTAGAAGTAGAAGCACTAGCACTAGCAGAAGCACTAAGGCAAAAGGGAGGCATGGAAGAACCCTCTCCAACAGCCTACAGATGTGGATGCAGATGCGGATGCAGATGTGGATGCATGGGAGCCAATAACACTTAACTCTTCCAATTGCCTCTTCTTAGTTAACTTTTCTTGTTCATGTGTTTCTAATTGGACATAACAGAAACGTTTTGCCTCAGGAGTTTGTAATTTGCATACCTCAATTTCATGGCCAGGTACGCTGGCAATATGGTATTTAAATCTATTGATGCCACCAAAATTAATTTCTTTACAAAAAAAACATTTTGTTGGATTTTTTTGTCTACCAATAAAGTCTTCAGTATATTTCCAAGCCTCATCCTTTCTAGGCATTGTGAAAAATGAATGTTTTTTAAACGTGAAGGCTGCTGCAATAAGAAAATTTAAATAGAAAAAATCAGCAAACCCTCCTTTAAAAAAAAAAAAATTGTAAATACATGTTTACAATTTTTTTCTAAAAAAATGTAGGGTTTGCACTTTGCTATTATTCTACTTCTCTCGTTGAAATTAAGCTAAAAAAATAAAAACAGTCAAGATTTGGAAAGTTAACTGTTAAACTAAAAAAAAATTAACAAAAAAATGAAAAAAATCCATTAAAATACCTAAAAAAAACCGGCAAAATCTACAAATTTTAACACTTACCTCTTTCAAATGAGTTGAGAAGTCTTGCTTTGGACTCCTTGATGCTCTCAATGCAAGCCTATGGCCTCCCCAATGTGATTTGTGGTCTCCTTGATGCTCTTCTTCCCTGCTGGTTGGAAACCTATGGCCTCTTGTTTTCCTTCCTCTCTCTCACTTTTCCTCTCTTCTTCTCACAACTAACAATTAGAAGACCTTTTAGGGTTATATGAAAGAGAAAGTAAGAAAAAAACAAGTGAAAAAGCTTTTCTTTTTTTTGTTTTTTAAAATCGAAATTGACCATTGCACGACCGAGTCCTGGAGCTCGGACTCGGCGAGTTTTGCCCAAAACCCGCCGAGTCCGCAAAACTCGCCAAGCTTGGCTCGACTCGCCAACTCAGCGAACTCGCTTGACTTGCGGCGAGTCTGGGATCTCTGATATATATACATAAATAGACGAATCAAATGATATTACCTATCATAAATTATTAACACTACCATTGCCTAAACAGTAATTATTAGTCTATCTAGAGGTTGTAAGGCAGACAGATGCATCAGATCTGGTCTGCCACTATATATGATATTAAATATGACTGTCATGCATATTGCAGTCTATAAATATTTAATAATTTTTATATTAATTTTCATATATTAATATTACTATTAAATTTTGCATAAAAACATTGTCAGGCTTCATATATTAAGCATATGTAATAAGCACATCCCCATGCATACCACCCAAACAAGGATGTTAGTGTCCGTAACTTAATAATAATTCTGATCTGGTCTGATCGCTGACTGCATAATATATATTCTTGCAGACTTGACCATTCTTTCCTTTTAAAAATGCTTATCTTCCCTCCTCCCTTTTTTCACCATTTTCATTCTATCTTATATCTACATCTTTCTAATGGAGAAACATGTATCTTCGAGGATGATTATTGTTAATGAATTAGCATCCTCTGCAAGATAAGAACCTTCTAAACTCAGTAATCTCCTATATTCTGTTTACTCATTTCATGCTTTATGTTTTGATCAAAATCATGATATTAATATTGGATTAGATTGACGACCTGCTTAACTATGTTAAGCGTCAATCTATAATGCTATCGGGCTATTAACCCGATAGCATATTAATGTCGATCCATATCAGCATTAATATGCTATTGGGGTATTAACCTGATAGCATACATTGTTATTGTTTATAATTCATATGCCCGATAGCATATTAATGTCGATCCATATCGGCATTAATATGCTATCGGGGTATTAACCCGATAGCATACATTGTTATTGTTTATAATTCATATGCCTTGATACCGATTCATAATCAGGTATGTTTTATCTGTAACAATTAACAATTAACATAACATACCGATCAGATATGATTAAGCACTATTATCATCAGCAATGATACCGATTCATTATCGGGCATGATATAAACGATGTTATGATTAATGATGCCGATTCATTATCAGGCATAGTATAAATGCAGTTATTATTAAAGATACCGATTCATTATCAGGTATGTATGAAGCACCGATTAGTTATGAATCGGCTGTTATTAGCAGGGGTCACGACCAAGTGACATCTTGGTCGGACATGTCTAAAAGACATGTCCGATCAAGGTGCCACTTGATCGTGGCCACCCTAATACTTATACATCATTCCGATCAAAGGAGATGACATCGAAATCAATAAATGTTCATTCTCCTTAACTGCAGTAAAAGTGAAAGATTACAATATTAGTATCATTGACATAATATTAAATTAAAATACAACAGCTTGCACATAACCTGTCCATTAAATTGGAAATTTAGAATACATTTACATGGTATCAAAGCCAAGTTGATCGAACTTGAGGCTATTTAATTTCGTGAAACAAATTTAAGAACAAGGTTATATATACTACATCACATTTCTTCTAATGGCCAGTGCTATCAGATTCGAAGACAGACTCGGAGGTGGCGATGATTTTTCAGCCTGGAAATTCAGAATTCAAATGATCTTAAAGGAGAACAAAGTGGATTCGTTTGTTCAAACTAAAAATGATCAACCCAAGAATGAACCTAACAAAACAGCATGGATTGAAGGAAATGAGAAAGTGATAAAAATAATAGTTGGTGGGGTGAGAAACAACATAATGCCCATCATAAGAAAACATCAGACAGCCTATAAAATGTTCAAAGCTTTTGAAAGCACATTTGAGATATCAAATGCAAGTCGACCTCTAGCACTAAAACGAGAAATAAATCATATCACCATGAACAAAGGGGAGACAATCAACACCTACTTCATGCGGATATCAGTTCTAAAAGATGAACTTGCAACTCTGGACTACGAGATCCGAGGCAAAGAACTAACACTCATTGCTTTAGATGGGTTGCCTAGTGGATGGAGCACATTCGTCCAAGGCATCAGTGCAAGGTCCAAATATCCCAAATTTGAAAGATTAAGGGATGACTGTCTCCAAGAAGAATCAAGATTGAACAAATTAGGAATGAAACACAAGAATATAGATGAAGACCTGCAGGTTCTAAACACAAACTCCAACAAGCAAAACAAGAAAAGGTAGTTTAGAAAGAGAAAAGGTCGTCAAGGCAAGAACACTCCAAAGAAGGACTTATCTCATATTCAATGTTACAGATGTGATCAATTCGGACACTTCGTTGCAAAATGCCCAGAAAGAACCAAGAAACATGCTACATTTGTCAAAGCAGGGAAGACTAAAGGAGAAGATGACTCTGAGAAATACGTATTCTATTCAACACTCACAAGTCAAGCTTCTAACAAAATCAATTCATGGGTAATTGATAGTGGTTCATCCAGGCACATCACTAGGTTTAGAGAAGCACTTAATTCCATGACAGAGAAGAGTGATGAGGACGTAACCATCGGAGATGACTCCACATATCCAGTCAGAGGAGTAGGAACCTGCACCATCAAATTAAAGACAGACATAACCTTATAGCTTGAAGGAGTACTATATGTCCCCGGTATCAAAAGAAACCTGGTTTCTATATCAGCACTGGAAGATAAAGGATACATAGTGGCGTTCATGGACAACAAAGTATTGGCCTGGCCAAGGAACTCCTCCATCAAGAAGGCAAAGGCCATTGGACAGAGACAGGGTTATTTGTATGAGCTGTGCACGGAAACCAATCTAGCTCTAATCCATGAAGCCACTAATGCAAATGAAGTTTGGCACAGAAGATTAGGTCATTTGAATTTTAGGGCTTTATCTTCAATGGGAAACCTTGTCACAGGTCTACCCAAATTAAAGCAAGATCATTCAGGGGCATGCAAAGGATGTGCCCTAGGTAAGAATACCAAAAGTGCATTCCAAAATAGTACTAGGAAAACTAGCAAAATTCTAGAGTTAGTTCATTCTGATGTATGTGGATCTATGTCCGTCTCCTCTCTAGGGGGATTCTTGTATTATGTAATATTTGTTGATGACTACTCTAGGAAGACTTGGATCTACTAACTGAAAATCACTCAGGAAACAAAGTTAAAACCCTAAGAACCGACAATGGGGGAGAATATACATCAGATTCATTTAAAGAATTTTGTATAGATAATGGGATTAAGAGGGAGCTTACTATACCTTATAACCCTCAACAAAATGGGGTAGCAAAAAGGAAAAATAGAACTATAGTTGAAGCTGCCAAAGCCATGATACTAGATCAAAACCTTAACACTAATCTCTGGGCTGAAGCTTCCAGCACTGTAGTATATATACAAAACAGGTGCCCTCACTTCCATCTTGAGGATAAAACTCCTGAGGAAGTATTCACTAAGATTAAGCTTGATATTAGTCACCTTAGGATATTTGGATGTCCTGTCTATATCCATATACCTAAAGAAAAGAGACTAAAACTAGAACCCTCTGGAAAGAGAGGATTGCTTGTAGGATATAGTGAAACCTCCAAAGCCTACAGAATCTATGTACCTAGTCAAAGAAATATTGAACTAAGTAGGGATGTAATATTTGAAGAAGACCTAGCTTTCAAAAGAGCTCAGAACTTCATAGAACCTGAAATCTACATACCTACCTTTAACTTAGATGAAAATCCTGCCCTTGAGTTTCAGAGGGAGAATCTAGATGAAACTGAAAATGAAAATGAAAACACACCTAGA
Organism: Cryptomeria japonica; assembly: GCF_030272615.1. Taxonomy (NCBI): domain Eukaryota; kingdom Viridiplantae; phylum Streptophyta; class Pinopsida; order Cupressales; family Cupressaceae; genus Cryptomeria; species Cryptomeria japonica. Next base: position 407,652,765 of record NC_081411.1, read on the forward strand.
AATATCAAGAAAAGACCACTATGGGCCACCAAAACAGTAGAAGAAGCTCAGAGGTTTGTTGCTCCCTCTAGAACTTTCAAAGAAAGCAAAAGATCTAATAAGTTTACTAGCTATGTTGCTCTTATGAATGATCTATCTAAAAACGAACCTGACAATGTAACAAATGCCCTTAAACATCAAGTATGGAAGGATGCTATGTCTGAAGAGTATCAATCCATAATGAAAAATGATGTATGGGAAATTGTCCCTAGGCCAACTAAGAAGTCTGTTGTTTCTTCTAAATGGCTCTTCAAGATCAAACATGCAGCAGATGGCAGCATTGAAAAATATAAGGCAAGATTTGTAGCCAAAGGTTTTTCTCAAAAGGAAGGGATAGACTATGAAGAAACATTTGCTCCTGTAGCAAGATATACCTCAGTAAGGGCTATACTAGCTATTGCAGCAGCAAAGGGATGGAAGGTACATCAAATGGATGTAAAGACAGCTTTTCTTAATGGAGAGATATCTGAAGAAGTATACCTAGAGCAACCTAAAGGGTTTGAGATCCATCATACAGAATCTCATGTGTGCAGAGTCAAGAAAGCCCTATATGGGCTCAAACAAGCTCCCAGGGCCTAGTATGAAAGAATTGACACATATCTATCAACACTAGGCTTCTCTAAAAATGAAGCAGATCCTAATCTCTACTACAAACAGAATAAAGGTGATATGCTAATAATGATTTTATATGTCGATGATTTATTAATCACAGGAGAGGATCATCTTATAGATCAATGCAAGAAAGAGCTATCCAAAGAATTTGATATGAAGGACTTGGGATTCCTTCATTATTTCCTAGGGTTGGAAGTATGGAAGAATCCTGACAATAGTGTTCTAAACCAAGGCAAGTATACATTAGATATTCTAAAGAGATTTGGATTGCTCAACTGTAGACCTATGACTGCTCCAATGGAAACCAATCTTCGTAAACTTAAAGAAGCAGCAACAGAATCACCTTCAGTTGACCCTACTCTATATAGGCAAATGATTGGGTCTCTCATGTATCTGGTAAATACAAGACCAGATATCTGCTATGCAGTAAATGCCTTAAGTCAGTTTATGTGTGAGCCAAAGGAAATACACCTAGTAGCAGTAAAACACATTATGAGATATTTGCAAGGCACATTAAACCTTGGTCTCAAGTATAAGAAAATTAATCTTAATCTACACGGATTCTCAGATTCAGATTGGGCTAGAAGTGTGACTGATCGGAAAAGCACCTCTGGGTGCTACTTCAGTTTGGGATCAACCATGATATCCTGGATCAGCAGAAAGCAGTCTTCTGTAGCACAAAGTTCCACCGAGGCCGAATACATTGCAGCCTCCATGGCAGCCCAAGAAGCAATATGGCTTAGAAAGTTGCTTGTGAGATTGTTTGGCAATCCGATGAAACCTACTATCATCCATTGCGACAATCAAAGTTGCATAAAACTTTCAGTAAATCCAGTGTTCCATGATAGATCCAAACATATTGAGATCCCATACCATTATGTGCGAGACATGGTAGACAAAAATGTGATCAAATTAGAATATGTTAGTACAGGAGATCAGACTGCAGATATTCTGATCAAACCACTTTCCAGAGTGAAGGTTGATCACTTCAGAAAGGGTTTAGGTATGATAGAAAGGTAATCTGCCTTGTAAATAAGATGTTGAAAATGTAAACTTCTTTTGTCATGTTGAGACATTTTGGGTTTTTACCCCCTATGCTCATGTCTAAGAGGTGACGATCTCTCAGATTATGAACACTTGCATGCAGACATCATAAGGTGACGATCTTATGATTCTCAAACCAGTTATCATGTTAGATCTCTGGTATGTCATGGATGTGCCATGATGATGTTGTGATAAAATATTTGAATGAAATGTTTGTGCACATATCACAACTTGGATAAGATGAGAACTTAACCATCCTCATATGTTTATCCTCTGTATTGTGTGTTTAGGCAATACTGATGTCACGTGTTTAGGTGATATCTTGTCATACTAAAATGATGAATCTATTATCTCACATAGATTGGTGATACTCTATGTCACATACTTAGGATAATGTTTTATGTTTGTATCCTATGTTCTTATGGTACTTCATATTATATGTATAGATGATATATATTCTTGAAGACTAACACTTTGAAAAAGAAATGTGATGTAGGTTACCTTATCTTCCAAAAGCTAAGAGGGAGTGTTAATGCATTAGTAGCCTCTACAAGATAAGAACCTTCTAAACTCAGTAATCTCCTATATTCTGTTTACTCATTTCATGCTTTATGTTTTGATCAAAATCATGATATTAATATTGGATTAGATTGACGACCTGCTTAACTATGTTAAGCGTCAATCTATAATGCTATCGGGCTATTAACCCGATAGCATATTAATGTCAATCCATATCGGCATTAATATGCTATCGGGGTATTAACTCGATAGCATACATTGTTATTGTTTATAATTCATATGCCTTGATACCGATTCATAATCGGGTATGTTTTATCTGTAACAATTAACATAACATACCGATCGGATATGATTAAGCACTATTATCATCAGCAATGATACCAATTCATTATCGGGCATGATATAAACGATGTTATGATTATGATGCTGATTCATTATCGGGCATAGTATAAACGCAGTTATTATTAAAGATACCGATTCATTATCGGGTATGTATGAAGCACCGATTAGTTATGAATCGGCTATTATTACCAGGGATCACGACCAAGTGACATCTTGGTCGGACATGTCTAAAAGACATGTCCGATCAAGGTGCCACTTGATCATGGCCACCCTAATACTTATACATCATTCCGATCAAAGGAGATGACATCGAAATCAATAAATGTTCATTCTCCTTACTTGCAGTAAAAGTGAAAGATTACAATATTAGTATCATTGACATAATATTAAATTAAAATACAACAGCTTGCACATAACCTATCCATTAAATTGGAAATTTAGAATACATTTACAATTATAACTCTTCTTTCCTTAATCGCACCCTTTGGTATATTTCCTATTTGTTTATATTAACATATTGATCATTGTCTAAAATGATTTCTTGTAATCGATGGTCATCTTAAACATAGAGTCTATTCAGCGCTAGTGTGTATCCTTCTTAGAGTCGGGACCTTTAGAGAATCGGGGCCCATTACTAATTCCAGATACTAATATCAATCATCAATAAATATTAATCAATTAATAATAAATCCAGATAATAATAAAAAGATGAATATTAATTAATTAATAATAGTTCAGATATTAATGAATATAAATTAATTAATAATAATATTAAATAAATATTAATCAATTAATAATAGTTTCAGATATTAATGAATATTAATTAATAATAATATTAAATAAACAGACATTATTATTAATCAATTAATAATAGTTTTAGATATTAATGAATATTAATTAATAATAATATTAAATATTCTTTAATTAATAATTTAATTGTTACATTTGGGTTATATTCATTGATAAGCGAAAAATACGATGATAAGGATGGGGCATGACAAGTACCCTCACACTTCACTACTAAAATCATTGAACATTCAATAACCACATGGAGAGAAACCATGCGAACAAATCAAGGCAAATGACAAAACACCATGCTTCAATTCTTCATTCATTTGTTCTAACTGCCATTACAACAATTCATGTCCAACAACTTCTACTTGTAAACATCCTAACTATCTAACTTTCTAACCCCTTACAATGAGAGATGCATTGGCATTTTATAGGCTTTACATTTTGAATCAGTGGTCAGGATTCGACCCATCCAATGGCTCTGTCCTGCCTTCTACAAGTTGTGACAACTTTCTGGTTAATGATTTCAACCACCTCCAACTACCTCTTCAGCTACCTACAACTATTCTCTATTATTTTGTAATGTCCCCTAATTGATTTATTTCAAAATACTAAAATTGATTGATATTTTTTAATTAGTTATTAACTAAGTTACCGATTCGGGTACGGATTCAACAAAAAAAAATTCTTGGGTACGGGTACGTTCGTACACACACACACACACACACACACATATATATATATATATATATTTTAATTTTATATATATATATATTTATACATATATTATATATATGTTCAAACATCAAAATTATATAAATGTTTTGATGCATTTCATGCATCATAAGGGGCAAAATTAGGGTTTAGATGTTAAAAAAATATTAAAAAAGTGTTTTTAATTGTTTTTTGTGTTTTTATGACCCGTGGGCCTTGCTTTTGGGAACCCACAGGCCTTGGTTCTCTTGGGGCCGCCCGGGTTCTCCCTGGGTCCTGCCCAAGTGGGCAGGACGTGGGAGGAACCCAAGGAGAACCCACAAAGAACCCACCACCGGGAGGAACCCAAGGAGAACCCGAGGAGAACCAGGATCGGGCAAGAACCAGGACCCGAACCCAGCCCATTTTGCCAAGAACCGATATCTTAGGTTATTAACAGGTCCTTATTTATTTTCCTCATTAGGTGATTAATTTTATTATTCATAGTTCTTAATATAGATATCAGACCTTGCTACTACTTCAATTTTAAAGGAGAACGGTTTACGTATGTTACCAAAATGCTTAGAGACCAAATACAATAGGTTCCCTCAAACTTTACAGATCCAAGCCCTTACCTATCTTGGGTCTATACCCTCAAGGCTTATGGGTCACTGATCCCCACCCCATCTTGAGGCTTAACCTATTGCTTGGATTTAGACTGCCCCTCTTTGGAACATCTCATTCCCATCTTCTTAAATACTGAAAACAATAACATGATTTAGACTATAAGTATACTAATTTCTAATGTATTATGAATATATATATGAAATTAAGTATGTATGTCATACATATTGCATTTCATATTAATATTACTATTAATTCTGCATAAGAACATTATCAGGTTTCATATATTAAGCATACTTATTAAACACATCCCCATGCATACCACCAAGAACAAGGATGTTACTGCATGTAACTTAATAAGAGTTCTGATCTGATCTGATCCATGGTGATGTCACTGGATGCTTTTGGTTCCTTTCCTTTATATTTCTCAAGGTGAAGGAGAGGTCACACCTCTTCGTCATGTATGCCCTTTGGCAAGAGACACACCCTTTGAAAGAATGCAACTCTTCATTATTTCTGCCCTTTGAAAGGGACACAACCTTTCACAATCAGATCTGCACTTCTTATTTATATCAGATCTGCACTTCTCATTTTCCAAATTCTCCCTCCCCCCCTCAAATGGGGTTCTCTTCTCCCTTTTATATCTCATGTTTGCGGGAGTCACAACTTATCATTTCATGCCTTTTGACCATTCATTAACTTTAATCAAATTTTAATTATATTCTTTTATATTTTTATTTTTATTTATATTCTTTTGTATTTTTATTTTATTATTATCATTTATTATTAAATTATATTTTAAAGTGGGGACATTACATAATCTTACTAGAAGACAGTTTCATTGGGCTCAAGGCACAAAAAGGTAAATCAGGTAGCTAGGAAATAACTAACCTATGTCCCCCTTTGTTTTGAATTACATTAATGGGGCCCACAGGTAGTCATCCTATAATAAAGCAATTGTTTTTCAAATAAATCAACTTTATGTTATTTCCAGCTATGCATTCTCTGTATCTGGATACTCCTCCAATCTCATGCCTTGGCCTTCAACTTGTTGCCAGCGGTGGTAGTAAAAGTATTTGCTTGTCCAACCTTGTCACTTTGTTCATGAGCTCCATTCGCAAGCGTCTTAAGGATGTTGGCTATGGAATTCCTTCCCTGACTTTGCCCTGGGGATCCTTCGGCTTAGGTAGTGTTGTAGAGCATACTGCATCTAGTCTCCTTTGTTGTGTCTTCTATCCTGCATGCACACACAGGTCAAGGATTAATCACTATCTCATACTTCATTTGTTCTTTGAAGAATTTGAACACTACCATGTCTAAGAAGGTCCTAGGAGTGCTAGCAAGTCAGAGGTTTTGAAAATGCCAAACTTTTAATACACAACAACACCGAACTTTCTTTAAACATTATAGCTAGAAAGGAGAATTCCATCTTAATAAGGCCTGGTTATTTCTCGATATTTTTCATGGAGGCTCCAAGACAAACATCAAAAAGTATTTCAAACTTTGCTTGTGTTTGATGGACTTCAAGATTTTTTTGGCTTCTGAGCAAGAATGTTGAACTTCACATATCATCACCTATGCTTTATCGGTCTCTTATTGATGTATATCAATGAATCTTATAAACTCTTAAGACAATGTTTAACACCCCTAATCCAAAATTTCATGAACACGACTTACTCTTTTCAGCTTTAATTTGGCTTTGTCGAGCTCAATCAGAAATTTGGTATTATTTTCGTCTTTCACAAAGGTGCTCTTATAAAAAAAGGGCGATTTAATTTTGCCAATCTTTCGAAAACATGACTTTTTTTTAAAAACTCGGCATCTTTATTGACACTTGCAAGGAGAGAAACAAACAATTTACGATTTTGACTTGTGCCTTTGAAATCTCGACCTTTCAATTTAAAATGTGACGCCAATATTATTTTCAGCTTTGAAAGGACTTTATAACAAACTTTAAGCTATTCTCACTTGTAGAGGTCGAATTTGGAGGCTCTACATCTTAAAATGTCGTGAAGTCCGGTAAATTCTTCGATGTTTAAAGAGTATCAAGAGACATATTTTTGCTATGCTTCTTATGTTGGTGCTTAGTGATAGCTACACATGGGCTTTGGCATTTAGAAAGGTGATCGAACAACTTAGTGGACATGCCACAAAATTATCTCAAATTTGTATTAAAACTCGACAGATGGAAACTCTTTGGGATTAGGCTTATTCCCACTTTTACACAAAGCACCGAACTTTGAAAACAACATTAAACTTTGACCTTTGACCATATAAAAACTTGGACTCTTCTTTGATATTACTATCAGCAAAGGCAAGTCAAAACATATGACTTGAGATGAATTTCTGCTTTGGTTCATGGAATGCCCTGAAACAAGATTTTGGGGTATACATCGAGGTTATTTCGGCATGCTTGAAGAGAAAAAAACAATAGCTCCTCACCTTGCGGTTCTACTGGCATCGACCCTTTCTTTCATCTATAATCCCATTTTTTGAAAAAAAAAAGGTTTTTAGTCCTTAATGTAAGGTTGTTAAAACTCACAAATAACACAGTTTTTTCCACACGTACCAATTATTCATGTACTAGTACATTCATATATTACAACATAAGTAATAATGATAAACAACTAGACCAGAAGAGTTATATCTTTATTGATTTCCAGAATATATCCATACATAATCTCCCTTGCCGAGGTTCCATCCACACAATATATAGACCTGACGGTTGGCCAAGTTGCCAACCGTTACCAACTCCCAACTACCCAATAGGAACCTCTTAGTGACACAACATAACCATAAACACAACATAAACACAATTATAATTATTATTCTTACTAACATAAGTTATTTACCCCTAACATTAGCCCCCCCAAAAACGTAGTCGTCTTCCAGACGACTTAGAAAATAAGAGCTGAAATATAAAACATAAACTAGGACCGAGAAGAGGGAGGAGGCATCCCTATAGTGGCCGGAGAAGAAGGTTGTTGTCCGGTGTGAAGTCTTAGGTTTTTTTTTGCTAGCAGCTGTCGTTCCCATGCCTTCTTTACCATGTGGGTAGCTTCCAACAATACCGTACTGGCACATCACATCCCCTACCTCATCTTTCTCTGTTGGTACCGTACTGGCACCTAGCGTACCAGTACATGTTGGTACTTTGCTAGTACATGTTGGTATCGTACCAGTTCTTGTTGGTACTGTACCAGTACCTATTGGTAACGTACCAATATTTGTTCCTGTTGGTACCGTACCAGTTCATGTTGATAACATACAAGTACATGTTCTTGCTGGTACCGTACCAATTCCATCTGTAACATACTAGTACATGTTGGAACCATACTAGTACTTGTTGGAACTATACCAGTACCTGTTGGCACTATACCCGTACCTATTGGTATAGTACCAGTACATGTTGAAACCATACCAGTAATTGTTGATGTTGTACCAGTACCTGCTAGTACCATACCAATGTCTGTCATACCAATTCCCTACTCTGCCGTTATGTCTTTTCCTGGTACGACCTCTCCTGCCACTGTCTGGTCTACTGTACTGGTACCCTCTGTGGCTTCTGCTACAAGTACAACCAAGCTGATCTGTGGTAATGATACCCACCACTGTGCTGGTGGTTCCCCTTCGTTGATTTTTCAAAACAACACCCCTACTAGTCGTACGTCTCCCACAGGGCTGGCCACCGTGAGCGCTTCCTGTGGTACCAAGTGTGCCGAGGATAATTTCGGAGGTGTGAACTTTACCATCATACTCTTCCATTGTGCCTGTAACCCTCCGTGTTGATCCTCCTCTTCCTGTTGCTGCGACTCTACTTCCCCTTCATCCTCTGCAGCTGTGTGTTCTGCCATATGGAACTCGTCATCATCACTTTCCTGCTCCTCAGTCTCTTCCACTTCCTCCTCTGAATCCTCTACGTTGTTGACATCTTCGACCTCTATGGATGCGTCCAGTTTTCTTCTCTTTTTGGTCAGTTGCGCGGTGTCACCTAGTGTGTCTAGGTGGGTATAGTAGTACATGGTAGGTTTATTTCGTTCCACTCGTCTGCACGGTTCGAAGGTTCCCCAAATTTCTGGCGGTACTTGCAGGCGTACAACATCCAAGAATAGGCTGATGGCATGGTGGCACATGTAGAATGTCTTGTGTTCCATCTTGAGAAAATCATGAATTCTTTTCGCCAGCAATTGCCCCTAGTTGTACACTTTACCACACTTAATTTGATTCATTAACCTTATCATCCAGACGGCTATGTCGGATGCACGGTTGGCTCCTGTGAGGCGACTTTTTACCAAGTCCATCAGCATTCTCCATTCTCCTGGTGTGATAAATGCACGCTTCAACCCCCTACTGTCCAACCAGGCACTCTTCCATTGTTCCTCTGTGAGGTCATCCCTACATACCAAATCCATCAGCCATTTCTTTTTTTCCTTGGTGAGCTTCTTGGTTGGTTTCGTTGCAGATGCCCCCTTCTCCGCTATGCCAACTACCCTCCTGAAGTCCTCTGGTTTGAATGAAAAGCGTATCATGCATCCCTGGAACTGAATAATGGAAGCCCTTTCTTGCAGGTTGTATCTGGATACCATAGTTCGTAGCATTGGCTCAAAATCCTTGATGTTAAATGTGGGCATCTGGATGGCATGGTCCACCTAAGCTTTTCTGAGGGAATCCTTTATCACATGGTCGGGGAAAGTTTCCTCCCACCAGGTACGACATTCACTGCTAGTCACACTCTCAAAGGCTACATTCTCCGCCGTGATTCCTTCTGGATCCTTATAAATATAGAACAATGGCTTTTTTGTTTTGCAATCTTGTGATTGCCAATATGCCTTCCCTCGATCCTTCCACGTCCAGCATATTCACCCCTTTTTGCCTTGGACAGTCTATGTCCTCATGATTCCCTAGACCGCACCATTTGCACAACAAACTTCCTGGGTCACCCTATTTTGACATTCCTGTGCAAAGTGACCCCATTCGTTGCACTTTTCGCATTGAATCATGGATTGTCCCTTCGCATCGTATTGAATTCTACTCCTTGGCATGTTATTATTGGACCTGTTGTTACCTCGCCGATTGTTTCTGTACCCTCCAAGAGAGGCGTCAGAGTTTGTTGTCGGCTTTGGAGGTGTCGCTGGCGGTGTGACTTGGCCGGGTTGGGCATAGAGCACTTGTGTGCTCCGTGTTTTCAAGTTGTACGGGCATAACTTAATGGAATGTCACATTACTTGGCAGATGTCACAGAAGGCCTTGCGGGGACAACTCCCCTTAGTGTGTCTTTCCATCTTGCAGTCGGTGCACCATAGCTCCTTTCCTTCCGTGCCACCTTCTTTGTCAATCTTTAGTTCTTTCATCATTCTCATCATATCCCTTCAGAGTGCTTGCACGGTTTTGGACTCCCCATCATTGTCTTCATCTGTACTATCACCATCGCTCACCCGGCCCTTCCCTCGTAATGTCTTATTTTCGCTTTCAATATCCATCGCACAGTTGTATGCTTCATATGAGGGCGGGGGAACCACCTTCATCTTCCGTCTGAGGGATGGTACCAATTGTTAGTGTAGGTTTTTTTATTTTCCTTATGTTAGGGGGTATTTATTTTTCCTACACATATATTATTAAGCTTGCTTAGGTTATTAGGTGTGGTTAATATGAGGACACGTGGCGGAATACATTAGCTACATGTGTAACTCTCCACCTCACATGGGCAGTTGAGTTACACACCCTCTTTTGGCTTGTTGTGCCACCTCTCATAACCACTATTTTGTCATTTCCTAAGTGGGTTATGGGGTAGTTGGGTTTCTCACCCTCTTTTGGCCTTATGTGCCACCTCTTATAACTCCTTTTTTGTTTTCATGTAAGGAGGTTATGCCACATGTTTTGACATTTACCAAGTAGGTAAAAACCTCCCACCTTTTATGGGGTAGTAGGTAAAACCTCCCACTTTTTATGGAGGTGGGAGTTAATGCACCTCTTGGTTGTATATGCTATTATTTTTCTATATAATAAGCAATATACTCTCACCTTCACTAGTGAAGTGATAGCTCAGTGAGAGTCTTCTCAAAATTCTCTTCTTTATCTCTATTTTTCTCTCATATCGGATTTATCTTCATTCAGCTATTTTGATCTTCGATCATCTGTTGCTTGGAGTTGCATGTGATCTATGACCGACATCAGATCCTGGCTCAATTCTTGCTTCTCACAGAATTTAACACCAATCCTTCAACAAACCATCTCTTCTTGAGGCCATCAGTCGGCTAGTTCTCCATTTTATTGAGTAGTTCCCTCAGCCTTCTACTATATGCCTGCACACTTTCACTTTTTCCCTGCTTGGTATTGTAAATCTCCGCCACAATTTCATTGTCGTCCCATAGGAGTTTGAACTCCTCTTCGAAAGCCTTCTTCAGACTGTTCCAGGACGTTTTATACTGGGCATCCAGGTCTGTATACCAGTCAATGGCTATTCCTCACAGAGTGGCTGGAAATGCCTTCAACCAGTAATCTCGGTCGTCCTGGCCATTTGCCTCCCAAATGGTCACGCATGTCTTACAATGCCGTACGGGGTCCTCCGACCCATCGCCCATGAATTTAGGAAGCTTTTGTTTCTCCGAGGTGTGTGCCATTGTTCTTGCCTAGAGGGTTTTATGTAGCGCTTGGAAGTGACTATATGTCGGAAAGGTATTATGTGTCCGGGAGGTACCGTACGCTCTTGGTCTAGTTGGGCTCCTGTCCGCAGGGCTTTGGTCACCCTCGCTCCTATAGTCCCTCCTCGAGGTTTCTGGATCTAACCCTCCTATTTTGATACCCTTTGACAAGGACAAATTCTTGATGCCAAATAATGTTGCTTCAAAAATAGTGGCGATCTCTTCGTGCAAGTCCTGTGCCGCCTCCTCTCCTTGTTCAGAATATTCCGACGAGTCACTCTACGACTCGGCTCCGGAGTCCTCTTCACTTGATGTCAAGTGTGGGGCTTGGTCAGCGAGATCTTCCTCCGCTACGTCTGGAAGTGGCAGGTTCCTGGTGACCTCGACCAACTCCTTCCACATACACGACCTTTGTCTCTCCCGACTATGACTCCGACTTCTATTGTGCCTCTTCGGGCTCTTCGAGTTAGCAACCTCCCTTAGCCATTGTCTCCTTTCGGCCTATTCTTTTATGCGGAGAGATCTCCATACAGTTCCCTCGTCTACTCCTTCGGTGGCAGTGGTACGTTTGTCCTTGTTTGGCCGTAGGGGCATCAAGTGCTAGAGGTACAGCATCGACTAGCCTCCCTCTCCTCTTCCTCCCTACAACTCCACTCCTCGTACCTTCAAAGTACTTGTTGCCAACGGAGTTCTCGTGCAGTTTCCTCCCTTTGATCTTGAATTGTAATCAGATTTCTGGCTAGTAACCTTGGAATACTTTCGAGCAGGTCAAAGACGAGAGTGCTGACGGTGAGTTCACCACGTATCGTGCCTTCCGAGACGGCCCTCTCCCAAGCCTCTCTCTTCACGTACTGCGTGACCGACACGTCCCACAACTCTACCAAGTCTATCGACAACTGATCCTCTCGTGCCTCTTCCGCGGTACTCTTCGTGCGTGTCACTGTCCACAACAATTAATTGCTGGTTGAATGGTCGGGCCATTAATTCCTTCCGCCTGCCGCCATAGATATCTCCATGTTCGTTCAGGCAGCGGCCCCAAAATGTTTAGTCCTTAATGTAAGGTTGGTAAAACTCACAGATAACACAGTGTTTTCCACACGTACCAATTATTCATGTACCAATACATTCATATATCACAGCATAAGTAATAATGATAAACAACTAGTCCAGAAGAGTTATATCTTTATTGATTTATCTAGAATATATCCATACATAATCTCCCTTGCCGAGGTTCCATCCAAACAATATATAGACCCGACGGTTGGCCAAGTTGCCTACCGTCACCAACTCCCAACTACCCGACGGAAACCTCTCGGCGACGCAACATAACCATAAACACAATTATAATTACTATTCTTACTAACATAAGTTATTTACCCCTAACAAAAGGCTTTGCACCACTATCGGTCTTTTCATCGGGGATGTCACAGGGGTCTTAAGAACTCAAAATGTGATTTAGTCGAACTTTGTTTTGCCCCATAAATGCTTTAAGCGATTTAGGATTTTTATCGAGTTTAGCAGGTAATTGAAATCCAACAAAAAAAATCTGATTTTGCACACGTAACTCCTCTCTTTCTTACACAGAGTAGATTTGACAAGGTCTTATTGACGTGTATTTTGTACACTATCAAACACAGAATAAAATACCCAAGGGTACCTTATCCTCTCTTGAGTAAAGCCTCTGAATGCTAAAGATATCGCGAAAAGGATCAATCAGGGTGACTTCAAGGTTCTTTGTTGTAGGATCTCTACGTGTGGATAAGCACCAATGGTCGTTGTGAATGTTGTTTCTTCAAGGGGTCTTACGCACTTTAGAAGTTGGTCCGTGTTACTCTTACTTAACTGCAGGAACAGGAATTTCCTAACACTAACAAATTCTCAAAAAAGATCAAAAGATAGGGTTTTCAAGAGATGAATTCTAATCTAATCCTAAGAATGACTCAATGTAGGCTAGACTTGGTAAGATTCTACCAATTTCAGTATTGCCAAAGAATTACAACTCTACTGGAATTGATGCGATCTTCTAAGGTGATTGGTGATTTTCAAATCATCAAGAATTATAGATACTACCATAAAGATACATATCAATAGTTCAATAATGACTGAAGGTTCAAGCAATCTAAATATCTCCAGTTGACCACGCAAGGCATCCTTACAATCAGTAAGAAGCTAGTGGTTTGGAACGTGAATCTCACCAAAGATCAAGCACAACACTTAGTCCTTCGAACTTAAATATTACTTCGACTGAGAATGATTCAAGAAAGTAAACAACCATGAAGATAGCCACAAGAATTGCAATAAAACACCATAACTTCAATATTTTATTGATCTCAAAGCCAAAATAGACAACAATTGTTCGAAATTCTTTCTTCACTACTCAATCTTGCTACAAAATAACTTTCTTCTCTCCAAAGCTCTAACTATTATCTATCTCCTTAATATCTAATTTCTAATGACAAAATGAAAATGAGTGAGGGTATATATAGCATCCTCAATTACAATGAACGGCCCAGATCAAAAGAAGATCAACGGCTGAGATTTTGACACCTAAACCCTAATTAGGGTTTGTTACAAAAAGCTCCCCTTTTAGATGAACATTATTAAATGCATAGCCAAATATTTAATTGGCACAAAAATCGAGGAAACATAGACCAATGATAATTAAGATGCCACATCATTCTATAACAACCGTTCTTCTAGAACCTTGTTCCCCTTCCAATGTTCTTTCTTAGCATATGCAACGAATCTGGACACAATTCCTTCAATCTCAGCAATAGGAATCTCAAGAAGATTCCTCATTCGCTCGTCCAAGTGGATAACCTAATCAAAGGCAGTGAGAAGAGTTGTTTCCCATCCAGGTTCGAGTTCTTTGATCTTCTCAATCAGGAGCATAGTAGTGAACATTAGATCCCGTTGCTCATCCGTGATGATATTCTCATCTTTGCAAAAGATGACCTTGACTCTCTCTTCCAACTCTTGGAGGTCCACATCAATCTCAACTTCGATCCTCCTGCCAAGAATGGTACACAACACTTCAAACACCTTATCCTAAATTGGATGGATGACACCTTCAATTTGATATTATTTGGTGCTGACGTCTTCAAAAAGAATCTCTTTCATCTAAAGTAGAGTTGACCACTGAAGTAGGTTATGAGCTCCTCCATCCATTATCTTTTCTTGTGCTAGGATCTTCCTTGGTGTTTGCCTGATTACTTGCAGAACAGGAATGATAACATCTCTAGTGTGAGCGAAAGTGGCCACAGTTATCATTAGGTTGTGGACGATCTCAAGGACCTGGATAGCCCGGTGGATTGTCTTCATCATTCTTGTTGAAAATTCAACAGCTACTGTGTGGGATTTGTCAATCCAAGAGCTCATAAGCTGAACCAAGCTCTTGACTCTTTCTACCTCGCCAACTGATTCGAGGGGAAGTGCTTGCACAGGAGATACTGCTGGATCCTGATGTCCCAAAGGCTGATTGAGATGACTAAAGTAGCCTCTCCAAGCACCGACTTCTCTCTCAAGCTTTCTATTCTTTTCCATTTCTTCTTTAAGTTTGTCTTTAAGTGCTTCAAATGAATCGGTTGCCTCATCCAATGCCTGTTCAGTAGTGAGTGGACCAAGCTCAAACGTTTCTACATCATACTCATCTGCAAGGATTTCACCTTCATACTTGTCCACTACTGGTGTAGCTATCTGCACTTTCCTGGATCCTGTCTCATCTGTGATCACCTTGGACATCTTGGTTGCCCTCTTCTTTTCCGTTACCTCTTGAGAATTTCCTATAAGACTCTCTAAGTCAATCACATCCTCTTCATCTTCAATCACAATCACCTTTGTCATTCTCTCTTTTAACCAATCTGGAATGGCAGATCTTGTCTCTCTAACTTGTATTTCCTTAGGTAATGGTTCATCTTCTCGGAGAGGGGATGTCGCCTCATCATCATTTTCCCGATCCTCCTGTAGCTCATCAATTTGTAGCGGTTGACTTGATGAATGCTGAGGTGTTTGTCCCTTCTCTAGTTTATCATTTTGTACCATGGATTCCATAGATTCATCAATCTCAGGTACCATCTTCTCTTGACCTTCAGCTTGACTCGCCTTCTTTCCATGTCGAGAAGATGTGCCTGATGGGCGATCTCGATTGGCCTCTTGCTTCTTCTTGGAAGGTTCTCTTTTCTCAGGTCTTTCTTTCCTCTTTGCGCCTCTAGGATGAGAATTGCCTTCACTTGCGCTCGCTCCTCCTTCTTTTGGACTTTCCTCCAAAATAAAAGTCATTGGTATATTCTGTTCTCTTAACTTCTGATGTTGTACATCCACCCATCTACGAGTACATGACAAAACTGGAGCCATCAAAGCTCTCAAGTCCGAAAACTCAGGCTCGCTCCAATCTATCTTCACTCTCTTATCTTCCTTGTCATAGGATGACTGGAGATGCCTGCCACTGTCCTGAGCTTGATCGGCTACTCTATAAACTTTGCATTTCCTAATGAAATCTAAAGGTAATCTGGAATGCATCTTTCTTTTCACTTCTAAATCACTTGAGAGATTCATCCAAAAGTCCTCTACCTGAAACTCGTGTTTGTACTTCTTGCCAACTATCTCCTCCATATAACCATGAGGATCGAAATTCTCCCTCGAGGCAAAGAACGTGAATGAATATAAAGCCAGTTCCTTCTCTGCATCCTCCGAGGCTTGAGTATTAGGACATACCTCAACTGAATTCCCCAATATGATGGGCATGGGAACTCCATTTCCATGCTTGTGTCTGAATGCCTTTGCATAAGCTGCCAACTGTCTGGTCACCTCAAGTAGCACTATCCTGTTTGTCGGATACCTCGGCAACATGTAGGGAGGTGAAGGACACCCATGAATTCTGATATATGTAAACTTTTGAAACTGGATGAACCATGCACCATACTTCTTCACAAGTTCTTGTGCATCCAGAGATAGTCGATTATGAATCCCACCTTGCAATATCCTAGTGATGTTCATCGTGAAGGTGTCATTGACTAACTTGTAGTCACCTCTAGGAGGATGATGCAAATGAACATAAGAGTCACAAACTCTCACTTCTCCGGGTCCTCTTCCGATCACTCCTCTGTGAGATAGCCCTACATATTCGAAACTCCTGATCAGGGCATATATGACATATGAGCTCATGTGGAATGATTTAGTAAGTCTTAGTCTTCTCAACTGCACATCCAGACAATGGCTAATAATTCTAGCCCAATGAATCGTTCTTTTTCCTTGGACTATCACTTGGATGAAGAAGAACATCCACTTTTCGAAGTAGAAGGCTTGAGGAGCCCCTGTAACTCGATTGAGCAAAGTTATCAAATCTCTGTACTCTTCCTAGAAGTCGATTCTATGTGGTGTGTTGCGAATCTTGCTCAGGCGAGGACGACTTTTGAGCAACCAATTTTTATTGATGAGATTCAAGCAAGTGTCGGGATCATCTTCATACATTGATCTGGCTCCTTCTAGGCTTTTGTAAATCATATCTTTATGCTCTAGAAGATGAAGATGAAGAGCCTCACTTATAGCCTCCTCTGAAAGGTAAGCCAAAGTGTTTCCTTCCTTGGATACGATCGACCTTGATTGTGAGTCATAATGGCGGGCACACTCGATCATCAGCTCATGACACTGGACTGCTGGAGGGAAACCGGCCACCGTGATGATGCCACTTTCAATTATTCTCTTCGCGACAGGTGATGGTTTGCCAATGTAGGGGACCTCTCGAAACTTCTTCATACTGAAGTTTCCCAAGTTGGTATCTCCGATATTGCTCCATTTGGACACGATCCTGGTCTCCAATTCTTCGTTCTTATGATCTTCCTTCATGAGAGCCAGGCGACTAGTAGATGCTCCCGCCTTTGGAGTCGCCATCTTGACACCTACATAACATTTCACAATGAGTAATATATCTTGAAGTGTAGAAATATAGAGTAGAAAGGAAGATTTAAGATTTTAATTAGGAAACTTCATGATAAATCTTGAGTTATCATTTCCTAATTAACTTTGCCAAACTTAGAATTTTCAAAACAAAAGTTCAAAATTCAAATCTTCAACAATGGTGTCAAGATGATTTCGCCATACCTCCTCTTGAGTATTAAACTCTAAGAAATGATGCAAAATAGGTGAATTTCGCTAGGCGAAATGTAGATCAAAGTTCTCCCTTGAATAAAATGCGCCTCCTTTAGCCTTCAAAAGATTCAGTTCCACTCCCTTCTAGCCTTCAACACTTGAAAGAAAATCGCTCCAAACAAACCAGATTTCGCACCTTCAATTAGTCTTCCAAATTCGCACTTGAAGCAATGATTGAATGATTTGAATGATGAAAAAACACCTCCAATATATAGAGCACTCACCCCTTTGCTCCCTCTAGGCTGACTTGGCAAAAAGAGGTTTAAAAAATAAATAAAACTCCAAAAAGGAGGGGCCAACTTGGTAAAATAAATAAAAATAAGACCTCAAGCGCTCCATATTTAATTTTAATTTAATAAAAATTAATTTTAAATGCCTACAATAAAAGTTCGATTTTCTCAAGGCTCAAAATTAATTTATTAAATGCCAAAATGCTTTTAATTTAATGCGAATTTAAGTTTAATTTTCCAAATGCCTCAAAATTAGTAATTTTGGCGATCATTTTAAGGAATATCAACGCTCAATAATGTAAAAATGAAGGATATCACCAACTTCGCCCTGGACCTTCAGTGAAGGTCAGGAGCGATTTTTCAATCTAGTCCTTGCATACCTCCCCTTTTCGTCCAAAACTTCATCTAGGCGTTTAAATGGCATTTTTAACTATGGTTTTGAGTTTGATTTCATTTGATTCTCTAGGAGGAAAGTGCTATTAGGATTTTTTCACCCTGGACCCTCAAAGAGGGTTAGGAGCGATTTTTCACTTTTGCTCTTAATCCTTCATCTTTTAATTGTCAATTCTCCTTGTGGGGTAAGCAATGATCTCCTTCACTCGCTCTATGCATGCTTGGTTTTCTTTTTCAATGCAAAATAGGGGCTTCAAAGATTTTCGCTCTGGGCCTCCAATGAAGGTCAGGAGCGACTTTTGCAATTTAGGCTAGGATCATCAAGTTTTGGAGGTAAATCCTTGTTCATCACGTTTTGGAGGACCTTTCTACCTTAGCACAACCTTGCCTTAGTGCGATCTTGAAGGGAAGTTGTTGGTTTTGCAAATTTCGCCCTGGGCCTTTAGTGAGGGTCAGGGGCGATTTTGAGTCTTTTGCACAAATTCTTGATCATTCCAACTTCAAATTACTCTTAAGGCGTAGAACATCATACTTCACTCCCTACTGAGTCTTGAGAACAAAAATATCATCCCGAAATGCAAGGAAAATGGGCATACTGGGAAATTTTGCCCTGGACCCTAGGAGAGGGTCAGGAGGGATTTTCCCTATTGTCATCAAAATTTGCACTCCTAGCATCTCAATTCCACTTCAAGGCATTTCAAACACCATTTCTACCTTGTGCCTAGGCTTAGCTTTGCTCAATTTTGAAGAAAAAAGTTGGATATTAGGTTTTTCACCCTGGGCCCTCAGAGAGGGTCAGGAGCGATTTTGCAAATTCAAGTTTATCCATCTTTTGTTAGCCCTCCAAATTTTCTTCAACGGGCAAAACATACCCTTCCTCACTCATTCAAGCAAGATTTTGTCTTAAGTCTTCAAAGAAAGGAAAGAAACTTAGAAATTCGCCCTGGACCTTCAGAGAGGGTCAGGAGCGACTTTTCAAACCTGGCTTGATTGCCTCCTTGTTGATCGTCCAAATTATATTCAATGGGTAAAACACACTTACCTTTGTCTATTCCAATCGTAAAAATCACTTTGACCTAGCAAGAAATGTGCCTTTTGAAAACTTCGCTCTGGACCTTCAGAGAGGGTCAGGAGCAAATTTACTCCCCTTGGGCAGAACTCCTTCAATTCATCATCTTCAATCAAGTCTAGATACTTTATTACGTTCATTTCATCCTCCATCATGTCTTTGATATCTCAATTTGACCAAACAAGGTTAGGAATGACTCCAATAGGTTTTTTCACCCTGGACCCTCAAAGAGGGTCAGGAGCGATTTTGATGATTCCAACAAGATCCTTCATCATTTCAAGTTAAAACTCCTTCAGGTGGATGGAGAAAGTCATTCATTTTCCATTTATGCCCAACACTTGGTCTTTTTCCACTACAAGATGAGGGAAATCAAAATTTTGCCCTGGGCCCTCAGCAAGGGTCAAGATTGATTTTTCCCTTAGCCTTCAAAATTCATCATTTTGCATGCCTTCAAATCTTCAAAAGCATCCAGTCGCGTCTAATCATCCTTCCTGGAGACCCTGCACAAAACAAATTAGAAAAGTTAGTGACAAATAGGCCTTAAATAACATTTTCGCCCTGGACCTCAGCAAGGGTCAGGAGCAATTTCACCCTTTCTGGCTAAACTATTCAAAATTTAAGTCTCCAATCACTTCACAAAGCAGAGTTAGATCATTCTCAAGGCCAGGAACCAGTTAGCAAGCCCTCTCAAAACAAGAATTTGTGTTTTAGGATGAAGTTCGCCCTAGACCCTCAGCAAGGGTCAGGAGCGAATTCTCTATTTCAGGCATCATTTTGCTTTCAAAAATTTCATCAAAACTTCCCCAAGCAAGAACACACCTAAATCCTCTTAAAACATCTCAACACTTAGCCAAAATTGTGAAGGAAATCTAGTCTACAAGGATTTTCGCCCTGGGCCCTCAGAGAAGGTCAAGAGCGAAATTGGCATTATCAGGTTCTTGATCTATTTCTTCACTTATTCAACTTAGCCCACTAGACTCACTTTCTTCACTGATTGTGTTTAACTGACTTAGACCAAAAAACAACTGGACCTTACCATAAAGACTTTCAATCTAGACTTAACCTGAGACCTATTTGACTCCCCTGACAGGCTTACCTTATTTCAACAATCTCAATTCTTCAGGAAGACACTTTAACAATTTTCCAAAATTTGACTGGACTTAGCTTGAATAACATCAAAGCCCTAGCCCAGACAAACCACTCACTCACTCAAAACCCTAAAAGCAGAGAGAAGAACAAGCAAAACAAAAGCAAAAAAGAGGGGGTCCCCATTCTAATGGGGCGATGTGTGAAATGGTCACAACAGGTCCCTAGTTGAGACAGGAATGGTGGACTTTGTAGAACAAATGGTGACTTGGCTGGGAAATGTTCCCCAACATTTCAAGGATGACTATCCAAATCAAAGCCACAATCTCTGGTTAACCCCCCACAAGCCAAACCAAATGACAAAAGACTAATTCAAAGTAAAAATAAGGTTACAAACTGAGTCAAGTCACCGACCATGGAAATCTAGTGTGTGTAGTGAAGTTCATTCCAGCTTAAAGAAAGTTGAAACATCATTGTTCAGTCATGACAAGCTGTGTTGTGACGTTTTCACACATTGCCTCATTGCAAATGGGGACCCCTTACTTTTTTAGGCCCTCTCGGTCTTTTGGCTTTCGTTTTTGGGTCTTTTCGTTGCAGTCTCTTCAGTCTCTCTCTTTTGCAAGTGTTTATGGGTTAAATTTGATCAAGTCTGCTTTTTGTTTGAGCAATTTTGGCTAAGTCTAGGACTCGTTCTGTCAGTTTCAGGGTTTTTTCCTTCTGTCCTACATTTTAGGGTTTTCAAAAACTGAACGTCACATTAGAATTAGGACCCTTTGAGGAACCACCCAGTGAAATTTGAGCAAATTCTAAGCAACTTTCTATTTTTAGAATGTTCCTATTTTTTAGGGATTTCATTGCCTCCCGGATTGTCTTCGTTTTGCCAAAAAGCAAGCTTACTATTTTTTAGTAATTTTCTATTTTGGGAAGTCTATTTGTGGCAGGTTCCTCATAGGCAAGCACTGAAGACTTAAGTATTCTTGAACATTTCTAAATCCGGAAAAGTCAAAAAGAAGGCTCAAAGGATCAAAATTGGCTAACTGTGGGCATCCATTCCAGAAGTGGAAAACATGGAAAATCTTCTAGTCTGGCAAAAATCACTTCAATTCCCCAAGGTGGTATACTGATCTGGAAGATGTGCAACAATGGCTGTCTCGAAAAGCACTTAAAATGCTAAAATTCCATCGCATAATGATTTCCATGCCCAAGCCAAGGTATGGGCACCAAATCGGAGGAGTCAAGGAAAAACTTGAAGAAATTAAAATTCCTCCATCAAGTCAAAATGGCACCCAAGGAAGGTCAAGGGCGCCAAAACAAGGTGGGCATGGAAAAACTTGAAAATGATGAAAAACCATGGCATAAAGGATTCAATGCCCAAGGGAAGTAGTAGGGCGCCAAAGTGGATTGCTCATAGATAACTTCAAAATTGCAAATTTCCCTCACCAAGGTGAATCAATGTGCATGCATAGAGAAGGGCGCCAAATCAAGGTGCTCATGGAAAATGCAAAAAAAATCACAAATTCCTTGCCAAAGTGAAAGTAGTGCCCAACATTGATGCAGGGCGCCAAAAAAAGGGGTCAAGAAAAAGTGAAAAACTGCAAAATTTCTTGGCAACATGAAAATAGCGCCCAAGTAGAGGAGTCTGGCACCAAATCAAGGTCTCCATGGAAAACTCCAAAATGACCAAATTCTATAACATAGGCAAAACATCGCTCAGGTCTTGGATAGGGTGCCAAAATGATCTAGGCATGGAAAAGTTAAAAACCACCAAATTCCTTGACAATGTGGAAATGGTGCCCAAGCACAATGAAGGGGCACTAAAATCAAAGAGCCATGGAAAATCTCCAAAATCATAAAATTCCTTGCCCAGTATGAAATGGCGCCCAGGTGAAGGAGAAAGGGCTAGGAGAAAGGAGTAAGGAAAAAATCAAAATGTTAAAATTCCCCCTCCAAGCAAAATGGTGCCCAAGCGAGACACAAGGGCGCCAAAATGTGGTAGGCATGGAAAATGAATGAAATGGCGAATTCCTCCAAAATGTGAAAACAACGCCCAAGTATGCATTGGGGCACCAAAATGAAGACATCAAGGAAAAACTTAGATAAGTGAAAATTCCTCAATGCAGTGGATTCCACACCCAAGTCAAGAAAATGAGAATTTTCCAAGGCAAGGAGCAAATTGAGGGTCAAGGATAGACAAAAAGAGCAGAAAATTCCCCTTAGTAAAAATTTAAAAAAATCCATTTTTAGGCATCAAAATTCATCAGAATCTCAAAATGATGATAGGTTTGGATTCATGAGAGAGTTTTCGCTCTCCTGGTCCCTGGAACCCTAATTTGAAAATTTTCCTAAAAACTAGGAAATGTGTAGAATTGATGAAAAATCTTATCCAAGGCAAGGAAAATTCAAATCTCAAGAAAATTCTTCCGAGATAAAGTTTTCTCTCCAGGGATTTTCTCTCTCCAAGGGTTTCTCACCAAGTGGC
Source organism: Cryptomeria japonica (assembly GCF_030272615.1). NCBI lineage: Eukaryota > Viridiplantae > Streptophyta > Pinopsida > Cupressales > Cupressaceae > Cryptomeria > Cryptomeria japonica. Next base: position 407,675,475 of record NC_081411.1, read on the forward strand.
AGCAGGGTCAACGCATGAAGAATTAATGGAGCATCTTTCGCATGCAGCCGTCACATTTAAGGCATTAGGGCAGTTTCCTTTTGCATGCAGCCATCACATGTGGAGATGATGGTGCATTTATGGAATGATGGGGTGATTTGTGCATAGAGGAATATTCAGTGCATGTTGAGTGAATTTAGTAAAGAATGGTGCATTTAATGCATTTTTGATACCAATTGTATTGGGTTGGAATTAATTGTATATGGGCATAATGGGCAATTATTGCTGATTCCCACCTTGTTGCATCATGTGTGGGGAATCTTTTAGGGCAAAACCCATGTAGCCAAGGCTTGAAGCCTATATAAAGGGGTGACCCCCTCATTTGTAAAGGAGGGAGACTTGTATGAAATTGTTGCGATACGTTTTGAGATAGTAACAGTGAAACATTGTTCTCTAATGGTGTCCACTTAAGCTATTTTTTAAAAGCTTGCATGGTTTCACCTTCCTCAATTAGAGTAGAAGTAGAATAGTGCTTTGATTTCAATGGAGAATGTAATGGTGTTTGATGAATTTCCATGGTTCAAACTTTTTGCATCTTGCTGATTGTAAGTTGCAGTGTAAAGTTAGCCTGAGCCACCAAATTTGTGCTAAGTTCGATTGTGAATAGTCATTTGGATTGTGCCGTGTTGGGTATTCAAATGCACTTTCTCAATGTGAAAATCCTTCAACATTCTCAGAAGATTGCATGGATTTTTGCGGACTTGTAGTTAAACTTGGCGAAGCAAAGCTTGGTTTATTTGGAATTTGTCCACTAAAACATTATCTAATTATCTCTCCGCTAAGGAGTAGATTTAGATCCTTTTAAACCCTTCCCCCTTTATTTTCAATGCATTCTAGTTCAATTCATTTGAAGCAGAAGCATCATAGAATTGTCATATCCGATGATGAAATTCCAGCCACAGCAAAGAAGTGAAAGAATGATTCAAACGTAACTCCCCTTGGATTACCAGCAATCACATCAGACAACTGAGTCACATCCATTGTGAAAAGGAACCTTGGAGTCTATTGTTTTCAACTTTCTGCAATCTTAGCATACAATCGCACTTTGATCAAGACAGAGTAAGGTTACCATTGGTAACTTTATTTTGTGTTCGACGTAGTCATAAAAAACACATCAACACTACATGGGGCGACTCTAACTCCAAAAGCAACCTGGATATTGCCTCGCTACTAGCCAGCGTCTATAAACCCGGTGAGGTTATCGCCTATAAGCTCACAGAGATTTCTCCATTTCCAGTAAATTTTCCTTTTGAATACCAATAGAGGTGTCTGCACTCCCAAAGCCAAGCACTTTTGATATTTCTTCGCTTTTCAATTTCTTTCTTTTGGTTTTTTTTCCTTTTTCTTTTCACTTTCCCTTATTTTGGCTTGTAAGCAATGAAGCCTACGTGGGATTGAGTGTTACAATGGTCGCTGAAGCAAAGCTTCAGATTTTTCACTTGCAATGACTTCCCTTTGACAAGACAACAGACCTAAGAAATTATTAAGCGTGAGATGTGCAATGATTGCAATGTTGGTGACAAGACCCAAGATGCAATCAAATTTTTAAAATGAATAAGCTTTTAACCAAGTGACTTGACTATGAGGCCAACCGTCAATTAAGTGCTCTACCAAAGTCAGCACCCAAGAAATAGAATGAAAAATATCCTGCCTTCATACACCAAAGCCAAGAAAAACATACATACCCTTACAAATATGACAGGGAGACAACCCCTTCGAAAGCAAACCTACACTAAAGCAAACGAATCAAACTAGCCTAAAGCAGAAAACAAGAAATCTAAGCTACAAACAGAAGCAAACTACACTAAAACAGAAAGAAAACTAAACTAACTATATAGAAGGAGAGACTGACTATACAAAATGCGGACTATTTAATCTCTGAACTAGGATGACTTCTCAACACATGTAGCAATAAAAAGGTAAAGGGCATAGTCCTAAGTTTGGCCAATTTGACTTTGTATTCTGAAAGAATTTTTTTTTTAGAGGGTCGCTCTCAGGTTCAATCAGGACATCAGGCAATATTAACAATTGAGGCAACTCATTGGTTCCATAGTTGATCCATATACAGGTTGTTTTCCCAAAACATTCAGCATCAAACTGATAATATTCAACATTAACAGCAGAAAGGAAAGAAACAACCTGGCGTGTCTCTGAGTTGTGCAATGTGTTGTGTGGTGGGAGATCTTCAATAGCTTCAGGAGGTCGCAACTGGTGGTGCAGCATCCTGCTTGTGTTTGGTGTGTGCAAATCAGCATCAAATACAATAGTGGATTGTACATGCTCAAAATTTGGCCTGAACCCGAACTCGAACTCAAGATAGTAAGGTGCTTCATCTATCGATCTATCGATGTATCTTCAGGTTGCATAAACAATGCAGCCTTATGCATTTTGTCAACATGTCCTTAAACAGCAAGGATTCTTCGATAGCTTGATCTTCAAAGACATCCTCAACTGGTCCCTGGAATGCCTCCCCCATTTGTGGGGCTTTTGCGAATTGTTCTTCGGCCTTTGGCTGATCCATAAGGGTCACTTCAACACTTTCCTCCTCAAGTGAAAGGCCATCAAGGCATTCCATTGCCATATTTTGATTGGTGGATTCATCTTGGCCAATGTCTAACAATTCCTCTTTTTCATCCTCAGAGAGTGTGGTGCTACAATGATTTTGCATTCTTCTGTACTCATTAGCAACAAGCACTCCACACTTTATCTATGATGCATTCCTTTGGTGATTTCGACGGTCCATACTGGTATCTGACTTGATTGACTGCTTCCAGAAATAGCAAATAGGTAAACTCGAAATGAGAAGTGTGATGAATTCTACATCACCAAGGCAACAACATGCTTTCCAAGCATATCTCTTCATCGAGACCAAACTAGTTCTCAATCAAACCCCTAAATTGAGTAAACTCATCAGTGCATGATGGAGGCTTGGGACTATCTAATTGTATGAACACCTCTGCTTTGGGGATATCCCAGAAAAAGATCTTTCCCTGTAATGCTAGCTCGACCCTTGACAAAAAGGCCAAGCAGTTCAGCTTTTCATACTCATCTGTGTTGTGGCTTCTACAATGCCCAACAAATGCAAATTCAGATAACTGCCTAGGATACAACTATGCACCAAGTCGCCCATGAAGTTGGGAAATGTCAACTTGAGGACAGTCTCTATGAAGTGGCTGCTCCCACATCTTGACTCAAAAATTATTTTGTATTGTTCAAATTTTCTACTTTTTTTGGTTTTTCTGGTTTTATGAAAAAAAAATTTGGTTTTTTCAATATAATAGAGATCTAGCATATCTTAGATATAGCTTTCAAAAGGGCATAATAGAGTTAGCTTGCTGCAAAATCCTAAGGTACCCTTAGCACCAATTTTGTTGACGTGGGAAAAGTATGCTTCGCTTTCGGTCAACACAGAATAGAATGTTGAACATAAACCATTCTCTCTTGGATAAGGGAGTCTCTAAATGCTGTTCTAAATGATCAAAGGGGACAACCTCAAGGTTTCAACTGTTAGGTCTTAATTGCTCAAGATAACTCAACGGTGATGTGTTTTGTGGTAAACACGAGGGGACTTACGAATGTAACAAGCTAGTCTGCATGTGGCAATGCTTTGATTCTCAAATTGGAGAAATACATAACAAAAGGGATAGGGTTTAGGAATCCCAAGGACAATGATAGTAACAGTTGGTGCTATGGGTATATAGACTTCAAATAAACTAGACTCGGCAAGTCTAGCGAGTCTGCCAAGACCCGGCCAGAATCGGTCGAGCCCGAGTCCAAGGTCGCTTGGCCTCAGGACTCACCGAGTCTTGTAACTATGATATATACTAACTTCATTTTAGGTTATAGGGTAGCACATAAGGAAGGTACTTATATTTGATGTGATTAACAAAGCCTTAATATAGCCCATTAGATTCTAAGTTTAATTCTTAAAGGTCTACCCCCAATTCCAAGCGGAAATTCAAGTTAACCCAAGCATAATAAATTGTTACTAAGATATCTTAAAGCAAAGACAACACATTTAGTAGTAAGTGGTTAGGTGTCTTATCAAGCTATGCCATATCCTCACTTCATTACAATAATTGCAAAAGATAAATCAACTTGATTATTATAAATATAGAACAATAACCAATACTTTGAGAAGTAGAGTGACTTATTACATACCAATTTGGCCCCATGGCATTACAATTTCATCTAGGCAAGCATAAAATAAGTTATAAATAGCAAAAGGAAAAGAATAATTCCAACAACTAATTCAGTGAGGACCATATCAAAGATGTCATATTCGGAAACCCTTATCAAATTCTATGGTGCAACGGGGCACAACATTGTTAAAATAACCTCAACAATAGTGTTAGAAATGGGAAATCCTCCTTTGGTAACATACCCTTTAGGTTCCAATTCATTAAGTTCATCTGCATGCCCAAGTTTCAGCACTTGTCTGAGAAACATGAATCCATTCTCAGATTGCAGACAGGAACAAAAGTGTAGGAAAAATGGTAAGCTTGCCACCATTTTTGTGAGAAGAATAGAGTTTTCATAGTGATCCTTTGTTGGATTGGAAATTCCAATGTCAATACCCACTTCTCCGGTCAACAACTTCCTTCCCTTTGTTCAAAACATGACTTGCAAGCCATCTCTATGGCCACCCATCCCACTATCACTGTTGCAATCGCTGTTACTGCTGTTATTAGCAAACCCATTTCCTAGGTCTGGTCCCTCTTGCTTGGATTGATATCCTTCTTGCATTCACTTATATAATCATGCACCAAAAGAAACAAGATCCAGTGTTTTCTTTTTCATAGGCCTAATAGGGAAACCAAGATTAGTTTTCAACTTTTCCTTCCTACAATTGTTCATCTTTGCCAGCACACCCGTCTCCAATGAAATCCCTCTCTTTATGCTTTGATGGACGTTCATAGCCCACTCAAAAGCTCTCCTTTCAGCATTTGCAAGGAAGATTCTAACAAAGGTTGTGGAATCTGGCTATTACACGGTACACCTACCAATTGCATTTTTCTTGAAAGTTTATAAACCTTGTTTTTTCTCATGAAATTCTACTATTCTTTATGCTTTGATGGGCATCCATACTCTGTCCTCCCATTGCTTCCTGCAAAACAGAGGGGGGCACCACTTCTTCCACAACAGCCATACTTGTACCATAACTCTCTCTAACCCCAATTTTTTACTTTTTCTTTTTGTTTTATTTTTATTTTGCTTATTTAGTTTCCCACTCCTGGCGAGGAATGTGACACTTTTAGTCAAGCCAAGCAGAAGCTTTTGTTGATGAAGTATTTGTGAAGAAACAATGTTAGGAAGTTGTCAGTATGTTAGCTTTTACAGTACTATATTGTTTGGAAACTTGCAGAATGATATCCTTTACAATATTACATTATCTTCAGTACTTTATAAATTGTTACAGTTGTTTAATAATCCACTACTACATTTATTAGGTACGATTTGGTTGATCTTACCCGGCAAGCATTGGCGAAACTTGCTAATCAAATTTTCCTGAATGCCGTGAAAGCTTTTAATGCAAATGATGTTGAGCAAGTGGGTATCCAAGGAAAATTATTTCTAGACCTGATAAGAGATATGGACATCCTCCTGGCGTCTGATGATAATTTTCTACTTGGAACATGGCTGGAAACTGCAAAGCAACTGGCGGAAAATCCCGAACTGCAAAAACAGGTGAGCAAACATCAATGCTCACTCAAAATCTGGAAAAAGTGCTTTACACAAGATTTATTAACACTTATATCCCTTTTGAATGAGATAGGAAAAATTGCTTAAGCCTTCTGCATTTGTTAGGATTCTTCATGAACTACCACCCATAAACTTGTTTGTTTTAGATGTGCAGTATGAATGGAATGCAAGAACCCAAATAACAATGTGGTTTGATAACACTGAAACAGAACCTAGTTTACTTCGCGATTATGGTAACTCAAATTTTTCAAGTTATATATTTACGTGAATTTCTTTGGTGCATGTTAATGTGAAACATTGATCTCATTTTAATAATTCTCCACCTCTACAAGACCAATCCAAGCTATTATGCTATAGAAGATAAATCCTAAAGCAATCTTTTTTCTGAAACCTGGCATATACTTTGTCTATTTTTGGTTTTTTTGCTGCAGGAAACAAATATTGGAGTGGGCTTGTGCAAGATTATTATTTACCTCGAGCAGAAATCTATTTCTACCATTTACTAGAAAGTATGAGAGGCAACAAGGCATTTCCATTTGACACATGGAGAAGAGATTGGATATCGCTTACAAACAATTGGCAAGATAGTACTGATGTTTATTCAGTGAAAGCACGAGGAAATGCTCTCAACATTTCCCGAGCAATATTCAAGAAATACTTCCAAGGATTGGGTATTGCATCTGTGGATTACTTATCAGCTTCATGATACTTTTTGGCAGTTTAGGACAATAATATAGAACAATGAATTGTGCAAACAACTTTTCTTAATTTATTATGTAAAAAATTATTGGCATTGCCACTGAATAGTTCACTCCGTGTCTTTACATTAAATGCAAAGTTAATCTTTAACTACTCCATTTGAACATTTGACCCTTGGCTTAATTTTAACAAATACTTTTGCAAGATTAAACTACAGCAAATCGAAATTAACATATAAACAGAATGTTGTAATCAATCTTAAATTAACATGTACTTTATTTATTTTTTATTTGAAGAGTCTGACGTTACTCTTTCTTAAAACTTTTAAATTTATTTTAGGTGATATATGTTTGCATAAACATGAAAACTAATCAAATTTTATTTGTTTGAGCCTCTAACAAAATGCTAGGATACCATGTAAAACAACCCCTCACAGATATGAACACATCAAAATCGAAGTTGAGAGCTTATGAATTGTAACAGTCGTATTCGTTAGTAGTTGAGACCCGTAGTGTTTTTATTTCTGGATGTTTAATGCAGATAAAGTATTTTGAATTGATTTGACAAAGGAATTTGAAAGTGCATTTAATACAAGTTAATGTTAAACATAAATTTTAGGTGCCTAAAGGTTGTAAAGATGATGTAATGATTGATAGATAGATACATAGATAAAGATTTCAATACTGTCCACAAGACCGAATTCATCTATAGGACCTCAATAATAAAAATCATAATTAAAGAACTGAGACGTTGCTGAAAGAAAAAGAGGGTTCATGCAGTTAAGCCCTAGTGTGAATTGCTGCTATTATTTTGTCTTTTGACGTTCATTAGTAAAAGAGGGGGTTGGAAGGAGGAGGTAAATCAGTATATGCTAATCCCAAAATAATTCAACATTAATTATCATTAATAATTTTTCCAAGCATCTCAACTAACCTCAAACCCAAATCATCATTAACAACATTTATTGTTCTTTCTTAATAATGAAGTGATTAATCAAATGATGAACATCAACACACATGCACACAAATGAACATTAGATTTATGTAGAAACTCAGAAGGGAAAAATCCACAATGAGATTAGCTGTGTGGATCTATTGTCTAAATTTAGCCTCACAAAAATACTATGAAGAACTTACAATATGAAGTAGAGACCAACCTACTAGAGACACCAATCCCTAATTATGCTTGCAAGCACCAACCTACAAGAGACACCAATCCCCTAATCCAAGATCTGAGCAACAACTCAATATGTGAGACACCAATCAAGATATACAAATGTGGAACTTCACAAAACCTTCAACCTCTATTAGATTTGATACACATCAAAACACTTACTCAATGTGAATAGGATCTACAAATTGATTTGCACACTTCAATTCATCTCGACTATAGACAACTCACTCAACTCTTTCCACATCCACCACACATAATCAAAATACACTAGGAATAAACCTAGATCAACATTACATATGCATTACAGTGATAATTATATTCACAAGTTGACCTAGAACATAATTACACCATCTACAAGTCGGCCTAGAACATAATTACACCATCTGCAAGCCGGCCTCAAATAAATCACTTAACCAAATGTGTAATAGGCAAAATCCTAAAGCCCACATGTTATACACTAGAAGAGGGGGCATGCTATGTGTTATCCAATATAGACTCAATTGGTCTTAAACAACTTTCACATACCTCCTCTAGTTGGCATATGTTATCTTCCTCAAGTGCATCAATTTGGAAGATTAGAATAGTTGGCCAACTAACATAGTGAACACTTTGTCACTTCTAACTTTTTGTTTGCTAAATATTAGCTTGTACAACTCTGGAATCTGACACACAATACTTAGTTCATCATTACTTCCAAACTACAAGCCATAAAACATTTTTGCGATAGAATGCATTACATAACATTAAAGTAATAGACCTCAATAACATACCGCAAACACTTCTAGATCACCTTTAACAACTTGAATAGATGTATGATGATATTATAAACATTTTATAAGAGAGTTATCAACATAGCTTGACACTAACCTTCTAGAACTCAAATGATCAAACATAGTCATGACAAAAGTAATTAAAAATGTTGTAGCTATCAGACACTTGAAATCAAGTACAATTACATTTAATTCTCATTGATTGCTTTGTCATCAATGATTGACTCATTTGACATCAATGACAACACAGTGTCTAGAGTGTTGTCCCCTTCACAATCATAAGCAATTAGTAGAGACCCTTAGCCTATTTTGATTCGCATAGGCTATTTAGAATGTAAAAGGAGAATAATTGATTAATTAATTAAGTTTTGTAAATAAAACCATATCCAAACAACTTACATTTAGTTAATTAATTTTACCAAGTGGAAAATTTAAATTAAAAAATGACATTTATGCAACACAAAATATAAAGTTAAATTATAAAGTCACTTTTGGAGGAAAAATAAAAAGTGATGGAAAATAATGTTTATTTATTTCTAAAAAGCACATAGAAAGGAGGATAGAGAAGAAAAGGCTCATTTTTGACAAGTTATTTTCAAAAACCTTAGTTTTGGAGATTGAGCACTTGTTCATCTTTCCTTCCGATGATAATAACCCTATGGCGTTAGTTTCGAGAATGGAAACCCTCTTAGCCAATTTACAAGTGGATTCACTCAAGATTTACAAGTATGCTCAATATTTGGAATTTATGGAGACTTATGGTAAAGAGTTAAACTCCATTACCCATATGAAAATTACTAGAGCATTTTTTAAAATATTTGCAAAAATTGAGGAGAAGCTTGTTTTGCTTGTCATCAACATGGTGAGACTAATCATACCATAAAACATGTTGGTCGTACCATTTTCTTGCTACAATGGAAGGCCATAGTAGTGAAGGCAGAACATCGGGCTTCCAAAAAGGGAAGGGTTGCATCCTAAGAAGGTATTTGGGATTTTTGAGGGATTTTGGATCCCATATGCATATCGCAGCCCATGTTGGATTAGCATTTGATTTGGAGGTGATTATTGTTGTGTTTTGATATTTCTATCCATAAACACAATAATAAAGGGAGATTGAATAGCTTGGCAAGATGCACTCCCTTATTCGATTTGACATCAGCAATTAATATTATTATATCAAAGGTTTCAAAAACATATGTAAAGTTTAGAACTTGCATGCATTTCTAGTTATATATGTTTGTATTATCAAATACTTTTTCTTGGTAAATCAATGATTTATATCATTAAATTTTTAACTATATAATAGTTTAGTCACATTTGAAACAATTATTGTGTTTGTACATTTCTCTTGTAAATGTAATATCTATTCATTTATTGCTAACTCTTGTCATTTTGTCAAACATTTGCAAAATTACAAAAAAAAAATTTATTAGTTGGGAACTTTATAGTGGTATCGCAATGGGTTTTCCTCCCAACCTATTAGGAATTTGATTGCAAAAGGATAACTCATGTGTAGTCTAGTGAAAGAGCTAATAGGTATTATCAGAGGAATCTAAGAAGATGATATAATTTTTTAATGAACCCAAAAGAAAAGTTTCCTTTGATAGATTTATAGGTTGAAAAATATATGGAAGAACCCATAGCTGATAGAGAAAGAAGGAATGTAGGGAATAGCATAGAACAAATACTTAATGCTCTTGCTAGAGGATAGTAGCAATTGACAAATTTATTGATAGTCACAAAATATGAATATTCCAGGGTTGATTAGAACAATAATGGGGAAGCTAGCAACTCTGGGAATAATACTTCTAACAAACAATAGCAAGATAGTTGTTGGATCAATACCTATACCTTTAATGCCTAGATTTCTAAGCAAAAAAAAAGGGTAATGGGGGACCACAAAATGGTGGAGACAATTATCTAGATTATCTACATGAGTATCAACCATTTCGAGATAATTATTTCATGTTGTTATTGTCTTTGGCTGATTTTTGCCAGCTAATATTTAGGAATGGGCTAAGAGGGACAATGTACACCTAACTAGGACTTTCAATGAAGTCGAGGCAAGTTGTCCATACCTACTTTTGATGGCTCTGACAAATGCATAGCACGTTCATGCATCTAAAAACTAGAAATTCATTTTTTTACTAAACACCATGTTCGAAAATGATTACATAGAATATGCCGCACTTATCTAAAAAGGGATGTCCATGAGTGGTGGTACCATGCGATCATGACACAAGGGCATAGTCTTAGAGACTCTTCTGCAGATTTTAGCCAAAATGCATTGATTGGTTTGATAAGAATCATCCAGAACTACTCAAGAAACTTGCACAACTAAAGTAGTACATGCTCAATTGATAATTATGTGTGCTTTTTAAAGACTCAAAAAAGTGTCAAGATGTATTAGTGTGATAAACCTCCCATACAAACATCTAGAAAGATAAGAGATATCCCAACTATAAGACAAGGAGAATTCGATAACATTAATGCCATCGAACCATTAATTATTGATCCCCTTACAATAAAGACATCGAGCTTGATTTAAGGAGGTAAACCAATTCATTAAGAATCACATTAACTAATGATCGGTTAAAATGTTGAAGTGATGCAATTACAACATATCAAATGAACGTCTTCGGACATGTAATGCCGCGGTTAAAACACTTCGTTGGTGAAGTAGCCACCATGGTTCAAATCCATGTTGGGCCTTTGTGCTCGCAAGGCCTTGTGCGTTCGTTGGGCCGTTGTGCTCACGGATTTGAACAAGTGAAGTGTGGGGATGGGGTCCCCCTGTTGTGGCCTCACTGGTTCATAGCTCCAGGTCAAAAGCGTTTACCTTTAAAAAAATAAATAAATAAATAAATATCAAATGTACATATCTCTATACTCCAAGAGACACAACCAATCGGTTGTGTGTGTATATATATATTGATTGCAATCATCTCATAGAAGGGAGATATTGATTGTATTATATCTTGTTTCTTATTCTAGCTTTGCAAGAGCTCAAGGAGAGCTAGGCCGAAGGCCTAATAATTGGGTGCATACACCAACTAGATTTATATCAGAGACAACCCCATAGTCATTGCAAGTACTCATTGCCAAACCAAAAACAACATATCAAATCATTGTTGCATGTTATCATCTCTAAATCAAACACATCACCATTGTATTCCATATTTGATATAGCAACTATATCGCTAATAAATGACATAAATATTATAGTCATTGCAAGAGTTGAAAGATCACAACTGAGACAACAATGTAATCACTATAAGCGATATTACCTTACCAATCTTTGCATACATTAAAGGATTAATATCTGAAATAGTAATTAGATCACTATAAGCGATCATAGAAAAAGATCACAGCACATTTTTCATTGACAAATTAGGAAAGGCTAATATAATCATTGTTAATTATTATTTCACTATATAAGTTATTGTAAAAATCAAACATTGTAATTTAAAAAGTGTAAGTAATTCCTAAGTTATCCAATAAGGGACATTACAAGTGGTATTAGAGCTTATAATCCTGCCAGCCTATGAGAAAAACATTCCAGATGGGCAAAAGATGAAGATCATTTGATGATTGATACAAACTATGACACAGGGTAAGTGCACCAAGATGGTGAACAAAAAATCGAACACCATCCCAAAAAAACCAAAATTCAACATAACGTGTACAAGTTATTTGAAAAAAAAAAAAACCGTATGCGTGTTACGGTCAGGAAAATCCGAACCATAACGTGTATCGGGTTTTATTAGTAAAAACACCACGTACACATTACTAATAAGATTAGTAACGCATACGCGGTGTTTTTAGTGGTGTTTTTACTTAAAACACCGTGTGCGCATTTTCAATCTTATTAGTAATGCGTACACATTTTTCTCATGATAATTTTTTTGGGGGGCCTCGACTGGGTCCATTTTACCAACAGCATAGTCAAAAAACCCACGACAAGGAACGCATAGTGCCCAAAACCCTACTACGATTTGAGTCCTATAGGCAAAAAAAATGTCATGCCATCGAAGAGGTAAGATTACAGTTTATTTATGCATTTTTTGTTTTCTATCTTGAATTTCACTATAGTTTTGTAGTTTTTGATTAATTCTATTTTATGTTATAAATTTGATATCAGATGCTCAATGAAACAACCCCCCTCAAGGAAACATTCCACATCAACAAAATATGCCCTGTAATCCTTCTAATCCTCTGATAACCCCTTCCCAAACCACACAGGAGGATTTACTAGGTTGTTTAGCAGAAAATGGTGTTACGATTACCAACCTTGTGGCTAGATTGAAAGCATTAGAACACCAACAACATGCAGACCTTTCCCAAGCCCTAGAAACAATGGTTGATAGTGTCGACAAAGTTTCTAGACAAGTCACTGAATGGGGTGCATATAGAAAGTCATGTCACAACTTTTACGCACAAGGTCTCTCATATGTCGATGTTGTAAAGAACAAGGAAATAAGAAAAGCACAAATATTTCCTCTTTTCACTAATCCCCGAACCCAGGAGACCCTACCTCTTAATTCAAAGAGGTTTCCTATACATTGGTGTAATCACAATGCCATGAAAACACAATTTTGGGATAGGTGGTGGATGGTCTTTGACCAACCAACCTCCTTGCAATAACTTTGAGGTGTCTTTATATTTTTTGAGGAAACTATATTGCGAGTTCATCTTGAATGACATCCCTAATTATTTTGATATGAGGGAGTTACAAGGCAGAGGTGGGGGCTCTACCCAAGATAGACCAGGGGCTCAATGGGTACATAATGTTTAGAATCAAATTTCACGTGCTATGAAACCCTTAGTGCACATGATGGTCCTTGTAGCCCTAAAGGAGTCTATACAGATGGAGACTCTTCAGGCAACTGCATCACTGACCGAAACCATTATATAGCATGAGACACAATTGCCACATCCTCTTGGCCTAGATGATGGTGCAGAAGCCCATGATGGTGCAGTAGCAGACGATGGTGTTGTAGCTATACCACCTATTGGTAGCATTCCCAACGGTCACCAATGCATCACTTACTTCAAGGTATGGTACGGGGTAGATGACACTACACATGCATATGGTTCGAGCTACCATCAGTAAACATGTTGTGGGGCTAGGTGTGAGGTTGGTGGACCAGATGATGTGACCCTCACATATGACCTCATGCAACAACTCTTTCATAGGCAGGTATGTTGATTTGAATTTATAATGTTTTATTTATTAAATACTTTAATTTTTCAAATGTAAATAGATATTTAATTATACTTCAAATTAAACTAATGCAAACATAATTATGCATTTTAGGATGTAGCAAATTTGAGTACGTCATCCACCACACCTATCACAACTCTTGCACCTGTATCTTCATCAGAGGTAAAAAAATTACAATTCATGTCAAAATAGAATAATACCTTGAAATTAAATTAATGTTTTATAATGCATATTATTTGTCTAATGTATCTTTGTGTGCGGTTTGATAGGTGTTGACTGTGGACCAGCTTTCACAAGTTCATGATGCCACAACTATGACCATTTCATTTAGCCTAGAGAGCTATACGGTATTCTTCTTTGTACACATCTTGTTTATGGTTTGTATTGAATATGCATCTCATTCGAATTTTAATTAGTTAATTTTACTAACATTATATGTTTGTGTATATTAATTATGTTACTATTTTAGGATATGCCACATGTGGCTGAGACAAAGGTCATCCTCAAGGACGCCTATTCTAAAAAGGGTGATTGAGCACAATTTAAATCAAGATACAATAATGTTAAGAGCTTACACGTGTTATTATAGCATGATTTAGATTTTGTTTTTTCAAATTATTATGATTATACATGTTCATGTATATTGATCAAATCTAACATATTTTGTATTGTACATGTACAACATTGGCTAGGATCGTTTACAACAATGATAAATGCACTTGATCATGCATTGGAAGAGGAGATGGAGGAGGTATATGTTTTTTAAATTTTCTCAATTTCATGATTATATGCATGTGTACATTCATTGTACATTACAATCTTATCATTTTACATACAAGGAACATTGATGCATGTTTCATCAATGATGACCCCTACTAGGACAACAGAAGAACCATCAGAGCCTCTAGTACACATTTATCCTATATTATAAATATTTGTTTATATATATATATATATATATATATATATATATATATATATATATATATATATATATATATATATATATATATATTATATTGACTTGTATCTATTGTATTTTAACTAGTCTATCCACCTTCACGATTTGAGCATAACATGGATCCTCTACCTAAGTGATTTGGTAGAATTCATATTAGTTAAAGGGGTCAAAGGGGCCCATCATTTGTTGAATGAATTTCGGCAAAAAAACCACAACATGAGGTAATCAACAATTCAATTGTACAGAAATAATAGTACATTAGTTATTTTGATGTTAATTTGACAACTGCAAATTACTATTGACATAAGCAATCTAACTTCTTGTTTGAATTGTTGTTGTGTGAGCATCTACAAAGCCACACACTACTTCAAAGAAGCTTGATTTTGATGATCCACCACAACTATAAAAATTTTTAGAGTTATATATTATTAGTTGTGGCCACTATATATTGATCTTGAGATGGCATATATGCCATAGTTTTGTAAAACTTGTATTGATTTGGCACATATGTCATTTTTGTACATTTTATTGAGCTGGCACATATGCCACAATTTTGTAAAACTTTTATTCTACATTTGTGTGTGTGTGTGAATGATAATATTCAATCTAATTTGTTAAATACTTGCATTTAAGGGAAATATGTTGTATTTCTTACACAACAATTTCCCACTCTTAAACTTTTAAACTCATTTAATCTCTTTCTACTTCATAGTGAAAACCATTATGCAATTACTCATTATATTCTTAATGAAAACTACGTAGCCTCATTCTCATATTTGATTTTTTTAGTTCACCTTCAAGACAAG
Source organism: Cryptomeria japonica (assembly GCF_030272615.1). Classification (NCBI taxonomy): domain Eukaryota; kingdom Viridiplantae; phylum Streptophyta; class Pinopsida; order Cupressales; family Cupressaceae; genus Cryptomeria; species Cryptomeria japonica. The sequence continues at coordinate 407,690,850 of NC_081411.1, forward strand.
TCATGAACCTTTTGTTGGGTCTTGATTGAAAACTAGACTCTCCATATCAATAATGCAGATGTGTTATAGCCACCTTGTTTAAAGTGTGAACTGCTATCAAACAGTTGCAAAACAGTAGTAGATGGAGTCAAGTTTTGACTAGTCACCTCATGTGATTCTGTCGTAGTTCTTGCAGTTTTCAAATATGACCATTTCTGCTTTGTGGTGTGAGCATCCTTCACCTTTCCACTATGTCATTTGTGAAACCATTGTATCCTCTAATCATTTTTTGCCCATGTGACAGATTAAATTCACTTAGTGCCTCTTGTGCAAGAATATTTTCATCACCTTCAAATATTTTCACACAAGTGAAAATCATGATCTACATATTCCCGCCTTTTTCCCCTTAAAAGATTATAAAATGCCTTTGCACTTTAGGGCATTTCTTAGCAAGGATATCTTCAACAAATTCATGTCTCCCAAATGTATGTAGAGGTTTGTGGATTTCAGCTTTACTTCCATGACATAATTTTTGGTACATTTTTAATTCTAGTTAATATTAACTTATTTCGATGAGATAATCGAGTTCAATGAAATGTTTTTGGCGTCTCATCTGTGGAGATGTTTTATTGAAAATGCATCTCTCTATATTATAATGGATATCCATTATATCCATGGCAGCCACGAAACCACATTCCTTCGAGGCAAAAGGTTAGCATGCCATGGTTGTGCTTACACATTTTGCATATGAATCTCCCAAGGTAGCTACAACATCTGTAGCAACCAATACCGAAAATTTCCCTTCACGAAATCCATTCAATGTCTTTTCTCGTTGATATGAGAAATATTACCACACAAGGCCTCGCAGGTAAATCTGTTGAGAAACATGTGTCTCAACCTTGCAGTCTTTTTCTGAAAAATTCCAGAATTTGTTTGAGGTAGTTTTCCACATGTTTATGCATTGGAAAATGGTTAGTGAGTTGTTAAAAATGAGTCTTGTCCATAGTAGAATATAGGTGAGCCATTTTTAGAGCCTTAATGACTCATTTTGTGACTTTTAAGAGGGTCTAAGCTAGGGGATAAAATTATGGATGAGATTACTATTTTAACCTGGTTGTTTTTCCATTTTGGAAATGTAAATGTCAAAAATGGGCACCATGTGGCATGTTGGTTAAGCCCATGGTTTTGTAAAACCACAAGTGGTTTCCAGGCTGTAAAATCACTATAAAAGGAGGGCTTGGGGAGGAGTTTGATAATTGAGTTTTTTGCAAAACTGGATGCTAGAAGGAGTCTCTCTGAGTTCGAGTTGTGGTGATGTGCTCCCGTAAGAACTTGCATTGCAAGTGTATTGTAATCAGCTTGATTTGATAATACATTGTGCGAATTTTGGAGGGTGGGGTTTTTCTCCCAGAAGGGTTTCCCCACGGTAATCACTGTGTTATGTGTTCATTGCTATTTTGTTTATGCTTTATTGTGCATTTATTGATATCTTAGTAATATTTAAGTTGAAAGTTGCATAACCGTCCTCTCAAGATTAGCGTAGGAAGCGTTTCCGCACACCTTTGCTTCCTTACAAGTGGTATCAGAGCCTGGCCAGTTTTGGTTCTATTTGTTGGGTACAAGGTTTTTTGAGCTAATCAAGGTTGGAGTGGGAGCTTGTGCAGAGTTTTTCATTTCTGTATTGCAGGATCGTAAAGATGGCAAGCATTTCAGGGAGGATTGATGTAGAGAAGTTTTCTGGCACAAATTTTGAAATGTGGAAGCTAAAGATGGAAGATCTGTTGATTGATCGAGATCTATGGGATGCAATTGATGAGAATAAGCATAGGCCCGCAGATCCGACTTTAGCCACACAATATGATGTGACTGATAGAAAAGCTAAAGGTCTCATCAGATTGTGTCTTGCAGACTCTATTCTAATAAATGTCCATGAAGAATCTACTACAAAGAAGCTTTGGAAGAAGCTAAGTGAGATCTACCAAGCGAAATCACTTGTGAACAAGATCTTTTTAAGGAAGAAATTGTATTCTTTGAGAATGGAAGAAGGTGGATGAATTTCTCAGCATCTGGAAAGTTTTAATATGTTGGTGACTCAGTTGACCTCAGTTGGGGTACCAATGGATGAAGAAGAAAGATTTCGTTGCCAGACTCATGGGACAGCCTTGTGATGGCCATAGGGAGCACTGCAGTCGTCTTGAAGATGGAGGATGTTGTTGGTTCTCTACTTTCTGAGGAGATGATAAGGAAGGTTTCTCTGAATGCCAAATAGGCTCTGAGTGTTCGAGGAAGACCAAAAGAAAGAGGCAAGAATGAAAAGCAGAATGGCCGTTCTAAGTCCAAGAATAAGGGGAGATCAAAATCTCCTGGTAAGTCCAAGGTAATTTGCTGGAATTGTGGAAATCCCGGACATTTCTGAAAGGACTGTAAAGAAGAAAAGAAGAAAAAGAAGAAGAAGCAAGATTTTGATTCTGAGTCCGAGAAGGAAGATGGAGATGCTTTCATCGTAGCCTTGGCCACTCGTGCAGGTGACAATGCATGGTTAATAGACTCAAGTGCATCTTTCCACATGACTCCTAATAGAAACTGGTTTAGTAAGTATGAAAATTTTGATGGTGGTAAGGTGTATTTGGGTGATAACTCAGTACTTGATATTGTTGGTCGTGGAAGTATTCGTGTGAAATTTTCTGATGGTAGAATTAGAAGATTTGATGGTGTCTTGCATATCCCGGGACTAGCAAGGAATTTGTTATCTGTTAGCAAGCTAATAGATGCGGGTGTGCATGTACATTTTTCTGAAGCAGGTGTGAAAATGGTAAGAGGTGTTATGGTGATAGCAAGAGGAAGCAGAATGGGTACATTGTACCAGCTTGATGCATGCACAATTGAGTGCAATAGCACTTCTGATAAGACTATGATAAAGACTATGTTGGAAAAGGAGAGGGTTTCTCTTTCAACAGATGGTCGTGGTTTTTGGGTACCCAAGGGTGCTCTGTCTACCGAATCAAAGTTGCCTGCAGAGAAGACCATGTTATGGCACCAGAGACTTAGCCACATAGGTGAGAAGGGTCTGCGGACCTTGAAAAATAAGAACCTTGTTGATGGGTTGAATGATTGCAATCTTGAATTTGATTTTTGTGAGCATTGTATCTATGGTAAACAAAACCGCATTCAGTTTTACTCGAGTTCTCATAAGTCGTCATGTATTTTGGATCTAATCCATTCGGATGTATTTGGTCCAGTTGATGTTCCTTCTATTGGTAGATCAGTTTATTATGTTTCTTTCATTGATGATTTCAGTAGAAGAACATGGGTTTATTTTCTTAGGAGTAAAACTGAAGTTTTCAGTCGTTTCAAAGAATTTAAAGCAATGGTTGAGTTGCAGACTGGAAAGAAAATAAAATGTTTGAGAACTGATAATGGTGGTGAATTTTGCTCCAATGATTTTGACACATTTTGTAAAGATTGTGGTATTAAAAGAGAGAAGACAACTCCATATTCTCCACAACAGAATGGAGTTGCAGAAAGAATGAACAGGACCTTGATGGAGAAGGCTAGGAGTATGCTGAGTGGAGCTAGACTAGAACAAAAGTTCTGGGCCGAAGTTGTAGCCATTGCCTGCTACCTGATAAATAGGTCTCCTACATTAGCTCTTGTTGATAAGACACCAATGGAAGCGTGGATGGGCCACAAGCCTTCACTTAGACATCTGAGAGTGTTCGGTTGCGAAGCATATGCTCATGTGCCAAAGGAGAAGCGGACAAAATTGGACAACAAAGTTGTTAAATGTATTTTCATCGGATACAGTTATGGTGTAAAAGGATACAAGCTTTGGAATCCTGTTGAACAAAAGGTATTTTATTCAAGAAGTGTTATTTTTAGAGAAACTAAGCCTTCTTCTGTTATAGTGCAGCCAAAACAAACAGAACAAAAGAAAGATGTGATTTAACTACCTGCTACACCGGAGAAAGTTGAATCGAGACCCTTAGAAAGACAAGAAGTCGAGGAGAGCTCTATGAGTTCTGAATCATCAGAGGAAGAAGAGGTACCTGAAGCTGAACCTGAAGCTGAACCTGAACCAGATCTTGCTCGAAGGTCTACTAGACAAACGAAACCACCTGAAAGGTATGGGTATTCTCCTGATGATTGGAGATGCATATTTGCATTGAATGCTAACATTGATGAATCGAGATCTGTAGAAGAGGCTCTTGGTATGAATGATTCAGAGTCTTGGAAAATAGCCATGGATGAAGAAATGGCAACTCTTAAGAGGAATGAAACATGGGACCTTGTACCATTGTCTGAAGGACGAAAGCCTGTTGGTTGTAAATGGGTGTTCAAGAAGAAGATGGGTTCAGATGAAAGCATTGAGAAGTATAAAGTACGTTTGGTTGCAAAAGGTTACTCTCAGGTTGAGGGAGTAGATTATGGTGAGATTTTTTCTCCAGTAGCCAAAATGACATCCATATTTTTACTTTCTATTGCAGCAGCCTATGATCTAGAGATCGAGCAAATGGATGTGAAAACAGCTTTCCTTCATGGAGATTTGGAGGAAGAAATTTACATGACACAGCCAGAGCACTATGTGATGAAAGGTAAAAGTCATTTGGTCTGTAAGTTGAAGAAATCCTTGTATGGTTTAAAACAGAGTCCTAGGATGTGGTACCAGAAGTTTGATACCTATGTATTGAGTTTGGGGTTTGCGCGGTCTAAATCTGATCACTGTATATATTTCAAATCTGATGGTGATCATTTTCTGGTTATTGCCTTGTATGTTGATGACATGTTGTTTATTGGGAAAGGAAAAGGTTTGATTGCAGAATTAAAATCTCAACTCTCGGCAAAATTTGATATGAAAGATCTTCGTGCAGCAAGACACATTTTGGGAATGGAGATTGTAAGAGATAGACAAAACAAAAAGCTTTGGCTAGGCCAGAATAAGTATGTTGGTACTATTTTGAAAAGATTCAATATGCAGGATTCAAGACCATTGAGTGTTCCTATTACAATGGAAACAAAGCTTTCTAGTTCACAGTGTCCTACATCCCCATTGGAGATGGAAGAGATGAGTCGAGTACCATATTAGAGTGTTGTTGGAAGTTTGACGTATGCTATGGTCTGTACAAGACCAAACATTGCCCAAGCAGTGGGAGTTCTTTCTCATTATATGTCTAATCCAGGAAGAGCACATTGGGATGCAGTAAAAAGAGTTTTCAGATACTTGAGGGGTACTTCAAAGTACTCGATATGTTTTCATGGAACAGGAAATGAGCATTCCTTAGATATTTGAGGCTATGTGGATTCAGATTGGGCCGGTGATGTTGATAGAAGAAGATCCACCAGTGCATATGTGTTTACATTATTCGGTGGTGCAATCAGTTGGATGAGCAAGCGACAGGCTGTGGTCGCTTTGTCCACTACTGAGGCAGAATATATGGCAACTACTCATGCCTGTAAGGAAGCCATCTGGCTAAAGAGATTGTGTTCAGATATAGAGTTTAAATAGGGTGCAATGACAATTTATAGTGACAGTCAGAGTGCAATCTGCCTAGCGAAGAACCCTACTTTTCATGCCAGGACCAAGCACATTGATGTACAATATCATTTTGTGAGAGATATGATTGAGGATGGCAAGGTGAAGCTGGAAAAGGTAGAAACTTTGGTGAATGTTGCTGATGCATTAACTAAGCCCGTGAGCACAGAGAAATTCAAATGGTGTTCAGAGTCTATGGGCCTCTCGGCCCCTAGCAATTAAGTCCATGATATTTTGGATCCCCTGACTCTTGCAAGGTGTTCGACAAGTGGGAGAATGTTGAGAAACATGTGTCTCAACCTTGCAGTCTTTTTCTAGAAAATTCCAGAATTTGTTTGAGGTAGTTTTCCACATGTTTATGCATTGGAAAATGGTTAGTGAGTTGTTAAAAATGAGTCTTGTCCATAGTAGAATATAGGTGGGCCATTTTTAGAGCCTTAATGACTCATTTTGTGACTTTTAAGAGGGTCTAAACTAGGGGACAAAATTATGGACGGGATTACTATTTTAACCTGGTTGTTTTTCCATTTTGGAAATGTAAATGTCAAAAATGGGCACCATGTGGCATGGTGGTTAAGCCCATGGTTTTGTAAAACCACAAGTGGTTTCCAGGTTGTAAAATCACTATAAAAGGAGGGCTTGGGGAGGAGTTTGATAATTGAGTTTTTTGCAAAACTGGATGCTAGAAGGAGTCTCTTTGAGTTCGAGTTGTGGTGATGCGCTCTTGTAAGAATTTGCATTGCAAGTGTATTGTAATCAGCTTGATTTGATAATACATTGTGTGAGTTTTGGAGGGTGGGGTTTTTCTCCCAGAAGGGTTTCCCCACGGTAATCACTGTGTTATGTGTTCATCGCTATTTTGTTTATGCTTTATTGTGCATTTCTTGATATCTTAGTAATATTTAAGTTGAAAGTTGCATAACCGTCCTCTCAAGATTAGCGTAGGAAGCATTTCCACACACCTTTGCTTCCTTACAAAATCTACCACCCAAAGCTTCTAAAACATTATCAGCATCTCACCTTTTTAGTTTGAACACTATAGTCCCCTAGCATGGACAGCTTAGAGGTGGCGGTTGTTGCTACTGCATAAAGTTTGATTCCTTCTACCAACTTTTCATCACCGTCACCCACCAAGTTGATTGTCATTGGCTTATCAAGGTGTTTTCCTGCCAATTTTTGTAAAATTTTGCAGCTAATCCTGCAAAATAGAGAAAAGATTTAGCTGGAAAATAAAAGCAAAACTTGCAAGAAAATCAGAACAAAGAACTCATCATTGTATAGATTATAATATGCCAAAGCGTTATTTTATACAAAGAATAAACCAACGCATGAACATAGATCATGCAGAAATTGTTGGAGTGGATGGAATAGGCATAGTGAGTTAAACTCTAGTTCTCCATTGTTGGCTTAAATGCAAAACATGCAACGCTTGTTTGATTGTGGTACAAACTTGTGATCTCATCATAAATTATGGAGCAAATAGAAGTTATGTGCTAACACTCCCCCTTAAGTTTAACTCAGGAGAGATATGAGAGATATGGGTCCTGACAACAATGCCTGATTAGGAACCCAATTACAAAGAAGATAAGGAGAAAACCCAATTGAGAAAAACTCCTAACCATTATTCGAACTATAGAAGAAAGCAGCAATTTTTTTTTTTCAATAAAAGTGGATTATTCCACTAAACTTTTTTATTAATATTTTTTTATTTTTTACACAGGATTCAAAGAGCATACTGGAGGAAAGAATCCTGGGAAGAAAACCTCTGGTCACAACTCATAAAATAAACCTATAGTATCTAACAGATCAGTTTATGCACCCCACCCAAAACCACATACAAAATGCGATCACAACACATATAATATCAGTTTTGCATAGAGCCCATATGACAATTTGCCAAAAAAACCCATCGAATAATTTTCAACTATAGACTCCACAGCTGCTATCAATGGAAGAAGACAAAATTTTCCAAAGCCCTGTGCCAAATCCCATGAGCCAAAAACCTTCTTGCCAAAAAAGAAAGTATCAAAAAACTTTTGAAAAAACACTATTGTATCAAATACCATGAGTTCGAACTCTCCTCCAGACAACGAACATGAATACTTGAAATGAAAGGGGAAAGTGGGAATAATTATCATCATCAAATTTTACATCAACATTACTCAAGAAAATCATATAACTATTGCTGCAAACCTTCCCATACCCTAGAAGGAATTTCCTCAAAACCCACCTCTTGTTGATTAGCATTGCTATCAATGGCTAAATTTGCCAAATAATCCGCATTCTTATTAACTTCTCTGTAACAATGGGATACCAAGAAAGATTCAAACAATTCTAATTTTTGTAAAATGGGATCAAGTATATACTGCAAATTCCAATAATTCGATTTCTTTTTCATAACACATTGAATAATCACCATAGAATCACCTTCAATTATTAAGTCCTTAATTCCCAAAGAGATTGTCATATCCAATCCAAAAGACAAAGCATGAAATTCCGCATAATTGTTAGATTTAAAACCAATAGCATGACACTTAGCTCGAATAAAATTTGCATTGTGATCATAAATTACTATGCCTACCCCAGCCGGCCCAGGGTTACCACGAGATGCCCCATCAAAATTTAGTTTAAAGTGCCCCTGCGGAGGAGGTTTCCATCTAGCAGAGCATCTCTTACCTATTGCATCATTCTTTTTTAAAATTGAACCATGAGAAGGTAAAACTGACAATATCCTCCAAACTCTAGTAACTCTACTATCCCAGTGCGAAAAAGAAGTAAGATTTTCCAAATTCTTATAAATAAACAACAAAGCAACCTCAGAGATTGAAGACTCAATTTTTAATAGAACCTCAGACACAGGAGACTTTGTTTTTTTAAATATCATGTTGTTTCTCTCTAGCCAAACATTCCAAATCACAATAGATGGAAATATAATCCAAAGGCATGCATAAAAAGATGAGGCAAACATAAAGGGCCAAGATCTAAAATGGGAAATGAGATCCTTACCAATAACAAAGGATATATTTAACTTCTCAAACAACCACTACCAACATTCATAAGCATAATCACAATGTAGGAACAGGTGTGAAGAAGATTCTAAATTTTTGTTACAAAGGACACAAGGGAAAACAACAGTAATACCAAGCCTGTCTAGTCTCATACCTGTAAGGACTCTGTCCTAAACCGCCAACCAAGCAAAGGCTCCAGCTTTAGGAAGACAAGTCGAATGCCAAAACAACTTATAAGGCCAAGATGATAAATCTTTAGCAACCATAAGAGAGTTGTAACCATCTTTAACAATGTACTTACCAGAAATATTCTTTGTCCAAATAAGTTCATCCTCAGAATCAGAAAGAAATACAACTCTATCCCCCAAAATCTTCTCAAAATCTAATTTCATGCTTTGATCAACATCTAAGAAATCAATCGACTTCCATCTAGCTAGCTTAAGGGGTCCACTAGTCACAATTTCAAAATAATCTGCTACAAAAACACCCCAAAGGGAGGAAAGAATAGTGATCAGAGGAGACCAATCCCTAATATTCACCAAAGGTGTGTGTCCATTCCATACATCATCCCCGAATCTGACCTTTCTACCATTATGAACAATCCATGAGAGATTAGGCAAAATAACTGATCTACATTTACAAAGGAAATTCCAAATAGCAGATTCTGAAGGCAAATTTGAGACTTAAAAAATGTACTCTCTTGGTCCATTATTTAAATAGTCGATGAAGAAGAACTACAAATGAATCCACATTGCAACAAGATTGTACAGAATCATAGAAACCACTGCATGAGTACCTTTGGGATACTTTGAAAATGTAGTTGTACATATTATGCATTGCTCAAATGGATGAACATACAGGTACACGGTCTGAATACAGAAATTGATCATCTAAAGAAGTTATGAATCTGCAGAAATATACTCCAAGCTAAAGAACTACAAAGATGACTTCTCGTTGGGATGATGTCATTGTATATCCATTGCTCAATAATGTCCCACTAGAAAGAAACTCTGGAAGAACTCGGGGGTGCAACTCTGGAATCTCATGTAGTCAGGAACCCTGCTAGAAAGAATCTCTAAGAGCAAACAAAGTTACAACATTGGAATCTCATGTAGATAGGAATTTAGAACAAAAGAACATTTTTGGCTATCAATTCGAGGAAGACTGCATACCAACTTTAATCTTCTATTTTATTCAGGAAACTTATTGAAAGAAACCTATACTAAATGCATTAAGCAAAATAACCCCATACAAACTTTCTTAAAGTTCAATTTTTACAAAGCCCCAAATTTTCCAAATCTTTGTCATGCAGTGCTTGCAAAACACGTACAAGTTTTAAAGAATCAATATAAGAAAAAAAGACAAGGAGCATGTAAAAATTAAGAGAAGAATATGCATGCATCTAAAAACAGAGGTTTGCATCAACTTCCATGGTGATGGTAATCTTCAGAAATCTGCCTGCAAATAATTGTGTTTAGCTTCTTCTTCCTAGCAACCTTGCTTTGATACCATGTAAAATTTTGCAGCAAAACTTGCAAAAAAAATCAGAACAAAGAACTCATCAACCATTGTATAGATTATAATATGCCAAAGTATTATTTTATACAATCAATAAACCAAATCATACAGAAATTGTTGAAGTGGATGGAATAGGTAGAGTGAGTTAAACTCTAGTTCTCTTTGTTGGCTTAAATGCACATCCGTTTGATTGCGGTGCAAACTTATGATCTCACCGTAAATTATGGAGCAAACTGAAGTTATGTGCTAACCATTTCTACACCCATGCATAATGGAATTCCTTTTCAAAATATTCTCTATTGCATCGAAATCTTGCAGATTTTACAATCGTCTCATTTCATAAGACATATTTCTATTAGGGGAAGAGCACCAGTAGCCGTCATAGCTAACTTCGCGCACCCACGGATCCTAAACGATATATCGAATTTTGATTTTTTTTTTTGGTTGTCTTCGTATGCGACTTAACTTCTTAAACCTATTGATTTGGCTTCTGGGTAGTAACGGTCCGATCTCTATGGGTTGTTATGCGTCGAAAGGTCAAAAAGTGGTCATTTCAAAGTGTCAATCGATACTTGACCTCTTTTGCGCCAATACCCGCACACCAAAACACCATTATCCATTTGTAAAATACCTAAAAACTAATATATTTTTCACATTTTTATAAAAAATTATGACATGCATATAATTAAAAATAATGGAAAATGTAAACACGTTTAAAATGGGTGGTCAAAAAACATGTTGACCACCCATAACCCCCTTCCCGCAGAGGTGTGGTGGCCCCACGTGGCATGAACTCTCGCTATCTTTTTTGCCCAAAAAACTTAGGGAAATAAGTTATTTCCCTAACATTTGCACTCGCAAGTTAGGAAAATTGTTTCCGTCGGCACCCTCCTCTACAGCCTCGGCCTCCTCTGCAACCTCCATCGGCGACCTCCTTTGCAACCTCGACCTTCAGTGGCCTCCTCCGTCAGCGGCCTCCTCCGCAACCTCGGCTCACAGGTAACGATAACTCGTCCATATTGCATATTGTATGTCCAATGACGGTTTTGCTCCTTCGCAGCTGCATTATGCTTTGTCTATTGATGATTTCTTCGTATGCTCTGTTAATGCATATCTCTTCGTTTACTTCGAAACCCCTTCATTATTTTTCATTTCGTTTTTTGGTTGTGCTATTAAATGGTGTTTCTCTGTTTATAATGCCGAAATCATTACAGTTAATGCGAAAAAAATTGATTATTCTTCATAATAGTTTGAAACCCCTTCATTATTTATCATTTCCTTTTATGGGTGCATTGTTAAATGGTGTCTCTCTATTTATAATGCCGAAATCATTACAGTGTGCGAAAAAGTTTGATTATTGTTTATAATTGTTCGAAACCCCTTCATTATTTATCATTTTTTTTATGGGTGTTAGTGAACAGATTTGCTCTTTTTCCAAACGATTAATCTTGAACTCTGTTACCTTATTCTAAGAACAAATGTTTCACTAAACAGTTGGGTAAGTGTTTTTCAAATTACTTCCCTCTGAATTTTGCATAGGTACAGCTCCCTAACTCAGTTTTTCAAGGAATGTGCTAAACTATTTATTTCTGAAAAGTAGCTTTTAACCCGAAAGCGTGTAAGGCCGCCTATTTCATTCTTGGATGAAAGGCTAAAATTTTTCACATGTTTCAAAAAGATGAAAAGCCATTTTCCTAACTTTTCAATATATGAAGCCACAATAACTGAAACAAAGTTCAATATACTTCTTCCACAGAAATAAAGAATGGACAGATTTTAGGAAAACTAAATCTGCTCCCGATCATGAATCTCTTCTAAAGTAAACAAACATTCAAAGGAAAGAACATCAGAGGAATAATAAGTTTCTGTAATGGAAAGATCATTACTGTTACTTGTTCAGATAAACATATGCAAAGACATGCATCTATGCGGATTCAAAACACACAGATTTTCCTTCTCCCAAAAATAATATGATCAGACTTTATATATATATCCTTATGCAACAAAGACACAAAAATACATCTACAAATCTTCTTCCATTCCAGGTTTAACAGTCTGATTCTTCCTTTGATAAAACAGAAAATACTAAAAAATTCAGCGAAAAACTCCCAGAATTAGTCAGTAAATCTAACTCGTATATCCTCTACTTTTACTTAATTTATAGTTTAAAATAGGGGAGGTCTCCCTGAAAACTCGACCACCCCCCATAAACAGTTACGAAACCAACAAGAAGTATTTTGGGACAGATGTCCCGAAGTCTTTGCATAACCATGAGAATTTACAAAAATAAAGGAAACTAGCCCTAAATTATTGCATTATGCCATTTTTCCATCATCATCATCCTCTCCACTTTCACAGGCGTCGTGAGCAGTTGTAAGTTCTTGAACCATGGATTGGCTTGAAACTTTCATTGCGTTGAGCTTCGCCTTCGCCACCTCTTTATTCCACTTGTGTTGCACCATTTTCTCATAATGTTTCGGCAGCTGATCATTCCCAATGAAAGTCATAGATTCAATCCTAGCAACCTTGGTTATATCTTCTAGCGTGAAACTACCCTTGGCCCTGATCTTCTCCATGTTCATCTGGAAAGATCTAATTGCATCTTGTGTGCTCAAACCACAAATTCCTAACTACTAATCATGATCAGGATTAACCACCTTATTATCATTGACTATGCTACTTTGAAGATACTGGAGTTCGTAAACAGAGGTCTTTGCATCAATAATCACAGACTTGAAGGTAAGCACTCACCACATTATGGTTTTCGTCAGCACAAAAAGCTGACATTCATCAGCCACCAACTTAATCGAGTGTTCTATCAAAAACTTGGTAGCTCCATATTCTTCTATTTTGGCAAACAGAGGTAGGATATTTTGCCATTTGTGCTCCTCCTTCTCCCATGGCACAAGCTGGTTTTGAACCTCAGAAATAAGACCCTGTATTTCATCGCATAATCTCTGGGAGTCAGTAATGTACTTCTCGTCATCCTTGATTATCCGCTCAATCCATTTCTCCATAGCTTCATCAATACTCTCGGCCCGTTGAACTTGGTTCATTAACCTTTTGTTTTCCAGTGAAGTTGGGTCGAAATTCTCAGTAGCATGGGATATTGGAAGTACCCCAAGGAAACCAATACTATCGATGAACTGAGCCAGAACGTTTATGTGTCGCTTTAGTTCTCTCTTCTCTCGCCCATCCTTCTCCGACCTAGTAAGCATTTTCTTTGCCGACACTTGGAAAAAGTGGTTGTCTGTATCTCTGCTCATTTTTACCAACTCCACCTTGGTGATCTCGAAATCATTAGGGCCAACCTCCTTTTTTTCATCCTTAGGTTTATATGAGGCGATCTCAGCAACCCATTTTCCAGTTTCCTCATCATTGTTCAGGTGAGCGGCAGTCTTGAACCTTTTCAGCTTTGGATTCTTCTCTGTGTATTTAACAACCATTTCCTGAATCGGAATGGTCATAGGAAGAAAACTCCTTTTCTTGTTCACTGAGGTGGTCAACCACTTAGGGGTTGCACCGGAATGAGTAGTTCCTTCGATCATCTTTGAAGGTGGTGTCATAGCCACAGTCACTATTTGAGAATCCAGAGCACTAGCAACTTTGCCGTCCAAATCTTCAATTTCAAATATCTGAGCATTGAGCACAACATCCTTTACTCCCATATCCTTTGTCTGATCCATCTTTCTTTGGGCGGCACTTCGTAACCGAGTATGCCGAGGAGTATGAAAATCCAAAGTTGAACTAGACCTGTGTCTAAGCTGGGGTGACTTGTTATCCTTACCTGCACGAACAAGAGCATTGTTAGAAAGACGCTTTGGTGAAGATAGAGGATCCTTATTACTTCTTGCAGAATGAGACTTAACGCCTGACTTCATTGCTTTCTTATTAGTCACCCATGCCGTAGTTCTTTCTAGAACTCCTTTGGTCCTCAATTGTATATCATCATTCTCCTCCTCATCCCAGTTAATTGGAGGCATTTCAGTCTCTGCATGAGCCAAATACCCTGGTTCGAATAATTCAAGATAATCCTCTTCAATCCCTTTAGTATCTAACTTTATCTGCAAAGAGACAACTTGTTCTAACACCAATCTCATGTTTTCCCTTTTAAAAACTTCAAGTTCATATGTACAATCTTCCCAGAAATCTTCTAACTGTGGCATGGGAAGATAAGGCATTAGACCAAGGCTTCAGGAAAATCCTTTGTTATCAAAACCTTTTCTTTCAGGATACAGAGAAAAATTAAAATTCCTGAGGTCTGCTCCTATACTCAGGGCATCAGACATTGAACTGCAAGACAACACGTCCAATTGTATGGGAAAATGACCTTCCCATTTGTCCTTAGGCTGCGCCTTTTTGATTAAAGAGGTTAGTTGCCTGCATACTTCTACTAGAACAAAGCAATCAGAACAGAAGTGAGGAAGCTTGAAGGGTTCCTCTTCAAAACCTCCTACCCGAATATAACAAAAGCGTGGAAACTGGATATAAAAACTACCGAACCTCCTTATCAAAGACTATGCATCATCAAAAATCCTTTAAGCATTTGCACTCTTCAATTCATGACACAAATCACCCAGGAAAATGTTATGCACCCTTCTGAAATCCTGTAAATCTTTATCTTTCTGCAGCATAGGATAAAACTCATATATGGGAACATCTTCCTCAATGAGCTATTTCGGTATACCAGTTAACTCTTTAACACAAGCCAAACAATACAAGAGATATGAGGACATAAAGAAGTTTTGTTGGAACTGCTTAGCCAAACTCAGTTGTTCTCTCATTGAATCGGCGATCAATTCAGCCCAATCCAAATACTGCTTCCCCTCTAAAACTAGTTGCACATAACAATAAATCCAGTCGTCGAAGCTATAAGCCTCAGCAAACCCTCTAGCTCGGTGCAATAAAAGCATCACGTCATGAATATGTGGCAACATGTGGTTCTTATTAGGATGCTTGGGTATCCTTTAACCACCTCTTTGAGGAACCTTCAACCAGAACTTCGCTACATTGTTTCGGTGCCCAACTCTATCTGCATTGAACTCGGTGATTGACTTAGCAGGAGAAAATTTGGAGAACTGGTAATCAGGTATCTTAAAGACTAAAGAAATTACCTCATGATTAATGGCAAGAAGGGTTTCGCCATTGTCTCTCCTAATAGTTTCAGACACTGGGTCGTATCTAGCAATACATTCTCAAATCAACTCTGGACAAGGAATTGTTGGGGGAAAGGCTACGGCTTCTACAAGACCACTACTCAAAATCTCCACACCAAAAGACTTATCAATCCCCTTGAACACCCTTTCTTTCAACACTTCAAGGTTTTCCCCATTTAGATCAGTATCGCTAACTATGGGTTCTATGGATGTCAGGCTAAAAATGTTTCCAAACAAATGCAGTGTGGACTTCATAATTTCAAACAATAAACCTAAATTGATTATAGAGAAAATGCAAGGAAAACCACTGGGGAGAACAAGGAAAGACTCACCTTCACAGTTGAACAGTCGGACGATGGCTAGCAACAAGAAAGACTCCTATCCAGGAAAAAGACACAAAGATACAACAAGGAACAAATGCGGAGTACCAACAATTCTTCATACCTTATTAGCTAAGGCAATGATACGAATACATTAAATGCAATAATTTCAAAATTTCAGTCTGAGTGTGGCAAGTTTGTGGATTAGACCTCGCACGCATACATTGAATGCATGGCGGCGTTTTTGAAGTAACCGCCAGTTCCCGAAATGATTACTTACTTTGAAAAAACAAGGAGTGACATCACTTAGGATATGGTTCTGCCTCTTCGTATTTGGCAATGAATGCACTATCAAATCATTAAAACCCACGGGACCCACCAATATTGAACACATATGAACATCCTGAACAGACTTCATGAGTGTTGAAGTGGTTCAAGATGTGCACCATGCCAAACTGTTGACCACTTGTGCTATATTGAACATGTTGAACATATTTGAACCCCTTGAACTTAGTTCAATAAGTTCAACACCTGACGACAAATAAAGTGCTATATCACCGAACAAGGAACTTTTAAATAGAGCCGCTGCAAGACACTTAGAGAAAACATTAGTATGAAAAACCTTTCCTGAACACCTTGGAACCTATGGAACCTAAATGAACCTGTTGAACCCAGTTCAAAACGGTTCAACGTGTTCACAGAGTTCAACCAATTATCTAAACCTGACTTTAATGACTAGAAAAAGGATTTATAGACGCACTAAGAATTTGAACCAAGGTATTACAACACGAATTAGGACTCCAACAGAAAAACTTAAAGGATGACTCACTCTTACCATGATGAATAAATGACACAGTAGCAATGGGTACGCTGTTAAATGGTGTCTCTCTGTTTATAAAGCCAAAATCATTACAGTGCATGCAAAAATAATTGATTATTGTTCATAATTGTTTGAAACCCCTTGATTATTTATCATTTCCTTTTTATGGCTGCATTGTTAAACGATGTCTCTCTGTTTATAATGCAATAATCATTATAGTGAATGCGAAAAAAATTGATTATTGTTCATAATAGTTTGAACCCCTTCATTACTTATCATTTTCTTTTATGGGTACGCTGTTAAATGGTGTCTCTCTGTTTATAATGCCAAAATCATTACAGTGAATGCGAAAAAAATTGATTATTGTTCATAATAGTTCGAAATCCCTTCATTATTTATCGTTTTCTTTTATTGGTGGGCTGTTAAATGGTGTCTCTCTGTTGATAATGTCGAAATCATTACAGTGAATGCGAAAAAAAATGATTATTGTTCATAATAGTTCGAAACCCCTTCATTATTTATCATTTCTTTTTATGGGTGGGCTGTTAAATGGTGTCTCTCTGTTTATAATGCCGAAATTGTTACAGTGCCTGCAAAAATTATTGATTATTGTTCATAATAATTCGAAACCCTTTCATTATTTATCGTTTCCTTTTATGGGTGGGTTGTTAAATGGTGTCTCTCTGTTTATAATGTCGAAATCATTACAGTGACTGCAAAAATAATTGATTGTTGTTTATAATTGTTCGAAACCCCTTCATTTTTTATCATTTCTTTTTATGGGTGCGTTGTTGAATGATCTGTCTTTGTTTGTAATGAAGAAATCAGAACAGTGAATGTGAAAATAATTGATTATAGTTCAGAATTGTTCGAAACCCCTTCATTATTTATCATTTCCTTGTATGGGTGCGCTATTAAATGGTGTCTCTCTGTTTATACTGTCAAAATCATTACAGTGAATGCGGAAAAAAATGCACTATTGTTCATAATTGTTCAAAACCCCTTTATTATTTACCATTACATATATACACACACACGCATATATATGTGTGTGTGTGTGCGCGCGTGTTTGTGCGTGCTGTTAAATGGTTAATGGGTGTGCTGTTAAATGGTGTCTCTCTATTTATAATGCCGAAATCATTACAGTGAATGCGAAAATAATTGATTATTGTTCAGAATTGTTCGAAACCCCTTCATTATTTATCATTTCATTTTATGGGTGCGTTGTTAAATGGTGTCTCTCTGTTTATAATGCCGAAATTATTACACTGAATGCAGAAATAAATGGACTATTGTTCATAATTGTTCAAAACCCCTTTATTATTTACCATTACATATATACACAGACACTATATATATGCATGTGTGTGTGCTGTTAAATGGTGTCTCTCTATTTATAATACCGAAATCATTATAGTGAATGCAAAAAAAAAATGATTATTGTTCATAATTATTCGAAACCCCTTCATTATTTATCATTTCATTTTATGGGTGCACTGTTAAATGGTGTCTCTTTATTTATAATGCCGAAATCATTATAGAGAATGCAAAAAAGATTTATTATTGTTCATAATTATTCGAAACCCCTTCATTATTTTTCATTATATATATACAGATATACATATATACACATGTGTGTGTGTGTACACGTGGCATGAACTCCCGCTATCCTTTTCGCCCTAAAAACTTAGAGAAATGAAGATTTTGTTGGCATTTTCATTGTTTGCTCTGCCTTCAATTTTTTAATTTATTCACTATAAATAATATTATCAGGAATACCATGTAATAACTTCCATTAAATTTCAGATGAGAAATACAATAACATCATCCAGCCATTTACTCATTTTGTTTTCAGCTATATGGTTATTGTCTCTATTATCATGCATACAGAAATAGAGACACAATACCATTTTTTTTTGTTCAAAGACGTTCAATGATGAGTTACAGAAATAGATTTGTTTTTCATCATTTATCTCAATGGCATTGAGGGGTTAATTTCAATGATTTCTGTCTGTATATATATTTATACGGTAGCATTTTTTTTGTTATTGAAAGATGTTCAATGATGTAATTGTTCTCTATCTAGTAGAATATCAACAATATCCAATTTTCAATCACATCACAGTTCACTATCTCATGCTTCTAGTTTCTCTCCTTGTTATATAATGTTTCAAGTTTTGTACCTATGTCTGTGTGTCTATATATATATATATATATACACACACACACACGCACAGCACAATTACATACTTATACTTCTTTCATGGCTCTTTTGAGTTCTCTGGCTATATGGTTAATGTTATATAATGTTTCAAGTTTTGTACCTATGTTTGTGTGTCGATATATATATGTGTGTGTGTGTGTGTGTGTGTGTGTGTAGACACACATCACAGTTACATACTTACAACTCCTGCATGGCATTTTTGAGTTATCCGGCTATATGGTTATTGTCTATATTATCATGCATACACAAATAGAGACACAATACCATTTTATTTTGTTGAAAGATGTTCAATGATGAATTACAGAAATAGATTTGTTTTTCATCATTTCTCTCAATGGCATTGAGGGTTTCATTTCAATGATCTATCTCTCTTTATATTTTTATACGGTACCATTTATTTTTTGAAAATCATGTTCAATGATGGAATTGTTCACTATCTAATAGAACATCAGCAATATCCAGTTTTCAATCACATCACAGTTACATATTTTGTTCTTGCATCTCATGCTTTTAGTTTGTCTCCTTGTTATATACACTTTCAAATTCTCTGCCTATATGGTTATTGTCCATATATATGTATACACATACATATATATACACACATATACATATATATATATATATATATATATATATATGTATATATATACATGTGTACATGTATGTACATATACATGTATATGTATATATATACATGTATATGTACATGTATACATATACATGTATATGTATACATGAAGAAACACACAATAGCATAATATATTCTATAATGATGGTTGATGCGAGTTCTCTGTCTATATGGTTATTGTCTATATATATTTTTATATGTATATGGACAATAACCATTTAGCCACAGAACTTGTTGTAATCAACAACAGTTTCCTTATTCAAGGGCGGCCATTCAGATTGGTACACATTGAATAAGTAAATTCCTTCTACAGTCAATGTTAAATGTTATAAATCTTTCAATTTAAATTATACTATTTTCAGTAAACCAGCATTTATTTCAATATAGTCACTGTAAATAATATTAACAGCCATGGTGGATGTCCAATGATGGTTTATGCTCCTTCCTAGCTGCATTATGCTTTGTATATTGATGATTTCTTTGTATGCGGTTTACAGTTTCATTCCAATGCTCTCTTACAACTTATTGTGCCTATATGTTTGTTATCCACACACACACATACATGTATGGTTATTGTCCATACACACATACACACACATATGCATGTGTGTGTGTGTAGAATTAAACTGAACAATTCGAAGCAATGGAGGTCTGCATATACAATATGACATGAACGAATGTTTCCCACAAAAATTCAAATTTGAAAATTGGTAGCTACCACAATTGAATGCATTGCACATTCGAATTATATTATAAGACAAAATTTTCCATGTCACTTTGATTACAATCCAATTCATTGCATATTTCTGAGTTCTGCAAATTCCCTTTGCACATTCCTTACGTAACTATTTCTTTGCAATATGTATGTATGTTATACATATGCATGTGTATGTATATGTGCAATTCTATGTACATGTGCATATGTATTTAGCTGGATATGTATATGTATGTACTTATGCATTCAATAATGTATGGATGATTTGTTGTTACAACGTTACGCTACCCTCGAATATTGTTGTTTTTTGCAGGTGTGCTAGAGCATCGAGGGAAGAACCATACTTGTGGAAGATCATCATATCAATGTAAATGTGTTTATTAACACACTTCAATTCTTTGGAGATTATGCCTTTAATGCTTACATTTTATATTAATTTGTGTAGATATCTTAGGTAGTTATGCATTTCTTATTATATGTGTTTCTTAACACACCTTAGTTTGTTTTGCATTTTGTTGTGATTGTTATGGCAGGCAATGATCTAGGACTCACTATGTCAAAGACAACAAGCACGCCTCTCAGGTAAAGTCCATATGACTTTACTTTGGCAATGATCTAGTAGACAATGCAATTTGTGAATTGTTTATGTTTCGATTTTTGAATTGTTTGTGTTTCAATTTGTTTTAATTTCTCACTTAGTTCATATGTTTTAATCTTCTATTTGTTGGAATTGTACTTTCGCAATGATCTAGTATAAAATGCAATTTCTGATTTGTTTATGTTTCAAATTCAGATTTTTTTATTTTTTTTAATTTGTTTAAATTCCTCACTTAGTTCATATGTTTCAATCTTTTTTTTTTTTGATCTATACTTTGGCAATGATCTAGTAGACAATGCAATTTCTTATTTGTTTATGTTTCAATTTCTGAATTGTTTGTGTTTCATTTTTTTTAATTCCTCACTTAGTGCAGTAGAAAAAGGAAGTTTTGAATTGTTTGTGTTTCAATTTGTTTCAATTTCTGAATTGTTTGTGTTTCAATGATCAAATGGAAGTGCCCTATTTGAGGAAAAGAACCAGACAAAGAATTGTCTTATATTGTCTTAAAAGATGTCTTGTTAGATTCTATCAAGAATGATAACTTGGCAGCTACCAAGATATCTTTTAAGGCAGTGGAAAATAGTTCTTTGTCTGGTGTCTTTTTACAAATGGGACACTTCCTTTTATCATTTTGAGGCAATGACCTAGTAGACATATTACACATTGCAATTTATATATGATGACTGCAATTTGAATACTTATAATATAATGACTGCAACTTGAATATTTATAAGTGTTCAAATTTCTCACTATCAAAAGAGGACATATCAGTGGCATGTGAATAATCAAATGTCATTGATATGGCCTTTTTGATAGTGAGTAATTTGAACACTTATGTGGCCTTTTTTGATAGTGAGAAATATACAAGATCAATTCAACTGATATATGAGAAATATCACATCACAGAAAACAAACATATCAGATTTGCAACAACACCATCAATTCATTGGAATATCTGAAAACAAGGGAGTTCTGAACACATTGCAAAATATGGCAGTATGTCATTCTATAATCACATCACAGTTATATCGAAACTCAAAATCTGCTCTCCATTTGGGTATTAATCACATCACGGTTATATCAATTCTCCATTTGGGTATTAAATGGAGGAGGTGTGACAAATCCAACCCCAACGGACTATGGCCTACTAGGGTCTAGCCCACCAAAATTGTTTTCTTCGTTGTGAGGGGTTTGTAAGTAACTTGCTATTTGAGCAAGGAATGTCTGGTTTACACCTGAAGTAAGTTGTACAGTGTCTGAGGGTCCAGGTGCAGTCCCAACCTACATAGTATTAATAGTTGCAAAGGCTGGGGACAAGAGGTTCATCATTTCCATGAGAATTGGGTGTCGGATGGGTAGAGGTTCTGCGACTGTGGCAACATCTTTTGTCCTCTTCGCATGCTTGGCTGCCTTTTCAGCTTTCATCCTCTCCTTCTCAAGCTTTGCTTCTGCATCTTTCTTTGCCTTTTCTTGTCTTCGAATGAAATTGTCTTGGGAATCCTGCAATTTTTTGGCCTATTTTTTTACCCTCATAGCCTCCTTTTCTATCGCTTCTGCTTCACGTTGTGCCTTCCTCTGTCTCATCTACTCTTTCTTTCGCTCTGTCAATTCCTCTTCTCTTTTCCTTTCAGCCTCTTTATCTTTTACCCTTTGAGTGTACTCATCAGATGTCAAGATCTATGCCTAGCTACTAAGACATAGAACCCCTTTCTTACCTCCACGTGAAGATTGGTTCATTCTCTGCACTGGAAGTCTTAAGAATTGGCTGATTTGCCTTGGTTGTTGCTGCCCATCCTCTTGTGTGCATGGCACAAACTCAGGTTCGTCTTCACTAATGTGAACTTCCTCTTCACCATTAGCAACATCTTGCTACTCCTAGTTTACTGCATTGGTGAAGTAATGAATGACATTTGATGGATCAATTTCTGACAGACTAGGCATGGAAAGTGTTTCATCATCACCATTGGCTGCATCTTGGGTCCACTCTAGTATGTCAACTTGTGTTGGCAAAGACATGCTAGTTGATGTATTTTCGAAACCCTCATTTGGCTGGTTGGTATGTGGGGGCAGACTTGCTTCGGCAGTTTCTAGTGTCAAACTTGTACCCTGAACTATTTCTTGTGATCCGCTATGGAGCTCTACAAAATCTTGAATCTCTTCCTCATTATAACCTGCCAGTCGCAAGCACGCTTCCGCTACCATATACTTTGGTTCTTCATCCCTTGAAGCAGCATCATGTTCTGTTCTAACCTCAAATGCCTCACTTGGTCTCATATCATTCTGTAATGCATTTCGGTTAAGTGGCCAAATCCCTGTCCTACGGAAGCCACTGATTATATTGGCCGGTGTCAATGCTTGGGAAAATGCCTTGCTCGCAAGAGTTGCCAACTCTTCCCTTCCAATTTCAATTTGTGGGAACTTAGACATCCATATACTCCTTTGCTATTTGAAATAATTTTTCAAAGGTGAGAATATAGAGACATCAAGTGGTTGCAGTTTGTGGCTTGTATGAGCCGGAAGGGTCACCAAATCAATACCTATCCGCCTTGCTTCTTCAATTGTCTTGAAGGCTACATGGCTGCCATGACCATCGAAGATCAGTAGGGCCCTGTGTGAGGGTGAAACTCCACCAGGGACTGAACGTGCAAATGTTCCAACCAATTTAAGAACAGCTCCTTCGTCATCCATGCATGTTCTTGGACTGCCATGCATGCTCCTGACTCGTAGTTTTCTATGTAGTTTTGGATATGCCTCTTAGACTTGAACAAATAAAATCCAGGAATGTTGAAACCGCATGTACTAACACATGCCAAAATAGTGATCGACTCTCTACTCTTCAAAATTAGGTGTGATACACACCTCTGCCCCAACTTGGCTATCACTCTCATTCCACAATTCCTCCCAGCTTGCACACCAGTTTCATCACAATTCCAAATCTGATTCCTACCATAGTGATTGAGGTTGTACATTAACTCCAAGTTGTCGTAGAAAGAGACAGCAATAGAAGGTTGAAGCATAATAGCCCTATCAGAGTCCACTCCTTCTGTTGTTCTCATCGTCAGATCAGGGTGCCTTCGTCTAAAACCAGCCCACCATGACCTCCCTGGCATCCCATTTTTTAATGGATTAGGCCTATTCTCAGTAATTTGTGTAACAGTTCATTGAAGTTGACTGATTTGGAGACCGTGACCAATTTTAGCCATGTCTTTCCACCATTGAACAACTGCATCCTCCTCCTCTGCTGATAAAATGGTGTGTGGACCCCTCACAGTTGTAGTTGTGGTTCCCATAAGCCATGCCCTCAAAGAAGCAATGGGGATACCATATTTGATTGATGTGCCTCTAAGAGACATGTGCCTGTCTTCTATGCATGAAATTGCCTCTTTCATGTCAGATATACTCCATTTTGGTTAAGGATCCTTTGAGGCCACCTGTACTTGTGGTGTTTGTGGAATACGATTAGAATCTACAGTAGGATGGTCATGTACAATAGTAGTATCCACATCAGTTGCATTGTTAGGTGAGTGGTCATCTACAATAGGAGTCAGTGGGTCTTCATTCTAGACAAAATTATCTTCAGCAGGGAAGTGCACCCCACGAGTGACTCTAACTGTTTGACATCTAAAAGACCTGTTTCCCTTTCTACCTCGTGCCATTATGTTCAGTGAACCTGCAACAAATCATTTCCATGAAACGCTCAATGCCATTGAGATAAATGATGAAAAACAAATCTATTAGTGTAACTCATCATTGAACATCTTCAACAACAAAAAAAATGCTACCGTATAGAGAGACAAATCATTGAAATGAAACCATCAATGCCATTGAGAAAAATGATGAAAAACAAATCTATTTCTATAACTCATCATTGAAAATCTTTCAACAAAATAAATGGTATTGTGTCTCTATTTGTGTATGCATGATAATATAGACAATAACCATATAGCCGGATAACTCAAAAAAGCCATGCAGGAGTTGTAAGTATGTAACTGTGATGTGTGTCTATATATATATAGACACACAGGCATAGATACAAAACTTGAAACATTATATAACATTAACCATATAGCCAAAGAACTCAAAAGAGCCATGCAGGAGTTATAAGTATGTAATTATGTTGTGTGTGTGTGTGTATATATATATATATACACACAGACATAGGTACAAAACTTGAAACATTATATAACAAGGAGAGAAACTAGAAGCATGAGATAGTGAACTGTGATGTGATTGAAAATTGGATATTGTTGATATTCTACTAGATAGAGAACAATTACATCATTGATCATCTTTCAACAACAAAATAAATGCTACTATATAAATATATATACAGACAGAGATCATTGAAATGAAACCCTCAATGCCATTGAGATAAATGATGAAAAACAAATCTATTTCTGTAACTCATCATTGAACATCTTCAACAACAAAAAAAATGCTACCGGTTAGAGAGACAAATCATTGAAATGAAACCCTCAATGCCATTGAGATAAATGATGGAAAACAAATCTATTTCTGTAACTCATCATTGAACATCTTTCAACAAAAAAAAAATGCTACCGTATAAATATATATAGAGAGACAGATCATTGAAATGAAACTCTCAATGCCATTGAGATAAATGGCAGAAAAAAAATCTATTTATGTAACTCATCATTGAACATCTTTCAGCAAAAAAAAAAAATGCTACCATATAAATATATATAGAGAGACAGATCATTGAAATGAAACCCTCAATGCTATTGAGATAAATGATGGAAAACAAATCTATTTCTGTAACTCATCATTGAACATCTTTCAACAAAAAAAAAATGCTACCGTATAAATATATATAGAGATAACTTTAAGATATGGAAAGACAGAATGAAGATTTACATCAAGAGCATGGGTGCTCAACATTGGAGCTATGTTGAGAATGCCTATGTGACTCCCACTGGCACTCTGACTGATGATCAAAAGAGAGAGATCCAGGAAAATGGGCAAGTCATGGAAGCCCTTATCAGCAGCCTGTCAAATATTGAGTTTATTGATGTACAAGACAAGGACACACCTAAGGATGTATGGGATGCACTAGAAAACATCTATGGTGGTGATGAGCATGTAAAGCAAGCTAAGGAAGAGAGCCTTAGAGGTAAATTTGAGGATATGAGGATGGTTGAAGGTGAAACCATTCAGCAGTATGGCATTAGGATTAAGACTGTGGTTGGAGATATCAAAAGTGTTGGTGGAATTATTGATGATACCACTAGTGTTAGTAAATTCCTTAGATCATTGTTACCAATCTATGCAATCTGAGTTGCTGCTATCCAGGAACTAAGGTCTATTGATAAAACCAAGGTATCCTTAGATTCTATTATTACAAAGTTAACTGCATATGAGTTGAATAGCTATGATGGCAGTGTTCAGAAGACTGAGCCAGCCTTTAAAGCATCTACTGCACCATCCAGAAAAGGAAAAGAAACTAGTACCAGTTATGAATCCAGACAATGAAGAGATATGGATGATGAAGAGATCCTAATGGAGTTTGAAGCTCTTCTTGCTAAAAGACTTCCGAAGGGAACTGGAAAATATAGAGGTAAAATTCCTTTGAAATGTTTTTCCTGCAACAAAATAGGACATATAGCTGTTAATTGTCCTAACAATGACAATAAGGATAAACCAGAGAGGTTTAGAAAGTATAAAGGAGGAAACAGAATAAATTGTCTAGTTGTTGTGGATGAAGGTTTCACTGATGAAGAATCAGAGGATGAATAAAATGAAGTCATAGTGTTTGTAGTAGTAAAGGAAGAAGTGTCTAACAAGAAAGCTCTTGACTCTCGCATTGACAACTCTAATGAGTGGATAATTGATAGTGGTTGTTCTCACCATATGACTGGCGATCGGAGAAATTTTCTGTCTCTAGAGGAATATGATGGAGGTGTTGTCAGATTTGGCAATGATGCACCATGCTTGGTGAAAGGTAAAGGATCCATCTCACTGAATGGAAAGAGCAGTGCAGATAATGTCTACTGGGTAGAAGGTCTTAAGCATAACCTGTTGAGTGTTGCTCAGCTGAATGACAAAGGACTAGCTCTGGAATTCAAAGGCGGACTTTGCAGTATAATTAGGAAGAGTGGTGAACTTATTGCCACCGGTAAGTAGACCAGAGGCAACCTATTTTAGTTGAATGCCAAGATAAGTTGATGTCTAATGGCTAAGTTTGATGACAGTTGGATATGGCATAGGAGACTCTATCATATGAACTTTGACAATATTGTTAAAGCTAGTAAGATCAAGGCGGTAAGAGGATTACCTTTGCTGAACAAACCTGAAAATTCTTTGTGCAGAGAATGTCTACTTGGGAAGATGTCTTCCTCAACTTTTAAAGGTAAGTCTTTCTCAACAAAAAATTTACTTGATCTTGTGCATACTGATTTATGTGGTCCTATGAAAACTAGAAGTATTTAGGCAGATAGGTATTTTATGATTCTTACTAATGACTGCTCAAGAATGATGTGGGTCACATTCTTGAAAGATAAGTCTGAAGCATTTGGAAAGTTCAAAGCTTTTAGAGAATTAGTAGAGAAAGAAAGTGGTAAAAAGACAAAATGCTCAAGAATTGATCAAGGAGGAGAATTCACTTCTGATGAATTCAATAAGTACTATGAAGATAATGGTATCAAGAGGAAGTTGTCTGCCCCAAGGACACCACAACATAATGGCATAGCAGAAAGAAACAACAAGACTGTAGTTGAAGCATCTAGAACAATGTTGATTCAAGGAAAGGTTGCTCACATGTTTTGGAGAGAAGCAGTGAGCACTGCAGTCTATACTATGAACCAGGTACTTATCAAGAAAGGAAAAGATAAAACCCCTTATGAGTACTGGACCGGGAAAACTCCCACTGTGAGTTACTTTAAAGTGTTTGGTAGTAAGTGCTATATCAAGAGAGGCGAGCATTTGAGAAAATTTGATGCAAAATATGATGAAGGAATATTTCTAGGATATTCCACTAAGAGCAAAGCTCTCAAGTGCTACAACAATAGAATTTAGAAAATTGTTGAAAGTATGAATGTCAGGGTTGATGAATCCCCTGAGGAACCTGAGGAAACATGCAATGAAGAAGTGGAAGATGAACCGGGTATAGCCTTCTGGGAATCGGTTAAGAAAGAAACTTATAAAGATCTCAGTGTTCCTGTAATGGTAGAAGCTCCAGTAAGAGAAGAAGAAGAGGTAAGTGAAGGTGAAGAAGAAAAGCTAGCAGATCAGGCTAGAGTTTGATGAATAATGATGAACAACATATACCCCAATAGGTACTGAGAGGGGGGGGGTGAATCAGTATAGATAAAAACTCTCTGCAACTTATTTAGCTAAAGAAATACCAACTGGTTATCACCATTACTGAACTTAACCATGACAATACCAGTTTAACACAGTAAGACACTAGACACCATAAACTGATAAGTCTGAATACATCAAATACTATCAATGAAAAACATTAACTTTCACCCATAAACATATGCATATGGTACGCAAGTAATACCATAACCTATTAACTCTGCATGCATGATCTTTCAACCAAATACTTCATAAACATCACATGAAAAATGAATAACACATAACACAAATTTTCCACGTGGAAACCCAAATGGGAAAAACCACGGTGGGAATGAATACCCACAAGCTTGTTTTGAACTCTTTTGAAGCTCGCTCTGTTAGGAGCCTAGTTCGGTTAAAGACTTTACAATAAGGTTCTGTTAGGAATCGATCCTGTTAGAGATCACCCAGTTAAGAGATGGCTATATACCCTATTAAAGGTTGAAACCCTGTTAAAGGTTACCTTGCTAGAGGATTTAAAGAACTCAATGATCTTGAGTCACCTGGTTACAGGTTTTACAATAAGCCTGTTAAAGCTACTCAGTAAAGGGATTTTCCAACTATTGCAATGGTTAGAAGACAACAGGTAAAACTATGATCTGATAACAGCGTTACATGCCAAGGCAGATCCTTTTCTTATCCTCTACTCTGCAATCACACTCTATAGTTTCCCTCTTTACTGGTCTGGCAAGTATCAAGTATCTCTTCACTCGGATACACACACAACATTTGCCAACAACTTTTCAAAACAAACATCATCAACCTTATAGGTAACAGAAAGGTCGGTGGCATAAACCCTATACCCTAAACATCTTAGCTTTACCACACAGGCGGTCTCATCCTGACCGTCCAAACATATTGCATAGAGCATTTACAATTTCAAACAGATGACAAGTCAATCTGCATCATTCATTCATCACCGCTCATGGGAATCAGTAACCCGTCACATTTTCTTCTTATACCACTAAGAAGAATAGTCATTCCCAAGGTAGACTTCAAACACGCTCGATCTTCTCATGCCTCAATCCTTTATGCTCTCAAAACTGATGTGGCACCTCGATCACAGAGTATCATCAGTTCATCACACAATCTGGATCGACAAGCCAATAACCATAGAGTTGAGACTACCGACTGGTAATAACACTTAGTGAAACCCCAACACTGGCTCACTTAATCTCCTCATACCTCTTCATACCAATTCACTTGAACTTATTAACATCAATGACAACATACATTATCATCATATCAACATATCGGTTCATCATATGCCAATGATATACAACAATCTCCCCCTTTGGCATTGATGGCAATACTCCGTGTAATATTACAATTAGAAGCATCGCAGACCAGTGTGTCTTTATCATCAGATATCTTCCATATCTTCTCCCCCTTTGACAGCAATGCCAAAGTGGATGCACAAGGTTCCAAAATCTACTATGTTGTTCCCCCTAAGAAGTAGCATCCTTCAACACATCAATCCTAAAGGATTTGTCATTTGTAGTACTTGACTGTTGCGAAGCACATATCTTTTAGTTGACTTCATGAAGGAGCAGAACCCCTAATTCACCTCTCAAATGTAGGTAAATGTAGTCTTCCATAAGGGCTTAGTGAATATATCTACTAGCTGCTCCTTATTGGAAACATGTTGTAATACAATCTCCTTATTCGGAACTTTCTCTCTCAAGAAATGATATTTAAGCTCAATGTGCTTAGTTCTAGCATGCAATACCAGATTCTTGGAAATATTTATTGCACTTCTGTTGTCACAAAATATATTCACCGGTTCAGATATAGGTACCTTAAAACCTTCCAATACATGCTTCATCCAAATTGCTTGAGTGCAGTTCATAAATGCTGCTACATATTCTGCTTCAGCCATAGATTAAGAAGTACAACTCTGCTTCTTACTTGTCCATGATACTAATCTTCCACTAAGAAAGAACGCTCCACCAGTTGTACTTTTTCGGTCATTGACATTGCCTCCCCAATCGGCATCAGTATATACCTTGAGAGTATAGTCACCATTATATGGATACCACAGTCCATAATCAATTGTTCCTTTTAGATATCTAGGAATCCTTTTGATAGCTACCAAGTGGGATTCTCTTGGACATTTCTGAAAACGAGCAACTATGCCCACTGCATGAGCAATATCTGGTCTGTTGTGCACCACATAGTGCAGCTTACCGATCATTGATCGATACTCCTTTTCATTCACCAGTACTGAATCATCTTCCTTAGTCAATTTACAACCAGTTACCATCCATGTACCAACCGGTTTGCTTTCCTCCATGCCAAAAGTCTTCAATACCTCTTTGACATACTTGGACTGGGTAATAAAGATACCCTCTTTCATTTGTTGAATCTATAACCCAATGAAGAACTTTATTTATCCTATCAGAGACATCTCAAACTCTTTCTTCATTTCATCTGCAAACGCATAACTCATTCTATCATCTCCTCCAAAGATTATGTCATCCACGAACACTTCACAAATCAAAATTTGATCACCTTCTGATTTCAAGTAGATGTTGCTATCTTCACTTGTTCTTTGAAATCCAATCTTCACAAGATGACAGTGTAGTCTTCCATAACATGCCCTAGGTGCATGTTTCAATCCATACAGGGCTTTGTGTAATCTACACACCATGTCACTATCTTCTGATAAAGAAAACCTTCTAGTTGCTCTATATACACTTCTTCTTCTAGGATTCCATTCTAGAAAAGAAGACTTCACATCCATCTGATAAACTTTAAATCCCTTAAATGCTACAAATGCAAGTAGCATTTGAACACCTTCTAATCTAGCCACAGCAGCAAAAGTTTCTCCATAGTCTTCTCCTTCGTCCTGAGTGTATCCCTTGCATACAAGCTTGGCCTTGTTTCTGACAACTGTGCCTTCTTCATTCAACTTATTTCTGAAGACCCATTTGGTACCTATGACATTTTTATGTTTCAGTCTGGGCACCAAAGACCATGTTGTATTCTTTTCTATCTAGTCTGACTCTTCTTCCATTTCTTTAATCCAGTCTTCATCTGTAAGAGCTTCTCTTGAAGCCTTGGGTTCTAATTCAGAAATCATGCAAGAGTTTTCCTTCACTTTTCTTCTAGTGAGTATACCTGTATCTTTATCTCCTATGATTTGTTTTGGATCATGATGTAGCTTCACATATCTAGGAATGATTCTAGCTTGATCTGCTAGCTTTTCTTCTTCACTAACTTCTTCTTCTGCAGCTTCTATTGGTGCAGGAACATTGAGATCTTTACAAGTTTCTTTCTTAACAGTTTCCAAAAGGCTATACCCGGTTCATCTTCCACTTCTTCACTGCACGTTTCCTCAAGTTCCTCAAGGGATTCATCAACCCTAACATTGATACTTTCAACAATCTTTTGTGTTCTATTGTTGTAGCACTTCAGAGCTTTGCTCTTAGTGGAATATTTCAGAAATATTCCTTCATCACATTTTGCATCAAATTTGCTCAAATTCTCACCTCTCTTGATATAACACTTGCTACCAAACACTTTAAAGTAACTCACACTAGGAATTTTCCCTGTCCAATACTTATAAGGTGTTTTACCTTTACCTTTCTTGATGAGTATCCTCTTTACTGGTCTGGCAAGTGTCAAGTATTTCTTCACTCGGACACACACACAACATTTGCCAACAACTTTTCAAAACAAACATCATCGACCTTATAGGTAACAGAAAGGTCGGTGGCATAAACCCTAAACCCTAAACATATTAGGTTTACCACACAGGCAGTCTCACCTTGACCATCCAAACATATTATATATAGAGTTTACAATTTCAAACAGATCACAAGTCAATCTGCTTCATTCATTCATCACCACTCATGGGAATCAGTAACCCATCACGTTTTCTTCTTATGCCACTAAGAAGAATAGCCATTCCTGAGGTAGACTTCAAACACGATCGATCTTCTCATGCCTCAATCCTTTATGCTCTCAAAGCTGATGTGGAGCCTCAATAATAGAGTATCATCAATTCATCACACAAGTTGGATCGACAATCCAATAACCATAGAGCTGAGACTACCAACCGGTAATCACACTTAGTGATACCCCGACACGGGTTCACTGAATCTCCTCATACCTCTTCATAGTGGTTCACTTGAACTTATTGACATCAATGACAACATACATTATCATCATATCAACATACCAGTTCATCATATGCCAATGATATCCAACAGGGTCATTCCTAGATATGTAAAGCTACATCATGATCCGAAGAAAATCATAGGAGATAAAGATGCAGGGATACTCACAAGAGGAAAAGTGAAGGAGAACTCTTGCATGATTTTTGAATTTGAACCCAAGACTTCCAGAGAAGCTCTTTCAGATGAAGACTGGATTAATGCAATGGAAGAGGAGCTAGACCAGATAGAGAAGAATGCAACACGATCTCTGGTGCCCAGACCAGAACATAAAAATGTCATTGGTACCAAATGGGCCTTCAGGAATAAAATGAATGAAGAAGACACAGTTGTAAGAAACAAGGCTAGGCTTGTATGCAAGGGATATGCTCAGGAGGAGGGAGAAGAATATGGAGAAACCTTTGCTCCCATGGCTAGACTAGAAGGTGTCTAAATGCTACTTGCATTTGCAACATTTAAGGGATTTAAGGTTTATCAGATGGATGTGAAGTCTACTTTTCTGAATGGAATCTTAGAAGAGGAAGTGTATATAGAGCAACTAGAAGGGTTTTCCTTATCAGAAGATAGTGACATGGTGTGTAGGTTACACAAAGCCCTGTATGGACTGAAACAGGCACCTAGGGCATGGTATGAAAGACTACACTCTCATCTTGTGAAGATTAGATTTCAAAGAACAAGTGAAGATAGCAACATCTACTTCAAATCAGAAGGTGATCAAATTATGATCCGTGAAGTGTTTGTGGATGACATATTCTTTGGAGGAGATGATAAAATGAGTCATGTGTTTGTAGATGAAATGAAGAAAGAGTTTGAGATGTCTTTGATAGGAGAGATAAAGTTCTTCATTGGTTTACAGATTCAGCAAATGAAAGAGGGTATCTTTATTGCCTAGTCCAAGTATATCAAAGAGGTATTGAAGACTTTTGGCATGGAGGAAAGCAAACCAGCTAGTACACCGATGGTGAATGACTATAAACTGACTAAGGAAGATGATTCATCACTGGTGCATGAAAAGGAGTACCGGTCAATGATCGGTAAGCTGCACTATGTGGTGCACAATAGACCAGATATTGCTCATGCAGTGGGCATAGTAGCTCATTTTTAGAAATGTCCAAGAGAATCCCACTTGGTAGCTGTCAAAAGGATTCTTAGATATCCGAAAGGAATAGTTGATTATGGATTTTAGTATCCATATAATGGTGACTATAATCTCAAGCTATATACTGATGTTGATTGGGCAGGTAATGTGGATGACTGGAAAAGCACAATTGGTGGAGCGTTCTTTCTCGATGGAAGATTAGTATCATGGACAAGTAAGAAGTAGAGTTGTATTTCCTAATCTATAGCTGAAGCAGAATATGTGGTAACATTTATGAACTGCACTCAAGCAATTTGGATGAAGCATGTATTGGAAGGTTTCAAGGTACCTGTATCTAAACCGGTCAATATATTTTATGATAACACAATTGCAATAAATATTTCCAAGAATCCAGTATTGCATGCTAGAACTAAGCACATTGACCTTAAATATCACTTCTTGAGACAAAATGTTCAAAATAAGGAGGTTGTACTACAACATGTTTCTAGTAAGGAGCAGCTAGCAAATATATTCACTAAGCCCTTACCAAAGACTACATTTACCTATTTGAAAGGTGAATTAGGGGTTCTACCCCTTCATGAAATCAATTAAAGTTGTGTGCTCCACATCAGTCAAGTACTACAGTGACAAATCTTTTAGGATTGACGTGTTGAAGAATGCTACTCCTTAGGGGGAGTAGCATAGTAGACTTTGGAATCTTGTGCCTCCACTTTGGCATTGTTGTCAAAGGGGGAGAAGATATCTTATGTATGGGGAGAAGATATCTGATATATGGGGAGAAGATGTCTGATGTAGGAAGAGACGATATCTGATGTATGAGGAGAAGATCTTTGATGATGCAGGTATAGTGGTCTATGATGTTTTTAGTTGCAATGCTACATTGAGTATTGCCATCAATGCCAAAGGGGGAGATTGTTGGATATCATTGGCATATGATGAACCAACATGTTGATATGATGATAATATATGTTGTCATTGATGTCCATAGGTTCAAGTGAACCGGTTTGAAGAGGTATGAGGAGATGCAGTGAACCGGTGTCAGGGTTTCACTAAGTGTGACTACCGATTGGCAGTCTCAACTCTAGGGTTATCGGTTTGGTGATCCAACTTGTACGATGCAACCGATGATACTCTGTGATGAGTTAGCTAAGATATGTCAATGAGATCGAGGTTCCACGTCAGCTTTGTGTGCGTGAAGGATTTCCTTGAGGATCTTGCATGAGAAGACCGACTGCATTTGGAGTCTACCTTGGGAATGATCATTCTTCTTGGTGGTATAAGCAGAAAGCGTGATGAATTATTGATTCCCATGTGTGGTAATGATGAACGATGCAGATTGTCTTGTGATCTATTTGAAATTGTAATACTCTATGCAATGTCGACCTAGATTGGACGGTCAGGATTGGACCGCCTATGTTGTAAACCTAAGATGTTTAGGGCTTAAGGTTTATGTTGCCGACCTAACTGTTGTCTATAAGGTCGATGATGTTTGCTATTGTAAAGTTGTTGGAAAATGTTGTGTGTGTGTGTATCTGAGTGATGAGATACTTGCCAGACCAGTAAGTGGAAAACTGCAAAGTGTGATTGCAATATAGAGGAAATGAAAAGGATCTGCCTTGGCATGTAGTGTTGTCATCATATCAGAAGTTTTACCTATTGTCTTCCAATCATTTCAACAGTTGGAAAATCCCTTTACCAGGTAGCTTTAACAGGCTTATTGTAAAACCTATAACTAGGTGACTCAAGATCATTGAGTTCTTCAAATCCTCTAGCGAGGTAACCTCTAATAGGGTTTCAACCTTTAACAGGGTATATAGCCATCCCTTAACTAGGTGATCTCTAACAGGATCGGTTCCTAGTAGAACCTTATTGTAAAGTCTTTAACTAGACTAGGCTCCTAACAAGCCAAGCTTCAAAAGAGTTCAAAATAAGCTTGTGGGTATTCATCCCCACTGTGGTTTTTCCCATTTGGGTTTCCACGTGAAAAATCTGTGTGTTATGTGTTATGCATTTTTCATGTGATGTTATTACTTGGTTGAAAGATTATGCATGCAGAGTTAATAGGTAATGATATTACTGGTATACCACATGCATATGTTTATGGGTGAAGTTGATATCAAGTATTGATCGTATTTGAAGTGTTCAAACTTATCAGTTTATGGTATTTGATGTCTTATTGTGTTTAATCGGTATTGTCGTGGTTAAGTTCAGTAATGGTGACAACCAGTTGGTATTTCTTTAACTAGATAAGTTGTTAATAAAGTTTTTTTGTCTGTACTGATTCACCCCCCCCCCCCTCTCTCAGTACCGGTTGGGGTATCTGTTGTTCATCATTATTCATCAAGGAAATCAACAGTTATTTCTTGTTTCCAACCCAACCTCTTCAAAGTAGATATATGAGGAAATGTATTGAAGGTACGGGAGAAGAAGATACAAAAGATGGCAAACAAAGATAGAAGAATGTCTACAAGTATTGAAATCTCAAATCATTATGAAGAAAGGAATAAGATAAGAAGTATAGAAGAGACATCACCAACAAAAAGACAATACATGATAATCAAGCACTTCATGGAACCTAGTAATAGTGAAAGAGATAATGATAACTTGAAAGGTTACCCAAAGAAATTAGAGGAAAGAAGGTTGAGAAAAGATAAGTTTGGGTTTAGAAGAAAAAGAAATCTTCAACTTATTCATAACCCTTTGTTTGAAATTAAAGTGAGAAAAAATTATGACAACCCACTCTTTGAATTGAATGAAGATGATTTTCTAAAACCACATAGAAGTAAAGATGAAAATTGATCTTGGTGCATCTTTAATCAAGAAAGCATTGAAATCCATTTGGAACAATATGACAAGCCTTCACAATGTCGTCACTAAATGTGCTTCATTTTATCTACAAAAGAATGAAGTTCAGCAATGGATTCTTTCTAGAAATCCAAGATTGGGAAGTGAATGTTTGAGTTTGATAGCAAAGGGAAATTACACTTCCCACATACATCTTAAATGCAAAATAGTTATGACTCACATTATGTTTCGATTAAGGTGACAACAATGGAAGGACAATTGAACATTGTAACATCTCTAAGTTCAAAATGGGCAATGATTCAGATTTCTACCTCCATCACAAGGGATAGTAATGTGTACCAACTTTCTAAGTCATACATGATTACAAGAAGTTGGAACAATGATGATTTTTTTCTTGAATTTTTTTGGAAAGGTGTTGAGAGTTTGGCTCTATGGTTGAACCAAATCTATTCATTAGTCAAGAATAAGATCCATCATGACATAAATTATAGATGGAAGATACACAATGAACACTCCCTAAAACTTCTAAAGAGGCAATTATAGTTGGGGCACAAAAATCAGGTTATGGAAATTAGAGTGACACAATGGCAATGTGATGGTACGCTCATAAGGATGAGTTGGAATCCAAGAATTATCGAGATAAACAAGCATCATGGCAATCAATTGTTTCATAGTTTGAGATGCACTTGGAGAATTCAATGTTGACAATGTAAAATGAAGAAAATTCAACCGACTTAATTGGGACCTTGGTATCAACGTATAGATATAAAGAATGCTTGTGAGAAAGAATTTTTCAAAGAAAAGAAACTATAATGTCCCCATCAAATTCCAATCCACACAATGATTCTAAGAGTAGTTCCTATAAGCATTACCTATTGAGATCATTCAAATTCAAGTGAAGTCCCCTATGGAGATGAATTTGTAAATAAGATTCGAAGAGAGACCAAACAATCTTTACAATCATTATATCAACCATCTTCAAATTGGTGATCCTACAGATTAATGTTTGATTGTGAACCGGTCAAAAAGAGGATAAGGAAGATGATTCTAGCCATTGAAGTTGTAATAACAAGTCTCCAACGTATACACACTTCCGCTATCTCAACGGATAAACAAATAAAGCAGCGATACTATACAAGAACCGCAAATATTTATAAGGAGCATGATGATAAAAGCGACTATCATCGAGACAAAGATTAAGGAGAAACAATATTATTGACCAAAGCAGCAGTAATTTCGAATGATTCAGTACTTAGTTACGTGAAAGGATGGTCGGTGCATACTTATCAAGCATAAGTCAATTTAATTACGAGATGCATTTGTTGTAAAATACCAATTAATAATATTGTTCATGGAAAGAGCATTAACTATCTTCTAATCAATAGCCAAATTACTTATGAGGAGGCATGATAATAATCAATTGGAGAGTAATAAAGAAATTTTTAGAGGGATCTGATTAAGGATAACTGACTATCATCAATTGATGTTAATGAAGGGATACGATTAAGTCTAATTGGTAATCATAATGACAATAGAAAGGTGCGGTAATAATGAATGGTCATATTAAGACGTGTCCTTTGATAGCATGACTTATCATCCCTCTTCCAAGATATAATAAGGTATTCAATCTCACTTCTAGAGACATCGTGGAGTTTATATATTATTTCTTATCTAGTTTGGAGCGCTCTTATCGAGCAAATTTCGTAGGCACAATATCGGATGCACAAGCCAAATTGATTCCAAATCAAAGATAGCCCCTCAAGTTGCAAAAACATAAATTCGATTTTGAAAGAGAAACATATCGTTCATAATTGATAACACCATATTTTGCATATATTTATTGTCATATTTGGAACAACAGTCTATCATTTTGTGCAAGCAATTATCTTCATATCAGAAGCAACACTTTTAGACTTGCATATATTATTGACTATATCAGACACAACAATAGGTGCAACAAATTCATTGCATAGTTCATCGTCATATTTGGAAAAGCAAGTGAAGCAAGTTGCAGATTGGTAGATTACCAATTGCATACTTCCCACAGATCAAATCAGAAACAACTATCCATCTAGTCTACATCTTGTTTCATCATAGGTGAAAGGGAAATTTTATGAGACATTTCATACATATTGCCTATATTAGGAAGGGCAGATGATATTGAAAGTGTCAATATACTATTTATTATGTTCATGCTATTGATTATACAATTCATAATATAAATTTGATATTATAATCTATAGTAAGTTTAAGAAATTGAAGTAACGGTCTCTTAATAACAAATTATCCTAGAAGGGACATTACAAGTGGTATCAAAGCATTAAATTTTGTGGTTATATTGCATTATTCCTCAAAAGGGACATTACAATTAGAGAAGAGACTTACTATTTTTATTAAGGGGTTGATTGAACTGCTTAGAGGTTGGGTGAAAGTATTTTACCCATCTTCTTTGTGTGATACAATAAAAATAGCAAGAAATGTGAAGTTTTCCACACCTAAAAATAAATTCTAGCCTAAGTCATTTCTATTGAAGAAAGACAAGAAACCTTTTTTGAAGGAATGGCCTAAAAGGGCAATGATGGATAACAAAACAAAGAATAAGCTATCGAGAAAGAAATTGTGTTTTTCATGCAAAGAACCATGGGAACTAGGTCTTAGGTGTCTAGGAAGAGGCAAGGTTCACTTTATTGAAGTTATCTCTGACAATGAAGAGGAAAAAGAGGAAATTGGTTCAAGAGGTGATTATAAAGAAGAAGAAGCTAAACCAAAAGATCACCACAATGGAGGACTTTCAGGAGGGACTTTTGCCACTCAAACATGTATACTCAAATATAATCCATTTCAAGTTAGATAAGTATTGTAGGGTCAAAGAGTAATAGTTTTGATTGATAGTGGGGCAACCCACAACCTAATTAATGTGGGCTTGTAGAAAACAAAGAACTTTTAATTGAGCATCATGTTAGATAGTTGTAAGTTAACCTATGATTTCTATGTAGT
This sequence comes from Cryptomeria japonica, assembly GCF_030272615.1. NCBI lineage: Eukaryota > Viridiplantae > Streptophyta > Pinopsida > Cupressales > Cupressaceae > Cryptomeria > Cryptomeria japonica. Next base: position 407,729,781 of record NC_081411.1, read on the forward strand.
GGGCATTGTAGAGATAGATGTAGTTTTGGGGGTATATTGACTACACTCTCTTGGGAAGTAAACTAAAAAAATTTAGACTATTGAGCTAAAGTTAAAAGAAAATGGGGAAAAAGTAGTGGGATTTTGGGCATGTCTAATGGACCACTCGAAATAGCCAATAAAAATATGAAGGATTTTTTCAACATGGTAAGGTTGGATGGGTAGCGCAGTGTTTTATTTCTACAAAATAATTCTTTAGAGGATGAAAAAGATTATCATGTTGATATTCAATCGTTGTTGAATAAACATCGTTTGTCCTATTTCATGGCATTCCTCCAAGTAGACCACTACATAGAGGCTTTGATCATGTCATTGAGTTTGAGGAAGGGACTGAGCCCATCATAACTATTACCTATTGCCACCCAAAAAGGCATAAGGAAGAGACAGAGAAATCAATTAGGAAGCTACTTAATATGGAACATATTAGACCCTGTTCTAGTTTTTTTTTGTTTCTTTAGTGGTTTTGATTAGAATAAAGATGAGACCCTAATAATGTGCATTAATTAAAAGGCACTCAACTAAAAAATATTTAGGAACAAGTATCTTATCCCCAAGATCAATGAGTTGATTAATGAATCGTATGGAAAGTCTACTTTTCAAAGATTTACATTTGATTAAGATGCCACTTGATTAGAGTCAAAGAAAATGACATACATAAGACTATATTTAGATTTTATTATAAAAACTATGAGTTCTTGGTCATACATTTTGAATTAACCAATGCAGTAGCTACATTTCAATCATGTGTGAATCAAATACTCAATAAGCAATTGCAAAAAAATGTGCTTGTCATCTTTGATGATATCTTGATATACACCAAAACATGAGAGAATTGTCTCAAGCATATTTATGAGGTGTTATGCATCATGTGGAAGAATAGTCATTCTTGGCCAAGGCATCCAATTCTAATTTTTAGATGACAAAAAAAAAATATTTAGGACATGTGATCAAGGAAGGAGCCAAAGTGGACCAAGAGAAGATTTGAGCTATTATAGATAGGCCACCACTTAAGACATTAATCCATCTTAGAGGATTATTTGGGTTATGTAATTATTACAAGAGATTTGGTAGAGGCATTTCATAGCTAGCAAGACCCTTAATACAAGAAAGGTTATTTTATTTGGACAAAAGAAACATGAGGGCTTCAACAAGCTCAAGGAGGTAATCAGTTCTTGTCTATTTTTAGCACTAATAGATTTTAATTAGCCCTTTATATTAGAATGTGATGCTTCTAGTGAAGGCATTGGATTTGTCCTAATGTAACATAAGTGTTTTATATATTTTGAGAGTAGTAAACTTGAGGAGACAGAGAAAGGGTTTCCTACCTATGATAAGGAGATGTTAGCCATTATGAATGTATTGGTTAAGTTCAAACAATATATGGTCATGGAGTAAATTTATGGTAAGAATAGACCATAATAGTTTGAAATACTTCCTCAATCAAAGAGATTTAAATAAAAGAAAATAAAGCAACTGTATTAGAAAACTTGAGGCTTATGATCTAAATATTGAATGCATCAAGGGACAAAGAAATGTAGTTGCAAACTCCCTATCCAAGAAGCCAACTTTATGCTTGATGATTGAAATTTCAATAGAATGGATCGCTTATCTCTTGGTAGAATATTCCATGAATACATTTTCTTATGATATCATGGAAGGGGAAGGTACAAGATGACTAGTACAAGATAGTGGATGATCACATTTTATGCAAGGATAGGATTAATTAGCTCTAGAATTAAAGAAGATAAAAAGATATTGAGAGTTGTACATGACACACCTCTAGCTTGAGGCAACCTAGCTAGTTTAAAACCTACAAGCAAGTCAAGGAGACATTCACATGGAAGGGACTTAAAGATGATATCTTGAGACATGTTACGGATTTTTTAATATGTCAATAGAATAAGTCAAGGCATACCTTTCTAGAAGGATTGTTGTAGCTGATACCCATTCCAAAGAAGAAATGAGAAAGCATATCTATTAATTTGATCATAGATCTTCCATGCATACAATATGAGGATTTCATCTTTGTTGACATGGTGGACATGCTGACTAAGTATGCACACTTCTATGATATATCTTCTTAGTGTACCTCAAGTTGCAAAGTTGTTTCTTAGAGAAGTATTCAAACTCCATTTCCTACCTAGGAACATTATTAATAATTGGGATAACATGTTTCATGGTATGTTTTAATAGGATCCTTTTAGTTTGACATGCATTAAGTTGCATCTAAGCACTAGTTACCACCATAGAAGAATGGGTAGATTGCGATTGTTAATATGTGGGTAGAGGGATATTTGAGGAATTATGTGGGAAGGAAACAAAAAGGGTGGATTGAGTGGTTATATTTGGGTGAGCACTAAAATAATACCACATATACATAAACACGACTCCCTTTATAGTGTGTATGATGTCATGTATATTTAGTGGTCTATGCAACCTCTTGACTAGCGATGAACAATTCTTTGACATGTTCCCTAGGAGCTCCCTTCCCCACATATTTATCATATCTTTTGATTTTGAAATATGTAAGAAAAGGGAATTATGGTATTGATTGATCAAAGGGTATGGGCACAATTCTTTAAAGTTATAGGATTTATTAGAGGTGCCACCTTGGATTCCTTTAAGAGGATCCTTCATGGATTTATATTCTTTATCAAAGGATGAACTTTGTGGTAGTGGAGAGTTGTATTGATGTTGTTGTGTATTATCGGTGTTGGATGCATTGGGATTTTGATGTTGGTTGAGATGATTTATGTTGACCTTGGGAGAAGGTGGTATAGTCATGGTAAAAGTAGTGACATTGGAAATATTTGGATTGGGAATGGAAATGGAGATGGGATCTATATAAGTAGTGGTGGTTTTTGTCCTATGTGGGATGTTTATTGTGAATGTGGCTTGACTAATGGAATTAGGATCACAAACATCATTAGGAATGGAAGTAGAAATTTTAAGTGGCACAAACCTTTGATATAAACGACCTCTTCTAATTGCAAGAGGTTGTTGCTCTCTAGGTGTGGTGAGGTCATGTGTTATGTTTTTTTCTTGGATGGGATCAAGATGGACATTGTGATCAAGATTGAAGAGATCATAACTAGGAGGTAGTTGTGCCCTTATTTCTATTACCTTTCTAAGGATGACATCTTTATTTATTTCAATGTATTTCTCTATGAGATCACACCCTTGTTTGGAATCTAAGATGACATATGGATTTATAGTGTATTTAGGTTGATTAGGAGTATCATCATCATTTTCACTACCATCATGGTGGGATGATTCTCCTAGGAAAGGGAACCTTTTTGTAAGTGGTTGACTATGTAAAGGATTTTTTTTCATCTTTTCACGTTTAGTGCTTCATGTGGTAGGAAGCATTCATCTTGATTTTAGATTGAATGTGAAAAAGGATGGGTATGGAGGAATTGGTGACTGATCAAAAGTGAGTCAAACCCTAATGATGAAGGACAACCTTAAAGGTGGATGACTTAAAATTAATTTTTTTGGCGAATTTGATTGGTTAATTAGATGATCAAGTTGACTATGTGGATTAGATGTCATGAAATTGTATTAAATTTTAAGCTAGACACTTGAATCTTAATGATGACTTGATTATAACTTGATTTTGGAATCTATAGATTGATGTAGAGTTTCCAAGGATAGGACAATGGACCTTAGATGATTATAGGTCCCAAATATTGGACAAAGGTGATGATTTTGACCTAGAGATCCAAAAGTAATGCTTTCAATAATGACCAAGGATAGATTCAGGTGATGATGGGTATGTGCAAGATCATGAGGGCCAAATAGGCCCTTAAATGGCAATAAAAATTAAAAGAAACAAAGTTAGGCAACTTGATCTAAAATTTTGAATAAGTTACCAACATTATTTCAAGAATATGTAAGAATAGAATCTGTAGCAAATTGAATTTAGTTTCTAAGCTACTAGTTTTTTTCTATAAAAAATAAATCTATTTGATGAAATTTTGAAATTTCAATGTAGTAGTACTAAATTTCAAGAAAAAGATAAGAAGCAAGCGTTTGTCTGACCACCCTAACCATAATCAAATCAAAATATTTTAATTTTTTTATAAGATTTTAGATATAAGTAGAAATTCATGTTCAAAAGTGACACATATTTTTTTATACTTTTTTTTTAAATAAATAATTAATTGTGATGGGGAAAAAATGGGTATGGAGTGGAGGAGGAGGAGTGGGAGCGACTGCTACCCAAAATTTGAATTGGGAAATGGGTGGGTAAATTCTCGAGGTGCAGAAAGGACAAGGTTGCAGCAGGGTTTCACAGGTAAAGATTGGCTAGGTCACAAGTACAAATACAACCATCAAAAAGCTCATACTTCATTGAGCATGAGAAGACAATAGAAATCCGACCCTAGGGTTGTTTTTGACATTTGTGATAGATCTCCTCGATTGCTAAATAGAGATCATTCGAATACCTTTGATGAAAGAATATGGCAAAATAAGTGGTTCAATGTTCATGGTAAGAGTACGAATGTAGCTGATAGGCTTGCAGACACTTAACACCATCTCCCATCCTTTGTTTCCAATCCAAATAATATTTTGATCCATAATAGGTCTATGGAAGGGGAAATTTTGAAGGCAATACGAACCAATAGTGCTCCCTTCATACCAAAGAAATATAACAAAACTTGGAGAAAGAAGGTACCGCAAACTGAGAAAAACAGGACCGAAGAAAAGGTGTTGCAATCTGAGAAAGTCAGGCCCAAGGATCATCCTGTAGAGAATGATGGTGATTTTGTTAACAACAGTTATAGCATTTCATTACCAGATGAGTTACTTTCATCTCATATCAAATTGTTAAAGGATACGACACTCATAGGTAAATTCTGGAACCAAAATCTTCAGCTTTTTGATATTATGGAATGGGTGAATAAAATGTGGATAGGGGTTAGGACTATTTTATTTTTAGATTCACAATCAAAAATCCTGATTGTTTTATTTGATTTGAAAGCTAATAGAGATGAAGTCCATAAACACAAGGGCTAGTTTTGCATGGGCTCGAGGATTTTTACTTTGCCTTGGGTACCAAATTTTAAGCCTGATCCAAATCTATGTCAATTCATGCCTTTCTAGATATCATTTCCAAACCTACCCCTTGAATACAGAGACCCTGATATTATTGAAACTCTGGCTAACAAGGTTGGAATTTTTATATTTAGTATGATTTGATCCCATTTGAATTTATGCACTTGCCAGTCAGAGTGTGTCTTCTTCTCAATCTTTCAAAGTCATTTCCCTAGTCCCTACTCAATCTCTATTCAAAGCAAGTGGGGTAAGTGGGTTAATGCAATTACTTCACTAGAAGAGAAAAAAGGTGGTATTTGTCCCCCTATCAAGACTATTGAAGATTTCAAAGAATTTATAAATGATAATGACTTGTTTGACAGTCTTCTGCAAAATGGTTTTTTCACATGGACTAATAGGTGAGTTGGCTTCTCACAAATTGCGTAGAGATTAGACAGATTTCTTTTTTCACAAGAATGGAGGGCTCAAAACTATTCTTTGCAAGTTAAATTTTTACCCTTATTAGGCTCAGATCATTTCGCTATCCTTCTGAGTATTGAAAAAATGGTAGCCTTACCAAAACATAACCATAAACCTTCTTTCAAATTTGAAAGGATGTGGTTCTGACATCCTCACTTTCATGCCTTGATTTGACAGTGGTGGCACTAGTACATTTGGGGCTGATTTTCGACAGCCTATTGTCAGAATTTTGACTATTTTTTGTCGGACTGTCGACAAATGAAGCCATTGAAAACTCCTCATCAGTCATTCTAATGGTGCCATCTAACATCGTAATTCTGACGACATCCTGAACTCTTCCAATGGTGACCATGACCGCTCATCCGACCAGAGAATGTTGTTGGGCGTAAATAATCCCCATCGTATGGATGTCATAATTTTGACACCTACTAGGAACTTGCACCGATGAGGATTACAACGAGCGTCTGACAATAGAGTGTAGTCAAGCATACAACATCCTCGTCAGATGTTTCAACGATTGGCGTCAGAATTTTGATGCCTACCAGGAACTATGCACTGACAAGGATGTTGTTTGTCTGACGGTTTTGTCACCGGTACAAAGTTGGGACGATGTCAGATTCTTGACGGTGATTTTTTTTTAAAAAATAATACATATGCCAATTATAGAGGCTTGGAGATAGGACACCCTTGTTTGACCCCAATTGTTCTCCTCATCAAGTTGAAGATATTGTAAGCATGAAGCTACCCAATAAATTTCATAAAGCCTACGAGCAATGCTAATGAGAGAATCCAAAATGTTGACATCATGTTTTTGTTGGAAAAGCAAGTGTCTCCCAATTGAGTCAAAGTCCTTCAAAAACTCTATGAACAACAAAAGACTATGCAAGAGCTGTGGTGATCCTTCTCAACAATAGCCTAGAGTGTAAATATGTGGTCAATGGTTTGATAATCTCCCTTGAAGCTAGCTTTTCCACAAGCTCTAACATTACCTTTCTCTAGGTACTCATAAAAAAATTGCATGTCTATGTGTATTTTTCTCATATTCTCTAGTGTCCCTTGGTGGGGTATTATAGATGTAGGTAGAGAAACAAAGGGAGGGAGGGAGAGGGAGGGAGAGAGGGGGAGAGGTGAGAGAGGTGAGAGAAATAGAGGTGAGGAGGGAGAGAGAGGGAGGGAGAGAGATATGAGAGATAGAGATAAGTAGTCAATGAAGGGGAGAGAGAGGTAGGGAGCAAAAAATATGTAGGTAGATAGATGGGAGAGAGATGAGATGAAGAAAACTGAAAAGTGAAGGAAGGATGAAGAGGGAGAGAGATAAATAAAAGTAGTGAGGGATATGTATGTAGAGAGGGAGAGGGATATGGGAGATGTAGATAAGTAGGGAGGGGGATTTAGCAAGAGAGATATTAAGAGAGAAAAGTGGAGAGAGGAGGGTGGGCAAGAGAGGGAGCTAGAAAGAGGTATGTAGAGACAAGGGTGTCTCCTAAGAGGGAGGTAGGGAAGGAAAGATGGTATCTCACTAACTATCCCTCTATACCTACCTATCTCTCCCCCTTTCCCTCACCACTTCTCTCTCTCTCTCTCTCATATCTCCCAGCTCTCCCTCTCTCTCTACATGTCTATCCCTCCCTCTCTCCTATATTTATATTTCTATCCCTCTACTTACCTCTCTCCCTCTCTCTACATACCCCTCTCCCTTCCTCCTCCCCTCTCTAGTTATCCCTATCTCTCCTTTTCCTCTCCCTCTACATACCTCTCCCTTCCTCCCCTCCTATCAATATCTCTACCTATGTCTCTATATATCTCTTCTCTCTACCTTTTCCTCCCTCCCTCCCTCTCCTCTCTCTATATCTCCTTCATTCTCTACTTATCTCTATCTATCCTTACTATCTTTCTACATGCATCTCCCTCCCTCCCCATTATTCTCTCTCTACATACATTTATCTACCTCCCTCCTTCCCTCTTCAATTTTCTCTATATCGCCTATCTTTCTCTCTCTCCCCATCCCTCTCTACTTATCTCTATCTCCCCTCTCCCTCTCTCTACATGCTTCTCTCTCCCCATCCCTCCTCTCAAAACTTCTCTCAATCCCACCTCTCTCTCTCGTCTCTCATTTCCTACCTCTCTCTATATGCATCTCCCTCCCTTCTTTCCTCCCTCTTTTTTTATTTATCTCCCTCTCTCTTTATGAGTTTGAGATAAGTACAAAGGGAAGTATGGAGGGAGGGATAGAGGGAGGAGGACTAAGAGAAATGTAGAGGAGGGTGAAGAGAGGTAGAGATAAGTAGAGAGGGAAGGAGAGAGATAGAGAGAGGGAGAGAGGGAGAGTGGGAGAGGGGGAGAGGGAAGAGAGAGGTGTGATAGAGAAGTGGAAAGAGGGAGGGAGAGGGAGATTGAGAAAGAGAGAGAGTGGGAGATAAAAGTGGAGAGGGAAAGAGAAATGTAGGGACGCTTTGTCCTCCTCTCTCTACTTATCTCTATCTCCCCTCTCTTTCACTCTCCCTCCCTCCCTTCTTTATCTCTTTCTCTACCTATCTCTTTACTTACCTCTCTCTACCTCTCTTTGCCTCTCCCTACCTCTCCCTACCTCTCTCTACCTCTATTTACCTCTCTCTCTTTCCCTCCTTTCCCCTCTCCTTATCTTTTTACCTCTCTCCTTATCTTTATCTCCCATATCCCACTCTTTATACATACTCTCCTTATCTCCCTCCTCCCCTCTCCACTTCTCTCTATATATCACCTCTCTCTCCCCCCTTTTACCTCTCTCTCTCTCTCTAATTCCCTTGCTAAGATCTACCCACCTCTCCCTCACTCCCTACCTAATCTTTCTTTGTCTATCTTACCCCTCTCTCTCTCTCTCTCTCTCTCTCTCTCTCTCTCTCTCTCTCTCTCTCTCTCTCTCTCTCTCTCTCTCTCTCTCTCTCTCTCTCTCTCTCTCTCTCTCTCTCTCTCTCTCTCTCTCTCTCTCTCTCTCTTAAATTGAGATAGATAGAATTAGAGATTAACAGAGGGGTAGAAAGAGAGAGGTTTAGAGGTATGTAGACAGATAGGGAGATACGAGATAGAGATAATGAGAATAATTTAGAGAGAGGTATAGAAAGAGGTATGAGGGGGGGAGAGAGATATGTAGGTAGTGTTATAAAAATGGTGTCTCGACCTTAGAATAATAAATAGGTACTATTCATACTTGAGCATGGGGAGTTGCAAGAGAGGGGCACTGAAGGATAGGAGCAATCCATTCCAATGGGATTTTTTAGGGGAAGCACCCCCCAAAAAAATTCATTTATAATTTACCATTATGAATCCTAACCATTTGTCATTAGGCCATAGATCTAACAATGGAGATTTTGGGTGCTTTCTTTTCACTAGAAGACAACCCTATTTTATGAGGCCATTGTATTACAACTATATATTGTGATGTATTATGAGAGTCTGATAGTTGTTGAGTTGCCTTTGGATTTCTATTAGTGATATTCTTGTGAGAATATTTTTCTACAAGTATATTATAATTTGTTGTTAATTTTTGAATAATATATTGGGCAGCTTTTGTAGTGTGAGGTTTTTCTCCCTAAACAATTTTCACCACATAAATTATTGTGTTGTGGTATGCATCCTATTTATGTTTATTTTTGTTAATTTTTTGTAACTATTATAAAGATCTGTAAAAAAAAATTGCATCACCCTCCTCTCAAGATTAGTGTAGGAAGTTGTTCCACTACCATAACTTCCTTATTGGTAGAGAGGGTGAGGTAGGGATGGAGATAGGGGAGAAAGAGGTGATATAGATAGAAGTGGCATGGGAATAAATTATAGGGAAGGAAAGAAAGAGAGGTAGGGAGGAAGATAGAGATAGAGATAAGGAGAGAGATTTTGAAGTGTGAGGTTTTTCTCCCTAAAGGGTTTTCCCCATGTAAATCATTGTGTTGTGGTGTGCATGCTATTTATGTTTATTTTTGTAAAGATCTGTCAAAAATTTTGCATCACCCTCCTCTCAATATTAGTGTAGGAAGTTGTTCCGCTACCATAAATTCCTTAGATAGGGGAGAAAGAGGTGATATAGATAGAAATGGCATGAGAATGAAGTATAGGGAAGGGAGAGAGAGAGAGAGAGAGAGAGAGAGAGAGAGAGAGAGAGAGAGAGAGAGAGAGAGAGAGAGAGAGAGAGAGAGGGAATAAGGGGGAGGTGTGTAGAGAATAGATAAGGATTAGAGAGAGAAGGATTACAAAAATAAGTTTAGAGATAGGTTTATACCTTGGGGGAGAGAGTAGAGAGTGAGATAGAGAGAGAGGATAGAGGAAGAGTGATACCTGGAAAGAGAGAGGTATAGAGCTTGAGGGAGATAAAAAGAGAGAGAGACTGTTAATATGAATCTATTAATTACTGAAACTTGACTATCTAAAAATTAAAAGATCTTCTAAAACCTAGAATCTGTATTATAACTCCTAGAAATCTAAAACCACTCTCAAACATCATGCCAATAAATATATGAAATATAACTTAAAATATGAGAAAAGAAAAGGACATATTGAAATGTTTCTTATAAGAATGGAAAAAGACATATTGAAATGTGATTTATACTTTAAATGTTATATTTCATGTATTATTCTAATCAAGAAAATGAGTTTGAGATGTAGGAAAAGATGGTAAGTTAATAAAAATGTATTCTTCTTCAAAATGTGAGTCCATTTTGGCCTCGCCCTCTGAGACCACCTGAGCAGGAGCCATGTTTTCCTTCCCCGCATTCAGAGAACAAGCTCCACCAAAATCCTCCTTCAAATTAATATTCAACAAAGTCTCAAAAAGGGGGGACAACTCCACCTCAAGGAAAGTGGATTTAACAACCTCCACACATTGAGAGCTCAAAATAGTCAAGGACAGTTGAACAACCTTCATAACTGTCTCATTTATTTGCTTAGGCAAATTCATAGGTGAAGAGACATCCCCATCATCATTATTTCCTTCTGCTATCTCTCCATCCTCCAATTGTTGGTCAGGAGCATTGGACTTCAAATTGGCTTCCGCATTACAATGCTCTCTATCTGACTAGGGGCCTGTAGATTGGACCCATTTAACATCATTTGTTCAGCATTATCTACCGCCGTAGGGAGGCCAACCCCTTTTTTGAACCCTAGAAATAGACTTAGGACAAGTCTTAGCAACACCAATATCACCCTGATTCTCCTTAGGGAAAGTCTCAGCAACACCATTATCACCCTGATTCTCCTTGATTTTCTTCTCTCTCTAGATCTGTTGCTTAGGACTATTCTTCAGGACACTTTTCTTGTTGATCTACAAGGGGCATTTCTTAACCCAATGCCCAAACTTTTTGCAGAGGAAACAAATGAATGACAAAGTTTCAAATTCAACTTGTTGAGTCCATTTCCCCAGCTTAAACATGATATCCATCGAGGAAGGAAGATCAGTGTCATGAGAAATACAAACACAGATCCTGGCATAAACCATTCTCTTCCTGGTCGTCATCATAGGATCAACAGATAAAAGATCCCCAAAAGAGCTAGCCAGACCCCTAAAAACATATTCATGCCAATACTCCAACGGAAATCATAATAGTCTAACCCAGACAAGAGTAGAAGCAAAAATACCATCGTTCAAGTCCAAATTAGGAGCCCATCTCTTCAAAGCCAAAGAAGCCTTCCCTATAACCCAAGGGCCTCCACACAAAGCATTAGACAAATCTTCTTCACACAAAAAGGAAAAAGAGAAAAAACCTTACGGCATAGCAGTAATTTCAATCTGACCTTTCAAACGCCATTTCTTCTTAGCGAAGGCTCTAACCAAATCAATATTAGGCCTAGGACCCATAAACTTGCCAACCAAAGATAAAGCCATCAAGGAAATGTTATGATCTATTTCCTGATCAGGGATGGCAATAGTAAAACTATCAGTAGTCGGCTTCAAAATATTACTAACTAGAGGGAGGGAACGCTGACTTACCATTTGGTTTAACACCGAAGAGGGAAAACTATGGTTTAGAAACAACCCAATCTCCAATCTCACGTGAACCATCAAGCTCACCTTGATCATTTGGAATTCCCCCATTTTTTGGGACCTCGTCTTCATAAATCACGCCCTCATCTTAACTCTCTCCTATCCTTTAACCTTCTTGTTTCACATGTTTTCCTTCCTTTCCTACGACCGCATCATTCCCTTGCAAACAAGTCATGATCGATGGACTAGAATTCCCACTCGAACTCCCCATTCAAAAAAATTTAAGAAAACTTTTTTCCTTGAGTTGTTAAAGACATTAAGTTTATGAATTATTATAGTCAAGGGCTAATAGGAGATGAGTTATATTTTAATTTGTGTGACATTAAATGTAAATCAAAATAAAGTTGTTGCAAGTAAGGCTATGATATCTAGTTTCAGAGAAATTGATTGGTTAATGGTATGTTAGGAAATTATCATAGGTGATAGGAGTAGATGTGTTTTAAATATGCTATTAAATTTTACTTGGCAATAAAGTAATGAGATTTGTTTCTTAAAACGAATGTTGTTATGTGATAATATAAATAAATGACTAAATTTTTTTGTGACATCAAGAAGGGAGGGCATTCTAATCATCTCTATGCTATTTGTTGTGCATTGTGAGCAATGGTGTATGTTGTAGTGTATCATCGAGTGATTAATTGAGGTTCTAATATCTATTTCTATTATAACTTGGAAAGTGTTATTATCTTATAGATAAAATATCTTAAATAAACATTAGACATGCTATGAGTGTATTCCTTGTCTGTGTATGAGACACTTTATCTCTCCCTTGCATATGTCTTCTATCATAAAGGATAATTGCATAGATTGTCGTAAAAGATTGCCTTGCGTTAAAGATGATAGAAGGTATATAGATATATAAATAAATTTATTTTCTTAAATGTCTGGTGTTCACTCTCCAACACATTCAGGGTGTTGTGTCCTTGGATGTTGTGCAACAGTTACTCCCTCTTGGTGTGGTTGATATTAGTCGCCTTGTGATGTGGATTTTGATGTGTCGGTTAATTTTCCTTGAGTTATTTGTGATTTGTAAGTAATGTCATTGGGACTAATTTGATTTTTGGATTTCTTTATTCTAGGGTTGACCACTAAATTCTTCTTCCATCTATTTTGTGGAACTTGTCACACTCCATTTATTGTTGATTTTTGCAAGCATTTTTTATGATAACGTTGAATTTGATGATCTTTCCTTTTGGGCTTTCTCTTTTGTTGTCTATAGTGGTCATTCTGAATGTTGAGTGTTGTGGGTCATGGCTTTGTGTTAAGTGTTGTTTCTATCATGTTCGTTTTGAACTGCTATTAGTGTGTGTAAGGGAGGACACCGCAGAGAAGTGCACTAGACTTGATGGACAATTAGATAATACTAATATTGATTAAGTGAAATATGTTTCTAGGATGAAATGCATTGGTAATTTTCTAGATTGTATGAAATGTTAGATAGGAGTGTGTTTGGATTAAATAAGTTTATATTATATGTAATAATTAGAGATTAATGAACTACGGATTTTCTAGCTTCAATGGTTGTTTATGCATGTTTCATGTATAACTATTTAATAGGGATGACTACTGATGCTCTACAAAAAGGATGTTAGAATATGTTAGGAAGACAAACACAAACACACAAGAAACAATCCAAGTGTTAGTGTTAGAAATCACAAATCAAAGACTATCCTAAGCAAGCATATCAAGAGAGATACCAAACACAAAATAGAAAGCTTGACAAAACTAAGAAATGCAATAAAACATCTCCAAATGCCCTCCACCATGTTTGTAGCTACTCCTCCCTTGTTCCTCTCCTCTCCAAGTTCCAAATGAGTGTAGCTCTCAGTAGCTTTTTGCACTATTCTGGATGTCCTATGGAGATTCAAGATTGAAATGATTAATTATGCCAATGCAAGTGTAAAACAAACTAAATATGAGATATTATTTAATTAATTAATGTTAATTTTAGCCAAAAGACAATATGGATTATGCTATAATGCTCTCTGAAATTCACTATAACTTAGATGCATACAAGATTTCAAGATCTGGATTATGAAGAAATGAACTCTATTTATAGGTAAAATGGAGCAATGGAGGGTTGAGATTGAGTAATCTCAACAAGGGTCAGGATTGATGGGTTTATGATCCATGTAGGGGGCTTTCAACCCAATCCCAGGATGACAAATGTCATCATGAGATGGGTTGAGAAGAGAGGGAAGAAGCATTAAATTCTTGACATGACTTGAAGGTTAACTTGGGAGGTAAGGTTAATGTTGAGTTGAATGAATAAAGCCATTATCCAATAAATATTGCCTTTATCTAATGGATAAACTCTTGTGCAAGAGTTAGTGAGGATAACCATGGGCAAAGCAATAAATGCTTGAAGAGACCCATGAGTCAAATGAGGGTTGAGTTAGAGGTAAAGTCTCTAACCATGTGGGTGAGTTGAGTTAACCATAAATGGTTATGTAAGAGCCATTAATGGTCATGTAAGAGCCATTAGTGGTTTGGAAGATTTTTAGGGGTTAACTTGTTGAACACATAAAGTATTAAATGTTTTTCAAAGACTTTGAGGCTTTGAGAAGTGACTTCAAGTTGCTTAGGAATGTGACAATATTTAGAAGATGGAATAGGCTAATTAGGAGTGATTAGAAGAATTTAGAAAGTGGTTAGAAGAGTCTAGAAGGGGATTTAGGATTGCAAGTAGGTTTGGTGGGTGAGGGAAAATAGGATTTTAATTAAAATAAAATTAATTTATTTTAATTGTTGTTGCAACTCGCATTTGTAGGAGAATGCAAGTGGGGGGGTAGTTTGGGATTTAAATAAATGTTTATTTATTTATTTAAAAGAAGAAAGGGGAGGTAAATTAAATAAATAGGATTTATTCATTTAATTGATTGTGAATTTGGTTTAATGAATTAATTTAAATAAATTGAATAATTTATTTAATTAATAGGAGAAGGGGTTGAGGATGAATTAATTAAATGTTAATTTAATTATCTGACTATTGATGGTTAGATAATCAAATAAATAGTAAATATTCATTTAATTAAATGGACAAATTTATGTGACTACAACTACAAATAAGTTATCAACTGCAAAGTGCATCGAGTTCTTGCAATATGTAGTGAGATTTGCTCCTTCTCTTTTGTTAAGGTTGTGTTGTGCTTTATGTTTGGTGCTTTTGGTGTGAAGATTGAGATGTTTGTTTGCCGTGAATCTTGTTTTCTATTATGATTATGGACTATAGATTTTGGTTATTGTGTGATATCTTGATTATATTTGACTTTGAGGTCATTTATTTTGAAAATATTCCCTTCATATAGTTGTATGACATGACTTCTTCAGTAATATAGGGGTGTGTCTATGTGTAAAATGCATATCTATCTTTCTTATTGTGTATATTTAGATTGATAAAGAAGTGTTGTTATGTTTGAAAAGTGTAGGTTACTGTTATTTGTGTTTTTGGATACTAATTTGGTGATGGGAATTATGATATTATCCTCCCAAATGTTGTTAAATAATGTTCACTTGAAGGTATTTTAATGCTAGTAAAAGTGATGTGTCTTATTTTACCTCTTGTGTAATGCACCAATTCAATAATTGAAGGAAGTAAAGGGAAACTTTTTTTGTTATTATCTTACTTTGAGTTAGGAAGATGTTTGGACTAAGATGTCTTATTGATTGATAAATCCTTTAATGAGGAGATTAGTGTTGTTGTTTGTATTTAACTTAGAGGAAAGGTATAATTTGGTAATATACAAATAAAATTTTTGAGACTAATTCATGCATGTCTTCAACCTAAGCTTGTGACTTCTAGGAGTAAGTCAAAGTCTTTGGTGGGGGAGAATGTAGTGCCCCTCCTTGATTAATCCTCTACGAAAGGGTGTGTTAGATACTTATGGATTTATTTATGTTCATGATCCTCCTTATTTCTTGTTTGATTCTTTATATTGATATTCTCTTTGACATTAGCGGATTCATTATGATTACTATAACAGTGTTGATTCTATACTCTAGTTTAATTATTGAAGGTAGGCTTATGATGAGCTTCATGATTATTCACTAATTAGGTAATAAGGCTCCTAATTATTGCTTATGATGATTTATCTTGTGCTGACTCCAATTTGGTGACTAAATTAGATGAGAATGATGTTGGTGTAATTTATTATGTCTTCTTGTGAATGTGGAAGTGACGATGTCACATCACTCATCATTGAGCGAGGTGTGATGTTGTGATTCTCTTTCACTTGCTTGTATATCTTATGTTTGTGTGTATATATATATGTTGTGTATAGACATTGGTGTTATGCAGGATGCATTTACCAGACATCGACTCCACTTTGCTTCATAGGTCTGAGCCTGTCTCTAATCCCAATGACAAGTTGATCAGAGATGGCATAAGGTCTTATTATACTCTAGGCTTAGTTGGTGTCTTATGAGTTCTAGTGTTTAAGACTTGTTGCCTTGTTGGGTTCTATGTGGTCTTAGTCAATGTATTCGACTATTGAATGAAACTTGTGGTGATTAATATATATCTATTATTTTTTATTAAGGTAAAAATAGGTTTTGAAGGGACCTGAAACCCTTTACAACCAAATTTTGAATGGATCTAGAACCCTCAACCAAAATGTTGTCAAAAGATGGGAAAATGAAATCACCAGACAACCATGTGTTTTTTAGGCTCCCATAACCTTAAACATGGGTTTTTTAAGTAGGCTCCCACAACCTAAAACAAAAGCTACTAGAAAAACAACCAACAAATAGCCAAAATCCAAAAAAAGACCAGAAAAAACTCCAGCCTAAGCTCCCCCTACCAAAAACCCTCAAGATTTACATTTAACACTACTCTTATGGGAGCAGAGAGTCATGCCAAAAGAGGACCTAGAAAGCTTGGCCCCGTGTGTGAATAATTAGTTATTCATGTGGGAATATTACAAGTCCTATATTATTAATATTATTTTGTGGATTATTATATTGGGCATTTATATGCATGGAAGATTATTTATTTATTATATTTTATATGTATGTGGGAGCAATTATTGGTACTGAGTTTAAATTATGCTATTTGAGCATTTATGATTGTATATAAATTAAATGATTATTTATTTTATTGGTTATTCAGAGTTGTGGAAATTAATTAATTAATTATTATATATAGTTCATTGGTGTAAATTATTAAATGATGGTAGGTATGAATACATATAAATTTATTTATTTATTTTTGGGAGCTTATAATTAAATGATGATTATTTGGTGGGATTATATTGCTTGAGTATTTATGCTTATTTGTGCATTTATTTATTTATGATTTATTAGTTGTTTAATTTGTTGTTAATTTAATTAATTTATTTATTGTTGGTTTATTTATTTATATATTTGTTTAATTATTTACTTACTTACCCCTTGTTATGATTGGTCTTTTGGGAGTTGTGTTTGTGAGATAATATTATTTAATTATTTATCTATTTGTTTATTTATTTATATTACTTACTCCATTTTACTATTGGTTCTTGGGAGTTGCATTTGGTTAATAATATTTTAACTCAATTTTGGGAATGGTTGGTAAACTATTATTATTTTCATTATTTTGATTTAGGGTCGTGATGAGGTATGATTTTTGGGATATATTCTTATATATGGAGTTGTTGAGATTGCCAAGAGGTTCTTTGGCTAAAGATTTTATTGGAAATTCTAGATTTTGGTTTTGGGATGGATTTTTCTATGAATGCTTGAGGATTGGAGCTTGGTTTTGGATTTGATTGGTTGTTGCGTTGCTTGGAGAGAGTTTGTTGGTTTTCTGGTTGGCAACTTCAAAATTCTACTTCAATTTTTCCTTGTCCATTTCTTCATCTCGAGGTCAGTAGTTTGAACCCCTTCTTATTCATTTTGATTTACAAAATATTGTACGCATCATGATTGTTTTGAAAGGGAAGTGTGTTGGAAGGATGTTCATGTATTTTATACATTGTCGTGGCTTTATTTATTTGATTTTGGGTATATGAAACAATTTGGGTTTTTATTGTTGTATAGTGTATTGAGATTTTGGCTTGAATGTTTTGAATTCATATCCTTGGGAGATATCATCTGTATCGTGATTTTAAGTTTTGATTTCAACAATTTTTTTGTCGAGAATGAGTTCTTGTATGTAATTGGGAAGATATTTGCCTATGATTTAGTATTTTGATCTTCCATCTCATGTTGTATCCTTGTTCCTAGTTATAAAAAACGACCTTGTATACTTATGTGTGAGTCATAAATTATGATTAATGTATTTTTTGGACTTTGTCGATTATTTTACTTTCCGTCTGAGTCATCTTTCATCCTTTGTTTTGTATGCGTCATTCTAATGAATGTATGCACTACCTAGCTATTTGGTTGTATGTACTATTAGTGTATGCACTATTCTATCTATTGAATGTGTCATTCTGGTGAACAAATGCGACATTTTGAGTATCGTATGTGCCACGTTGGTTGGCATATGTGCCACTATTTATGCTAAATGCATCGTTTTGTATAGTGTATGTGCTAAAAGATTTTGTGTTTGCACTATAAATCTGAGTAGATGCACTTGAGGTTATTGTAAAGGCGCCAGTGTTTTGTGTATATGCACTGTAGTATTTTGTATAGGCATTATTTTGTTGTCATCTTTTCCAATTGGTTTTTTGTGTTGATTTTTGTTGTCTGTGTCAGATTTAAGGCATGCTTGCAGATTTTCTATGCTTCCTTGTGATAATTTCTAGTTTTTTTTAGGACCTGATATGTTGCATTATGGCTTAGAGAGAGACTACAAGGAGATCCCTTGAAGTGGGTGTCGGGGTCTTGAGAATGCCTATTATATCCTTGCAGTGATTTGTTGAAATCATATTTTGATGTATCATGTTTTTGAGATTATTGATTTCATGGTTGGATTATTATATGAGGTTGTTGGAATATTGATTTATGGGTTCAATTATGATTGTGAACCAGTTTTGGATATGGAACCTTTAGTTGGGTTTATATTATGTGTTTCTTTTGGAGATCCTTGTATGTATATGTTTATGTTTATACCTTGGGTATAGGAACATGATAGGGGGAGTGGCTTCCAAGTGGATGTCAAGATCATGAGATATAGATTGCTAGGAGATCCCTTGTGATGGGTGTTGGGTTCTAGAATACTAGGAAATCTCATTGGAAGTTATTTTGTAAGCAAGTGACAATCTTAAATAAATTAATCTAGATGGGTTAGGTAGTAGGTTTCACATTAAGATAATAAAATATTTGCGATGCCCCCCTCATGGCCTAGAGTGGTAGTACAAGCTTAGGATGAGATTGGGAATTCCTTAGATAGGCATGACCAAACTCCCTTGATTGTCTCAAAGGTTGAGATGGTTCTACATGGTTATCATTGGGTGTTATGGTCAAGAGACTACTAGGAAATTCATTTTTGTTTGTGATAGCATGTGATGACACTCTCCCATATATGTCTCCTCATACCTTAACCTTTGATTTGATGATAGCCTCTAGTGTCTTTGAGATTTTTGTTTGAGCCTTGTGTTGTGGATTGGATATGTCTTTGTGGCTAGTCTTTAGTGGTGTTTTATGTCCATTGGTTGTTAGGTGTCAGCCTAAGTTTAGAGTTGTGTGGGACCTTATGTCATTCTCTAGAGCACGGGAGGTGGACCTACTTGGTTCTACATGGTCGGGTGGTTTGATGCCTTCTTCCATTGGGATTTCTCTTTGTTGGTTGTGCATGTGTGAGGTTGAGGATTCTTTCTCTTCAGCTTGTACTTGGATCATTAGAGAAAATTACCATGTATTCATGTGATTGCAAGACATTATTGTACATATGTTCATATGTACACTTGATGTTTATATTTGTAGCTTGAGACTATGATTCATTATTATCATAAATGTTGTATATAGGTGGAGATACTCTTGTAAGACATGTTATGTAACTTGGATAATTGTTCTTGTAGTTAGAGATTATGGTTCCTTGTTGGAATAGATAATGTATTCTTGTATTGATCATCTATGTATTTATTCTAATATGAGAAGCATATTTTGTAAAAGACTAGTGTGGGTTTTTCTATTAAGTAATGATTGATTGTGTTCTAGAGTTGATGTAATAGCTGGTTGTTGGATTTAATTGTCATGAATATTTGGTTTTGGTGCATTAAAATGAACCTATCATATTGGTAGCATTATTATGACTTAATTCATGAGAAAATGATACTGTGGTCAATGGATATTGTTAAATGGGTTATATTTCATGTATGCATAATGGTGAAGTTAAATGATTACTTTCCTATACTCTTAAAATGAAATGAATATCAAGATTCAGGATTATTGTAGGGAAATGAAGTGGTAGTGTTATGTGTTGCTTTCATGTCCTAATGTTAAGAAATGACATTGAGATACCCTAGGAAATGTAATTCTATATGTGTTGTGAGTTAGTTTCGCTTGTGTATTTATGTTCATATGGTCATGATTAGTTAATGTATGTGTTTATCTTGAGTTATATGTGTTGTAATGGATCTTTTAAAAAACACTCTCTCTAATTTTTAGATAGTTGGTTAATTATCTCTAGGGTATTCTTGGCAAGCATTACAACTATTGAGTTACCTCTGGATCTTGTTGGTGGTACTCCT
Source organism: Cryptomeria japonica (assembly GCF_030272615.1). Classification (NCBI taxonomy): domain Eukaryota; kingdom Viridiplantae; phylum Streptophyta; class Pinopsida; order Cupressales; family Cupressaceae; genus Cryptomeria; species Cryptomeria japonica. The sequence continues at coordinate 407,749,959 of NC_081411.1, forward strand.
ATAAGAAGCTTGCTTTGCAAGTATATTGTAATTTGTTGTTGAATTCTAAATAATATATTGGGTGACTTTTGGAGTGTGCGGTTTTTCTCCTGGAAGGGTTTTCCCCACGTAAATCGTTATGTTATGGTATGCATTTTATTCATGTTTATTTTTGTTAAGTTTCTATAAATGTTGTAATGATCCAAAAAGTTCTTGCATTACCCTCCTCTCAAGGTTGGTGTAGGAAGTTGTTTTGCTACTTAACTTCCTTATGGATCTAAGTTTTTGCCTTTGTATCTATACAATACATTTTTTAAATGTTAAAGATGGGGCCATATTATCTTTGTAATAGGGAAAAGATAGGTAAAGAAGCATTAGTATGAGTATTCTCTAATTTAGATTCATTATTGCAAAGATACACATCATTGGTAGATTGTGTAGCTCTAGTGTTCTACCTGATCTTTGAAATGTGGTCATGTGTATGTGTTAATAAGTAAGAGGGTGATATGAAAATAATTAGTATTTATCTTATATTCTTTGGATACTCATGATTAACATGATGCATTCACTAGTAGGGAGAAAAATTATTGGCACGCTTGTCCTTTAGCCAAAACCTAGATTTAATACAAATACACGATTAAAGGTTGTTTATGTAATATGTGATGCTCCCTTGGAAGGGATGAACACTACAGAAATGAGATTATACATTTATGGCAAAAAGAGGGATGTTAGGTGGAGAGACTTTCATAGTGAATTAGATAATTCCTCAATATGGTAAATAATATTCCTTGAACTTTAGCAAACCCAAATTTAATATTCATATCCTTCAATGAGTCAAAAGTCTATTCCTTGAACTTTAGCCAACCCAAATTAATATACATATCCTTCAATGAGTCAAAAGTCTAATGCTCTAATTTCATATTTCAAAACACAAAGGAACCAAGAACAAAAACAATATATATATTGAAAAAATTGTAACAAGCCTTCAAAAAATTGTTATTATTTGTAGACACCTAAAATTGTCATGTCTAATTAAATAAATATTTTATTTATTTAATTATCTAAGCCTAATTCTTCTATTAATTAAATAAATCCTTATTTATTTAATTAATTCATTTATCCTCTTCTAGCCTTATTTCTCATTTAAATAAATACATTTATTTATTTAAATTATCCCTTTCCTAAATTAAATAAATATTTTTATTTATTTAATTATCTTATTCTTCTATTAATTAAATAAATCTTTATTTATTTAATTAATTCATTATCTTTTTCTACACATGACACATGTCATTCATCTCTTAATTCATACACTACCTACCTCTTTCATTATTTTGGTATTTCTTATACCTACCCTCTAATCTTAGCCGACCTCTCTTTTTACACCTCTCAATCTTAACCCTACATTTCATATTGTGTCTTCTATTTAAGGAGATGCTTTCTTCATTGTCAAACCCTAACTACTTGATCAATTGACTACACTACGATCTTACTTGCAACCACATTCCGTTCTTTGTTGAGCTCTTGTGCATATTAAAATCTGAGAGCAAATATATCAAGCAAGATCAATGGAGATAGGAAGAATGGAGATCAAAACCCTAGTGGACATGTGATGGTATAATCTTTGTGATTTTGAGTTATTTGCATTGTCTTAGGTAATCTTCATATGTTATGGTGGATCTTTGTTCATTGTTAGGCTAGGGTTTAGTGGTTGGATTCATTTAGCCTTTCAATATTGTTATTATTGTTATCCATTTTCACCATGAACATTTTGGCACGCCCGGTGGGACTCTTGTCCCTTTGCATTTAACATTTTTTTTGGTAGATTTCGCAGTTTTGAAGTTGCAGATCGGACAATTTTCGACAACATTTTAGGTTTTTCCGCGTCTGGGAGCGTTCGGATCGCGTTTTTGTGTTTCAGAAGCGTCTGCAATATCGTGAATCGCGTCTGTGTTTTTGCCAGATTTTATTTTTGCAGGTTTATGGAACCGCGTCTATGAATTAAAATCGCGTCTGTGCTTGATATTATCGTGTCTGTGTTCGGGAAACGCGTATGCGGTATCCAAGCGCGTCTGTGCATTACAGAACTGCGTCTGTGTCGTACAGACGCGTCTGTGTCTGGTATAACTGCGTCTGTGTTTTCTGTTTTGCAAATTTTTCAATTTTCTTTAATTCGGGTTTTCGGATTTTGTACTTAGGGTTTCAGATCTGGTTTATTTTCGGCTAACATTTTCAGATCTAGCTAACCAAATTGGTGCAACTTGCTTTGGAGGCAAAAACGTTTTTGTTGAAGGCCCCTTTTTCACAAAGTCTTTTGGGTTTTCTAAAATTTACCTAACTTGTGTGCTTGCAGGAAGGGGTTATCATTTGAAACAACCCAAACTACTAACAATTTTGTTGCAGGGCCTTAGCTAGGGTTTTGTAGTTTTGTTGTGTGCCTTATTTTCATAGACTAGCAAACACTTCAATTGGTGCACTAAAATTGAATCATTGTCTTTTGTGTCTTGAGCAATAGGCTCTTTTTGTTCAATCTTTAGAGGGCCTATCTTCCCGTGTGGTCATTAGGACTACTAGTGAGAAGAGAACGACCCAAGTGGTAGCGAGGAAAACCCACCTCATCCGAACCACTATAATCAAATGTATTCATGGTGAAAACTATGGATAACGTGTGCTGATTAGTTCATACCGACACTATGTCTCCCCATAAACCCGTTTGATCAAATTTATTTGATCATTTGTAGGGCATAACCCCTACCGGCTGGGAGCCTTCTGTATTTACAGAGCTGAAAGTGCCGCATGTATGGCCACACGAGCGGATGCCCTTACTAGCACTATTTTGTTTTAGAGGCCCAAATCCTTCTAGTTGTTGGGGCAGGAGGTCGGACCTCTGGTAGCGGCCCACACACATATGGTTCTTAGTAGAGATACAAAGTTCGCCATGGGGAGTTTTCATGGGGACTGATGCTTGGCTGACCCGAGAAGTGAGTGCCGAGGGTGGAGCCAGTGAGGTCAAGCATCTAAGTATCCGCTCTGAATAGCGTAGCCTCGGGGGTAAAACCCTATGTGGGATCAACAACTATTGTCTTGGCCAGCCCTAAGATTTGTGCTTGACTTATGTTAAACATTCAAAACATTCAAGACCAAACAACAAAACATTGTGTCTTTTGTGTCTTCAAGTGTATGCAAAACAATTTTACATCAAACAACACACTTTTGGAGTCTAAACAGTTTACAAACATTGAGTCATCAACATTGTGTCCTCTTGTCACGAAAAACAGTCAAACGGTCGGATTTGGTCACAACAAAACAACTTCACATATTGGAAAAATTGCATTAAGGTTACAGAAACGCGTCTGTGTCTGTTTTAACCGCGTCTGCATCATATAATCGCGTCTGTGAAGGGCAGAATAGCATATGTGCTTTTAATAGCGTCTGCGTCAAACAGAGAAGCGTCTGTGTCTGGGAATCGCGTCTGTGTCAGGAATTGAAAACTTTAACAGTCCAGCAAACATAAACAAGAAAATCGCAGAAGCGCGTCTGGGTTAAACAGAGTAGCGTCTGTGTCTGGAATCGCGTCTGTGAAGTATACAGAGGCGTCTGTGTTCAAAATTGCAAGGAAAAAAAATTTCAGAGTCCAACAAACAAGAGAAATCAGTTTCGGAATACTTGAGCTTCCTAGGTTGTTTCTTCAGGTTTCATCTAGCATTCAGCCTATTCTAAGGTTTCACACAGTCCATCATTGCTTCACATCTCATTTTACATTCATACTTGTCTAAAAACTTGAGTCAAAAAGGTCACTTGCTTGTCCTCATCATACTTTGTCAACACACTACATACTACTACACTTTGCTAAGTGGTCCCTCATCAAGGTTTCTTACCTTTGGGTCTCATTTGGTCTTACTTAGAGTCAAGGTCAGCTTACCTCATCAAGAGAAACGATCCTCTCTTTGGAAGTCACACCTACTCTACTACTTACATACTTGGTCTTACACTTTGGACATTGCAAGTACACCTCAAGATTCATTTACACTCCATACAACTCTTGGTCTTCCATACTCTTTTCACTTTTCATCTAGTCTCTCACATCTTGGTCAAACACCTAGTTCATGGTTGAAACCCGCCTTCAAAAATCTAGGAGAATAGCTAAAGAAGCTCAAGAATCCACAAACATGAGTTCTTATGAGTATGACAATGATCTATTCTACAATCCTGAGCACACTACATTACCAGACATGAATGTTTATAGACATAATCCAAATGTGGAAAGCACAAACACTATAAACAACAATACTACACACAATGACAATGTTGACAACTCTTCAATACTATCAGCAGACATAGAAGAATCCATAATGAATCCTCATTTCAATAGATTGGTTGAAGAGATAATGAGGAGAGATCGTCAATACTTTTTACACATGATGGCACAAAGTGGAGCTAAAATACCGCATGATTTTGACTTATCTCAACTTATAGAAAGTCGACCCTCACAACAAATTCAACCCAACATGGATCAAAGGAGACCAAATAGTGGAGGAAATAGAGGACCGAATGTGATGCCTGTGTCACCATCCGTTTTGCTTCAAAAGCCAGCAATCCCACATACACAAGCTCAAACATATGATACTTACACTCAAAGACCATCATGGAGGCCTTATGCTCAAACACATGCTCAAGGTATGGATCAATCAAAACAAGTGGACACTCAAGGACATCCTCAAAATTTTGACACAAGGAGACCTCATGTCAAAATTGGGGGCAACACAATGGAAAATGAAAGGCCTAGTGAATATGGTATATATGCACAAAACAGATATGGGGTTCCCCAACAAGAAGTTATACCAAGTGCTCCATATATACTGCAACAATATAGACCTCCATATGGACATGTCTACGATCAGTATCATCCATACATGCAACAAGCTCCTCCTCAAATGGGTGTCTCAAACATGCAACAATCTCCTCCCAAGAATAATTTGGAGCAACAAATTAGAGATCTACAAAAGAAAATGGAGGACATGAGTACATCAAAACCTACATACACTATGAGAGATATATGTCCTTATCCCTTTGATAAGAGCATTCCAATGCCCCCATTTCCTGCACACTTTGTGACGCCAAAATTTGACAAATATAGAGGGAGAGGAGACCCCAAGGCACATATAAGACAATTCTTCACAGCTTGCATTGAGGTAGCGGCAGAAGAGACATACTTGATGAGGTTGTTTCCGCAGAGCTTAGGCGATCAAGCTATGGAATGGTTTTCTCAACTACCTCCTGGTATTAAGTCATGGGGTGACTTAGCAGAGGCATTCATTCAGCATTTCTCTTACAACATAGAAACAGATGTCTCAGTTACTACCTTGTGCAATACGAAACAAAAGGAAGGAGAATCTTTCGCAACATTTTTACAAAGATGGAGAAATCTAGCTAGCAGATGCTCTTGCGAAATCCCGCAGAAACAAATGGTAGAAATGTTCACTCAAAATGTTAACAAGGCTATTGGATATGATCTCAGGAAAGCTTGTTTGTCTACATTCAAGGATGTTATTGAAAAGGGCCTAGCAACAGAAAAAGTCTTAATTGAACAAGGAGTTATCAAGCTATTCAAACAAAACAAAGAGGACTTTAAAGGAAAGGACAAACCAAAATTTTGGAACAAGAACAAGAACACAGTTAATGATGGCGTTGTTGATGCCAATACAGTGAGACCAAAGTTCGTCTTTTCTGGATCAAGTTCTACCAATAATCAAGTGAATACTCAAACAACTTCTAGATCACGAAGGAAGTACACTCCATTGGGAGAACCACTTGAATCAGTATTCAAAAAGCTTGTAGCAAACAAAGTGATCACAGTTCCAGATTTTCCTCCATATGAACCAAAGGTCAAACCAAATTGGTGGAATGATGATGAGTTTTGTGAATTTCATAAGAGCAAGGGTCATAAGACAAGTAATTGCCATCGATTGAAAAACATTGTGCAAGATCTCATTGATAGAGGCGACATCGAGATTGAGGGACATTCATCTAATCAAGAGCATGAGATGTTTAAGGAACCATTCCCAAAACATGACAAAGGAAAAGGCAAAGTCACAGATGATCAAGCTAATTACACTAGAGCACCTTACAATTATGATTCCACTATCAATCACATCTCAATGGACAATCATATTTCTACTATTACTATCAAGAACAAAAATCCTGAGAATCCTTCTCAGCGACCTAAGATTGTCCTAAGAGGTGTTGGATCTTTGTCCGAATCTACCTCTGAATGCCATGTTACAACCTGTCGAGGTAAGATCACGTTGCCAGGTGCCTCCACTAAGAATACCAATCCTTTATCAATCAAGCCTGAGTACGACCTTGTAGAACAATTAGGGAAGACACCCACGCTCATCTCCATTCTTGAGCTCTTACGTATATCCCCTGCACATAAAGCCATCCTTAACAAAATCTTGAGAGACACTGCTGTCCCTACTAATCTGAACGTGGACCAGTTTCAAGCCATGGTGGGATACCTATCCATTCCACACTCCCTCACATTCACAGAAGCCGATGACGCCTCCATAAGTCAGCCTCATAATGCACCTTTACACGTTGAAGCCTTCATACATAAACATCGAATAAAGCGAGTCCTGATAGATGGAGGAGCAGGTCTAAATATTTGTACATTGAGCACCATCAGACAATTGGGATATTCTGATAAAGCTGTGAATTCTACAAACCAAATCACCATCAAGGCTTATGATGATGAAGAGCGCTCATCCAAGGGCACAGTTACCTTACCGCTAAGAATCGGGCCAGTCACAAAGGATGTGGTTTCTCAAGTCCTAGATCTAGACCTCACATATAACATATTGCTAGGACGTCCTTGGATTCATGAAATGAGGGCAGTCCCATCTACATATCATCGATGTATCAAGTTTCCACACAATGGAGTTGAAGTGACCATCAAAGCGGATCCAAATCCATTCATATATTGCAACAATCTGCAACCTCAATCAGAAATAACAATCTCAATCAATCGCGAAGCTGTTCCTTCATCAGCATATATGGATCCTGAATCCTTAAAAGCTTCTACATCCAAACAAGCAGAGCTCAAAGACAAGTTCAAGATTAAAGGCATGGGATGTGGTGAGTATATCTTTCATGTTGATCAACTCCCACTGTCTCCTAAGACATTCAGTCTACAAGAACAATCTATAAACAATTTACAAGGAATTGGGTGTGAACCACCTAGTGTTGTGGCTACTAAGTCCGAATGCAAATCTCCTCTAGTGGTGCAAGCAACTCTTGATATCAATAGTCCTAAGAGTGGTTCTAACAAAGAATCTATTGAGTGTATCGCCAGCCCTCTTGAGAATTCACATAGCTTTACCATATCATCCACTCATTCCATTTCCACTCCACTTCTAGACTTGGATCAACAAGAATTACAAAATCCCTTACTCATTGGGGATCAAAAATCAAGCTTTGAAAAGAAAAATCTAAAAGTAAAAAATAAAGAAAATTCCTTTAGTCCAAATCAAAATCAAAAGTTATTGGACTCTGCAAAAATCAAAGTCAAGGATAAAAATCCTATAAACCAAAAAGAGAAAGAGTTGATCTCCCCTAATATCAAAATAACTGGGGGCAAAAGTTCTAAAATTTCAAGTCAAAAAGCATACTTGTTGATCTTAAGTCTCCATCATGCTATCCTACTTTCATTTCTTTTCACAATCATAAGCCTTCATCAATCATCAACTTGTTCCACACATCCATTCCCTTCTGGTGATACATCATGGACCTTTAATGGAGCTTCCTTGAAGGACTTTGTTATCAGGGATGCCCAAACTTCTTCAGGTGACATGCATACGGGCCTGTGTAGTCCACATGCTAGTAATTCTATCTCAGTTCCTTCATCAAGGAAGACAGTCACTCAAGCTACACATCATTCAATCAAGGAACAATGCAGCTACAATCACAAGGTCAAGCCTCGCACATTTGAGGTAGGTGACTTGGTTCTCAGAGAAAACCCCAAGAATCAACAAGACAGAGAGAAGAAGGGCAAGTTCGAACCAAACTGGCTTGATCCCTACATCATTACAGCAACATATGGATCTAGGGCATATCAGCTCTCAACTACAGAAGGTGAACCTTTGGAGGATCCTATCAACAACATGCACCTTCGCAAGTTCTACACATACCTCTTCGGAATATCCTAATTCGAAAAATACAAAAAAATCAAAAATACAAAAAAAAGTTATAAAACAAAAAAAATCGTCACTTGGTGAAAACCTGGCAAACAGGCGCCTTGTGACACCAAAAACATTGAAAAATCGAAAAAAGTAAAGAGAAATAATTTCGTCCAACGGTGAAAACCACTTCGGTGGCGCCCTAGGCAAGTACCATGGTGAAAACTGGGTTACCAGCGCCATGCGTAGAGACATTGCTCCTCCCTCCTTCAGGATTCTCTTTCATCATTTCACTTTGCACACACTCACAACCTATTCATCCATAATAAAATTACCCAGTCCCATCATGGCTTGTTATTGATCTACCTAAGATTGGTTAGCCATCTATAAACCTTTCTTTTCACCTCCCTTTCCATCCATAATAAATCAGATCCTATCTGTGGCTAAGGCAAAATCCTACATCTAGTGATAGGTGTGGAACTGAGAACATCACATGTTTTGAGGAGTACAGTTTCTTCCAGCTTCCTTCAGTCTGTCCGCACACAATCCACAATAAAGAAACATTTGCATCATAGATCCGCAATAAAGTTTCGTCTTCTTCGCAATAAAGTATCAGTTTCATGGATTTAGTCAGTTTCAGATGAGACACAGCAGCAACAATGGGCTTCAACAAATCAAATCTTTCAATAGACTCAGACAACATTATGGTTCAGTGCTATCTATCCTTTTTGTGAAAGTAAACATTGTGACCATAATCAAATAAGACTTATACAAGTGACAAGAGACACTAAACTTGAGGACTATAGTGGATGTTGGTGTCGAGTCTTGGTTTTCTTTTGATTTTATCTTTTTGGTGACATGTCTTTTAGCTTTTCCAGGATGTCTTTGACTAGAGATTCTATCTCCAGGATGTCTTTGACTAGAAAGGCGAGGATGGGGTATCGTCACCTATTTGCATTTGCTGTCTATGGATTGTCTCTTAGTAATGCTATGACTTGTCCAAGGATATGAGGACACTGTGAGTCTAGTATGAACTGGGGCATTCCTTGTTTGTGACTGTCTTATCTCCATGCAAACAGGTACAATGACTTTCTGGGCCGAACTAATGCCTCGATTGTCATAACCTACTTGCCATAATAAAGCTCAATGATGATAACGTACAAGAAGCTCTTTCACGTTCATATCTTCTATCTTTCATCCCCCTTTCTTGATTGACTTCCATTGTCCTTCTCGAGTCCGCATAGCCTGCTATCACATGACTGAGTATAATGACACACCAAAAACATTTGCATTTCATGTAGCTGCACCTGCATTACCACATATAAACATTTCATACATACATATACATATCACAACTGCATCACATCCTGCACACAACACCAGTTAGTGTGTATGGTGAAAATGGATAACAATGATAACAATGTTGAAAGACTAAAATGGATTCAACCACTAAACCCTAGCCTAACAATGAACAAAGATCCACCATAACATATGAAGATAACCTAAGACAATGCAAATAACTCAAAATCACAAAGATTATACCATCACATGTCCAATAGGGTTTTGATCTCCATTCTTCCTATCTCCATTGATCTTGCTTGATATATTTGCTCTCAGATTTTTATATGCACAAGAGCTCAACAAAGAACGGAATGTGGTTGCAAGTGGAATTGTAGTGTAGCCAAGTACTCCAAAATCAGTCATTAGCATGTGTCATTAGTCATTAGGATATGTCATTAGGGTTTGACAATGAAGAAAGCATCTCCTTAAATAGAAGACACAATAAGAAATGGAGGGTTAAGATTGAGAGGTGTAAAAAAGAGAGGTCGGCTAGGATTAGAGGGTAGGTAAAAGAAATACCAAAATAATGAAAGAGGTAGGTAGTGTAGGAAATAAGAGATGAATGACATGTGTCATGTGTAGAAAAAGATAATGAATTAATTAAATAAATAAAGATTTATTTAATTAATAGAAGAAGTAGGACAATTAAATAAATAAAATATTTATTTAATTTAGGAAAGGGATAATTTAAATAAATAAATGTATTTATTTAAATTAGAAATAAGGCTAGAAGAGGATAAATGAATTAATTAAATAAATAAGGATTTATTTAATTAATAGAAGAATTAGGCTTAGATAATTAAAATATTTATTTAATTAGACATGACAATTTTGAGTGTCTACATTTTGCCCCTCTTTGAGACAATGCGGCTTGTCGCGTTGTTTCAAAGAAGATAAGATGAACTGATACGGAGTTGCCCCAAAATGGGAATGATATGCCCCCTCGAGAGATTGGATGAAAATGTCTGAAAAGATTGCAGACAATCTCTCGATAAGAAAGACGGGATAGAATGGACTGATCAGATAAAGTGACAAAGTCACGAGATAAGGAAGACTTACTCGGGAAATGAAGACGAGGGCTAGGCTAGGCTATAAGATAGACCACGGGGGAAAATACATCCTCATTGTCATCTACACCGTCACAAGAGCATAGTGCAAAGCGAAAATAAAGTAGCAACAGTCAGCAACGATGGCTTTTGTTCACAGATTCGACCGTGTTCGTCAATTCTAGAGGCCAACGGAGGCAGGAGAGCCAGTGAGTACCACAAAACCTCCTCGTACTTTAATGCATTTATTATTGTCATTAATTCATACTAGGTAATGTAATAAATGCGCATTTATGTCAAGAAAATGTGTTTGTGTCCAAAAATGCGAATTTGTGTCTGCCAAGTCAAATCGGCAGTTCTGTGATGAACATACGCTGTCGATTGGATAAGCTGCTAAGAGGATACACTCAAGAAGGTCCTCTAGGGAAGATTAAGATAGATCAAGGCACTTTGTGATGAACAGTGAGTACCAAGATAGAGTACTTTGTGATGAACAGGGAGTACTAAAATATGAGCAGCACTTTGTGATGAACAGGGAGTGCAAATGTGAGTAACACTTTGTGATGAACAGTGAGTGTCACACATGTAGTACTTTGTGATGAACAGGGAGTACTACTAGGCTAGATAGCAACACTTTGTGATGAACAGTGAGTGTCACTATGACTGACATGATTTGATTTGCTTGACTGCAGGAGTATTTGCCGATGCTGGAGTCACGGGAGAGATTCTCATCGACTCAGAGGTTGCGACCTGAGTTGATAGCCGAGGACTGAGCTGCGATTGAGGTTATGGGATTGAGATACATTCTGTATGTGCCTGAGTTTCGGGTGAACATGGGATTGTTGACTGCACTGGCTGAGAGATGGCACTCAGAGACTTGTAGTTTGCATTTGTCGATGGGTGAGATGACAGTCACCTTGGAGGATGTATATAGGATTCTACGGATACCGATCGATGGGGAGTTAGTACCCTATGATCGAGACGGAGATAGGAATGCACTGAGACGAGTGTTCTAGGATCCAGGACTAGGGATGAGGGTGGTACATGTGGCATGGGATACCATGACATGGACAGGATTAGCACTACCAATAGTGTTGACAGGAGTGATCAATGAGTTCCTCTGTATCAGTTTTGTACCATTTTGTATAATGATGTAAACACCTGCGGGTGATTGTAGCCATATGATTTTGACATCATTGTATCATGACACTTTATATATATATATATGACATGATTCATCTTTGCAGCAACTATATGCATGTGTACCCTATGTGATGAGATGCTTCTATGATGTTTATGTTTTATGATATGGATGCTTATATGATGCAATGCAATATATTTTTGTTCTTTTATGTTGTATATGAGATGCATGATGCAAATGTGAATGTATGTAATGCAAATGAATATGATAATGCAAATGATTATTTACATAATGAAAATGTGAGATGTGTTATATACAGGATGTGATGCAATTGTGATATCTATATGTATGTATGAAATGCTTATATGTGGTGATGTAGGTGTAACTATATGAACTGCAAATGTTTTTGGTGTGTCATTATACTCAGTCATGTGATAGCGGGCTACGCGGACTCGAGAAGGACAATGGAAGTCAATCAAGAAAGGGGGATGGAAGACAGAAGATATGAACGTGAAAGAGCTTCTTGTGCGTTATCATCATTGAGCTTATTATGGCAAAATAGGTTATGACAATCGAGGCATTTGTTCAGCCCAGAAAGTCATTGTACCTGTTTGCATGGAGATAAGACAGTCACAAACAAGGAATGCCCCAGTTCACACTAGACTCATAGTGTCCTCATATCCTTGGACAAGTCATAGCATTACTAAGAGACAATCCACAGACAGCAAATGCAAATAGGTGACGATACCCCATCCTCGCCTTTCTAGTCAAAGACATCCTGGAGATAGAATCTCTAGTCAAAGACATCCCGGAAAAGCTAAAAGACATGTCACCAAAAGATAAAATCGAAAGAAAACCAAGACTCGACACCAACATCCACTGTAGTCCTCAAGTTTAGTGTCTCTTGTCACTTGTATAAGTCTTATTTGATTATGGTCACAATGTTCACTTTCACAGAAAGGATAGATAGCACTGAACCATATGTTGTCTGAGTTTGTTGAAAGATTTGATTCTGTTGAAGCCCATTGTTGCTGCTGTGTCTCATCTCAAACTGACTGAATCCATGAAACTGATACTTTATTGTGGAGAAGATGAAACTTTATTGCGGATCTGTGATGCAAATGTTGCTTTATTGCGGATTGTGCGCGGATAGACTGAAGAAAGCTGGAAGAAACTATACTCCTCAAAACATGTGATGTTCTCAGTTCCACACCCATCACTAGACGTAGGATTTTGCCTTAGCCACAGATAGGATCGGATTTATTATGGATGGAAAGGGATGTGAAAAGGGAGATTTATTATGAATGGCTAACCAATCTTAGGTAGATCAATAACAAGCCATGATGGGAATAGGTAAGTTTATTATGGATGAATAGGTTGTGAGTGTGTGCAAAGTGAAAGGATGAAAGAGAATCCTGAAGGAGGGAGGAGCAAAGTCTCTACGCATGGCGCTGGTGACCCAGTTTTCACCATGGTACTTGCCCAGGGCGCCACCGAAGTGGTTTTCACCGTTGGACGAAATTATTTCTCTTTACTTTTCTCGATTTTTTCAATTTTTTTGTTGTCACAAGGCGCCTGTTTGCCAGGTTTTCACCAAGTAACGATTTTTTTGTTTTATAATTTTTTTGTATTTTTGCAATGTTTTTTATTTTTTTTTGTATTTTTGAATTAGGATGTTCCGAAGAGCTTATGTGTAGAACCTACGAAGGTGCATGTTGTTGATAGGATCCTCCAAGGGTTCACCTTCTGGAGTTGAGAGCTAATATGCCCCAGATCCATATGCTGTTGTGATGATGTAAGGACCAAGTCAGTTGGGTTCAAATTTGCCCTTCTTATCTCTGTCTTGTTGATTCTTGGGGTTCTCTCTGAGTACTAAGTCACCTACCTCAAATGTGCGAGGCTTGACTTTGTGATTGTAACTGCATTGTTCCTTGACTGAATGATGTGTAGCTTGAGTGACTGTCTTCCTTGATAAAGGAATTGAGATAGAATTACTAGTGTGTGGACTACACAGGCCCATATGCGCGTCACCTGAAGAAGTTTGGGCATCTCTGATAACAAAGTCCTTCAAGGAAGCTCCATTAAAGGTCCATGATGTATCGCTAGAAGGGAAAGGATGTGTGGAACAAGTGGATGAGTTATGAAGGCTTATGACTATGAAAAGAAGTGAAAGTAGGATAGCATGATGGAGACTTAAGATCAACAAGTATGCTTTTTGACTTAAAATTGTAGAACTTTTGCCCCCAGTTATTTTGGTATTAGGGGAGATCAACTCTTTCTCTTTTTGCTTCATAGGATTTTTATCCTTGACTTTGATTTTTGCAGAGTCCAATAGCTTTTGATTTTGATTTGGACTAAAGCTCTTTTCTTTATTTTTGACTTTTAAATTTTTCTTTTCAAGGCTTGATTTTTGATCCCCAATGAGTAAGGGCTTTTGTAATTCTTGTTGATCCAAGTCTGGGAGTGGAGTGGAAATGGAATGAGTGGATGAAATAGTAAGGCTATGTGAGCTCTCAAGAGGGTCGGCGATACGCTCAATAGATTCTTTGTTGGAACCACTCTTAGGACTATTGATATCAAGAGTTGCTTGCACCACTAGAGGATATTTGCATTCAGACTTAGTAGCCACAACACTAGGTGGTTCACACCCAATTCCTTGGCATTGCAAATTGTTTGTAGATTGCTCCTGTTGACTGAATGGCTTAGGAGACTGTGGGAGTTGATCAACATGAAAGATATACTCACCACATCCCATGTCTTTAATCTTGAACTTGTCTTCTTTTAGCTCTGCCTGTTTTGATGTAGAAGCTTTTAAGGATTCAGGATCCACATATGCCGATGAAGGAATAGCTTCGCAATTGACTAGGATTGTTATTTCTGATCTAGGTTGTAGATTGTTGCAATATATGAATGGATTTGGATCCGCTTTGACAGTCACTTCAGCTCCATTGTGTGGGAACTTGATACATCGATGATATGTAGATGGTATTGCTCTCATTTCATGAATCCATGGACGTCCTAGCAATATGTTGTATGTGAGATCCAGGTCTAGGACTTGACAAACCACATCCTTTGTGACTGGCCCTATTCTTAATGGTAAGGTGACCGTGCCCTTGGACGAACGCTCTTCATCATCATAGGCCTTAATGGTGATTTGGTTTGTAGAATTCACAGCTTTGTCAGAATATCCCAATTGTCTTATGGTACTCAAGGTACAAATGTTAAGACCTGCTCCTCCATCTATCAGGACTCGCTTTATTCGGTGTTTATGTATGAAGGCTTCAACGTGTAAAGGTGCATTATGAGGCTGACTTATGGAGGCATCATCGGCTTCTGTGAATGTGAGGGAGTGTGGAACGGATAGGTATCCCACCATGGCTTGAAACTGGTCCACGTTCAGATCAGTAGGGACGGCAGTATCTCTCAAGATTTTGTCAAGGATAGCTTTATGTGCAGGAGATATACGTAAGAGCTCAAGAATAGAGATGAGTGCAGGTGTCTTCCCTAGTTGTTCTACAAGATCGTACTCAGGCTTGGTAGATAAAGGATTGGTATTCTTAGTGGAGGCACCTGGCAATGTAATCTTACCTCGACGGGTTGTAACATGACATTCGGAGGTAGCTTCGGATGAAGATCCCACACCTTTTAGGACAATTTTAGGTCGCTGAGGAGGATTCTCAAGATTTTTATTTTTGATAGTAATGGTAGAGATATGATTGTCCATTGAGATGTGATTGATGGTAGAATCATAATTGTAAGGTGCTCTGGTGTAATTGGCTTGATCATCTGTGACTTTGCCTTTTCCTTTGTCATGTTTTGGGAATGGTTCCTTAAACACCTCATGCTCTTGGTTAGATGAATGTCCCTCAATCTCTATATCTCCTCTGTCAATGAGATCTTGCACAATGTTTTTCAATCGATGGCAATTACTTGTCTTGTGACCCTTGCTCTTATGAAACTCACAAAACTCATCATCATTCCACCAATTCGGTTTTACCTTTGGTTCATATGGAGGAAAATCTGGGACGGTGATCACTTTGTTTGCTACAAGCTTTTTGAATACTGATTCAAGTGGTTCTCCCAATGGAGTGTACTTCCTTCGTGGTTTTGAAGTTGTTTGATTGTTCACTTGATTGTTGGTAGAATTTGATCCAGAAAAGACGAACTTTGGTCTCACTATGTTGGCATCAACAACACCATCATTAACTGTATTCTTGTTCTTGTTCCAAAATTTTGGTTTGTCCTTTCCTTTGAAGTCCTCTTTGTTTTCTTTGAATAGTTTGATAACTCCTTGTTCAATTAAGACTCTTTCTGTTGCTAGGCCCTTTTCAATGACATCCTTGAATGTAGACAAACAAGCTTTTCTGAGATCATAGCCAATAGCCTTGTTAACGTTTTGTGTGAACATCTCCACCATTTGTTTTTGCGGGATCTCACAAGAGCATCTGCTAGCTAAGTTTCTCCATCTTTGTAAAAATGTTGCGAAAGATTCTCCTTCCTTTTGTTTCGTATTGCACAAGGTAGTAACTGAGACATCTGTTTCAATGTTGTAAGAGAAATGCTGAATGAATGCCTCTGCTAAGTCGCCCCATGACTTAATACCGGGAGGTAATTGAGAAAACCATTCCATAGCTTGGTCACCTAAGCTCTGTGGGAACAACCTCATCAAGTATGTTTCTTATGCCGCTACCTCAATGCAAGCTATGAAGAATTGTCTTATGTGTGCCTTGGGGTCTCCTCTCCCTCTATATTTGTCGAACTTTGGTGTTACAAAGTGCGGAGGAAACGGAGGCATTGGAATGCTCTTATCGAAGGGATAAGGGCATATATCTCTCATAGTGTATGTAGGTTTGGATGTACTCATGTCCTCCACTTTCTTTTGTAGATCTCTAATTTGTTGTTCCAAATTATTCTTGGGAGGAGACTGATTTCTTGTAGCATACCCCATGTTTGAAACACCCATTTGAGGAGGAGCTTGTTGCATGTATGGATGATATTGATCGTAAACATGTCCATATGGAGGTCTATATTGTTGCGACATATATGGAGCACTTGGCATAACTTCTTGTTGAGGGACTCCATATCTATTTTGTGTGTATAAACCATATTCAACAGGTCTTTCATTTTCCATTGTGTTGCCCCCAATTTTGACATGAGGTCTCCTTGTGTCAAAATTTTGAGGATGTCCTTGAGTATCCACTTGTCTTGATTGATCCATACCTTGAGCATGTGTTTGAGCATAAGGCCTCCATGATGGTCTTTGAATGTAAGTATCATATGTTTGAGCTTGTGTATGTGGGATTGCTGGTTTTTGAAGCAAAACTGATGGTGACTCAGGCATCATATTCAGTCCTCTATTTCCTCCACTATTTGGTCTCCTTTGATCCATGTTGGATTGAGTTTGTTGTGAGGGTCGCCTTTCCATAAGTTGAGATAAGTCAAAATCATGTGGTATTTTAGCTCCACTTTGTGCCATCATGTTTAAAAAGTATTGACAATCTCTCCTCATTATCTCTTCAACCAATCTATTGAATTGAGGATCCATTATGGATTCTTGTATGTCTGCTGATAGTATTGAAGAGTTGTCAACATTGTCATGGTGTGTAGTATTGTTGTTTATAGCGTTTGCGCTTTCCACATTTGGATTGTTTCTATAAACATTCATGTCTGGTAATGTAGTGTGCTCAGGATTGTAGAATAGATCATTGTCATACTCATAAGAACTCATGTTTGCGGATTCTTGAGCTTCTTTAGCTATTCTCCTAGATTTTTGAGGGCGGGTTTCAACCATGAACTAGGTGTTTGACCAATATGTGAGAAACTAGATGAAGAATGAAAAGAGTATGGAAGACCAAGAGTTGTATGGAGTGTAAGTGAATCTCGAGGTGTACTTGCAATGTCCAAAGTGTAAGACCAAGTATGTAAGTAGTAGAGTAGGTGTGACTTCCAAAGAGAGGATAGTTTCTCTTGATGAGGTAAGCTGACCTTGACTCTAAGTAAGACCAAATGAGACCCAAAGGTAAGAAACCTTGATGAGGGACCACTTAGCAAAGTGTAGTAGTATGTAGTGTGTTGACAAAGTATGATGAGGACAAGCAAGTGACCTTTTGACTCAAGTTTAGACAATTGTGAATGTAAAATGAGATGTGAAGCAATGATGGACTATGTGAGACCCAAGGACAGGTTGAATGCTAGATGAAATCTGAAGAGACAACCTAGGAAGCTCAAGTATGCCGAAACTGATTTCTTTTGTTTGTTGGACTGTGAAATTTTTCCAATTTGTGAAGTTTTTGGTGGTGACCAAATCTGAATGTTTGACTATTTTTCGTGACAAGAGGACACAATGTTGATGAGGACTCAATGTTTGCAAGTGTTTAGACTCCAAAATGACTCCAAGAAAAGTGTGTTGTTTGATGTAAAATTGTTTTGCATACACTTGAAGACACAAAAGACACAATGTTTTGCTGTTTGGTCTTGATTGTTTGAATGTTTAACATAAGTCAAGCACAAATCTTAGGGCTGGCCAAGACAATAGTTGTTGATCCCACATAGGGTTTTACCCCTGAGGCTACGCTATTCAGAGCGGATACTTAGATGCTTGACCTCACTGGCTCCACCCTCGGCACTCACTTCTCGGGTCAGCCAAGCATCAGTCCCCATGAAAACTCCCCATGGCGAACTTTGTATCTCTACTAAGAACCGTATGTGTGTGGGCCGCTACCAGAGGTCTGACCTCCTGCCCCAACAACTAGAAGGATTTGGGCTTCTAAAACAAAAAGGTGCTAGTAAGGGCATCCGCTCGTGTGGCCATACATGCGGCACTTTTAGCTCTGTAAATACAGAAGGCTCCCAGCCGGTAGGGGTTACACCCTACAAATGATCAAATAAATTTGATCAAACGGGTTTATGGGGAGACATAGTGTCGGTATGAACTAATCAGCACACGTTATTCATAGTTTTCACCATGAATACATTTGATTATAGTGGTTTGGATGAGGTGGGTTTTCCTCGCTATCACTTGGGTCGTTCTCTTCTCACCAGTAGTCCTAATGACCACACGGGAAGACAGACCCTCTAAAGATTAAACAAAAAGAGCCTATTGCTCAAGACACAAAAGACAATGATTCAATTTTAGTGCACCAATTGAAGTGTTTGCTAGTCTATGAAAACAAGGCACACAATAAAAATCCAAAAAATCTTGCCAAGGACCTGCAACAAAGATTTATTAGTAGTTTGGATTGTTTCAAATGATCACTCCTTCCTACAAGTACACAAGTTAGGTAAATTTTAGATCCAAAAGACTTTATGAAATAGGGGCCTTCAATAATGCATTTTGTTGACCAATTCAAAGACCTGATTCATCATAAAAAAAGACCACCTGTAAAATTTCAAGATATTTCCAGAAATGTAAGAAAATCCAAAAAATTTGTTAATTTGCTCCAAAAATTAATTTTTTATGAAAAATCATAAAAAATTCATATAAAATGCAAAATCGATCAACAAAATCTGAAATTTTTACTGGAGATTTTTGATGGTCTTCCAAACCTGCACAAAAAATTTCCTGCAACAAATCCGAGCAGTTTGTGAGATATGAGTAAAATAATGCAAAACCCTAATTTTCAAAGATCTGATTTTTGAAGAATGATTTTGCATCAAATTTAAAATCAAAAAGAATAGATACTGTATATAATTCTGAGAGATTTTCAAAAATGTAAGAAAATCCAAAAAATTCGCTAATTTTCTCTCAAAATTAATTTTTTATGAAAAATCATAAAAAATTCATATAAAATGCAAAATAGATCCAAAAAATCTGAAATTTTTACTGAATCTTTCTGATACTGTTCCCGACCTGCACAAAAAATTTTATGGAAAAATTAGAAGCCGTTTGTGAGATCTGATCAAAATAAATAAAAACCCTAATTTTTAAAGATCTGATTTTTAGGGAAATATTTTGCATCAAAATTAAATTCACAAAGAACAGATCCTGTGTATAATTATGAGAGATTTCCAAAAATGTAAGAAAATCCGAAAAATTCTCTCATTTGCTCTCAAAATAAATTTTTTATGAAAAATCATAAAAAATTCCTAAAAATTGAAAATTTGCTCCAAAAATTCTGAATTTTGGATTGAGAGCTCCTGATACTTTCTTCAACCTGCAAAAAACATTTGGTGCAAAATTTCCAAGCCGTTTATGAGATATGATCAAATCTCTCCAAGATCTTGATTTTGTGTCCAAAACCCTAGCTGCACAAGATTATTCTCCAAATTGTTTTACAAAACAGCAATATAGGGTTAGAAAAATCTGCAAAAAAACATAGATCTAAAAAAAATCCATGTCCCACCGGGCGTGCCAAAATGTGTATGGTGAAAATGGATAACAATGATAACAATGTTGAAAGACTAAAATGGATTCAACCACTAAACCCTAGCCTAACAATGAACAAAGATCCACCATAACATATGAAGATAACCTAAGACAATGCAAATAACTCAAAATCACAAAGATTATACCATCACATGTCCAATAGGGTTTTGATCTCCATTCTTCCTATCTCCATTGATCTTGCTTGATATATTTGCTCTCAGATTTTTATATGCACAAGAGCTCAACAAAGAACGGAATGTGGTTGCAAGTGGAATTGTAGTGTAGCCAAGTACTCCAAAATCAGTCATTAGCATGTGTCATTAGTCATTAGGATATGTCATTAGGGTTTGACAATGAAGAAAGCATCTCCTTAAATAGAAGACACAATAAGAAATGGAGGGTTAAGATTGAGAGGTGTAAAAAAGAGAGGTCGGCTAGGATTAGAGGGTAGGTAAAAGAAATATCAAAATAATGAAAGAGGTAGGTAGTGTAGGAAATAAGAGATGAATGACATGTGTCATGTGTAGAAAAAGATAATGAATTAATTAAATAAATAAAGATTTATTTAATTAATAGAAGAAGTAGGACAATTAAATAAATAAAATATTTATTTAATTTAGGAAAGGGATAATTTAAATAAATAAATGTATTTATTTAAATTAGAAATAAGGCTAGAAGAGGATAAATAAATTAATTAAATAAATAAGGATTTATTTAATTAATAGAAGAATTAGGCTTAGATAATTAAAATATTTATTTAATTAGACATGACAATTTTGAGTGTCTACAGTTAGCACAATTTACATTTGCATTATCATATTCATCTGCATTACATACATTCACATTTGCATCATGCATTACATATACAACATAAAAAGAACAAAAATATATTGCATTGCATCATATACATATAAGCATCACATAAGAACATCTCATCACATAAGGTACACATGCATATAGCTGCCGCAAAAATGATGAATCATCTCTCATATATAATCAAATGTGTCATGATACAATGATGTCAAAAGAATCATATGGCTACAAAATCACCCGCAGGTGTCTACAATACAAAAATGGTACATATACTGATACAAAGGGGAGCCCTCTATGGCTATGATGAACTCCCTCCCTTAGAGCCGCCTGGCCTCGACGGACGCTGAGCTGTAGATGGACCTGCTCCGGGATCACCCTGCCTGTCTGGTGGTGGTGGAGGACCCATGACCCCACCACTAGATGCCTGCCTCCTCCGACTCCCTCCCGTAGCCGTCGTTGTATGCGATGGTCTATGGAAGCTCCTCGCCCGCTGATTCGCTGGCACGGCACCATAGTACAGGTCCCTCCAATAACCTATCTCCTCTCCGACTCGCAGCACATATGCGTAGCCTGCCCCTGCGTCCTCTGCCGCCTGCCTCCCTGCCCTCAGAGCTGTCTCAGCCTCAATATATCGCTGGATGGCCTGGTCCCTCTCTCGCTCTGTATCTCGGAGCCTGATCCTGAGGCGATCCCTCTCCCGCTCCAACTCCTGGATCTCGTCTGCCTGGCCCTAGCAGATCTCTCTCAGCTCTAGCAGCTCATCCTCCTCAGGATCTCCACCCTCAGCCTCTTCCTGTGGCTCTCCCTCTGCAGGTGCCTGTACCTGTGCCTCCCCCTGTACCTGTCTCGGTGCCTGAATAGGTACCTGTCTCTGAACATGCCTGGGAACCTGCACCTGTCTCTGTACATGTGCCTGTCCCTGCACCTGTCCCTGTCTAGGTCCCTGTGCTCTAGGACCTTGTGCTGCTGGTACCTGTAGGGGCAATCCACCTCGACCCCTCACCACCTGGGCTGCTCCCTCCTGTCCTCCCTCCCTCCGAGGTGCTACCCGCCTCTCCCCCACTACTCCCCTCCGCCTCCATCCCCTCCACCATCATCATCATCATCATCCCCTCCAACCTCTCCCTCCAGCAGCTCTCCAGGATCTGTCAACCTCGGAAACGGATGCTCTGCCCAATATGCAGCATACTCTGCGTCCATCCCTGCATCCTCCACCTCTGGCCACATATCCCAAGGTAGTGGCATCATCTCTGTCAGCTGTGTGACGGCCTGATCATACGATAACAGTGGTCCGAACTGAGCCTGATCCCTGACTGTGCAGGCATACATGCCCGAGCCTCGCGGCATCCTCTGGATCCTGCCGAACTGTCTCCCAACCCTGTCAACCAGCTGCCTCTCCAGTATGTAGGGCGTACGCCCAATCAGATACCTGCTCCTGAATGTATAGGGCAGCTCCACGGCATCGTCCTCCCACTCCTCGCACCCCAGGTACGGCCTCCAGATGACCATGTCAATGTCATCTATAACCCGCCTCCAGTGCTCCAGCCGGCCAATCCGAGGCTGTGACGTAATCATATCATACAAATATACAAAACTCCGTCCATGTCCTCTCCCCCTGAAGTGGATAGGTCGTGTGATAGGAAGGTGCTCATATGCTCAAACCTGTAACAGAGTCACTCCGCAGCCCAGTCCTACTGATCCGTGGTAAACGAACTGATGCAGCTCATAATATAAGTGTGCCAGGACACATGGCCCCCACGCATATCTGGTGTGCTCAGTCACCAGTATCTCTAGTGCTCCTCCCCAACCCACTGCCAACCCCCGTGTAGCCCTGTCTGGACATAAGAAACCACTGATGGCTCCTCCAATCATAGCTGGTAACGCTAAACCTGTCGCGGTCATGGTATCCCATGCCACGTGCCCTGCTCTCATCTCCAAACTGGGATCCTGGAATACCCGTCTCAGCGCCTCCCTGTCTCCATCTCGATCATATGGAATCAGCTCTCCATCGATCGGTATGTGCAGTATCCTATAGACATCCTCGAGCGTCACTGTCATCTCCCCCATAGGTAAGTGAAACGTGCAAGTCTCGGAGTGCCATCTCTCCGCCAGTGCAGTCAACAAACCCATGTTTGCCCGAAACTCGGGCACATATAGCACATGTCTGAGGCCCATCTCCTCAATAGCAATCCTGTCCTGAATCGACAACTCTGGTCGCAATCTCTGTGTAGACAGAAATCTCTCCCATGACTCCAGCATAGGCAGATACTCCTGCAGTCAAACAATCAATCATGTCAGTTATCGTGGCATTCACTATTTATCACAAAATGCTACTTGCTATCTAAATGCATCTGGTTATCTATCCTAGTGACACTCACTGTTCATCACAAAGTGTTGCTATCTACCCTAGTAGTGCTCCCTGTTCATCACAAAGTACTACGTGTGTGACATTCCCTGTTCATCACAAAGTGTTACTCACATTTAGCACTCCCTGTTCATCACAAAGTGCTACCTATCTTGGTGCTCCCTGTTCATCACAAAGTGTCTTGATCTATCCTAGTCTTCCTAGAGGACCTGTTTGAGTGTATCCTCTCAGCAGCTTATCCAATCGACAGCGTATGTTCATCACAGAACTGCCGATTTGACCTAGAAGACTCAACCTATGCATTTTAACACACAAATGTGCTTTAAACTCATAAACGCGCTTTTAGACTGCACAAACGCGCTTCTGCAACACAGACGTGCTTTCTAAACACAAACGTGCCTACATCATGCACAAACGCGGCCAGGGAACATAGACGCCCCTAAAGGGCACAAACGCGTCTGGAATTTGCAAACGCGCCCGCATTCATCACAAACGCGGTCCCAGGCACAGACGCGCCTGGATTCGACACAGACGCGCCTGTTGGACACAGACACGCCTGGCACTGACACAGACGCGGTTGCGCATTTTTGCATTTTTTAAATACCCTATTCCTAGCGCATTTATTGCTACCTATTGAGCATTAATGACAAAAATTGAAATGCGTGAAAGTACGAGGAGTTTTCATGGTACTTACCGGCTCTCCTGCCTCTGCTGGCCTCTGGAATCGGCAAACGCGGTCGAATCTGTGAACAAAGGCCATCGCTGCTGACTGCTCTTGTTCTTTTTCCGCTCTGCACTGTGATCTTGTGAAGGTGTAGATGACAATGAGGATGTCTTTTGCCCGTGGTCTATCTTATAGCCTACCCTAGCCCTCGCTTTCGTTTCCCGAGTCAGTCTTCTTTATCCCGTGACTTTGTCACCTTATACGGTCAGTCCATTCTAGCCTTTCTTTCTTATCGAGAGATTGTCTGCAATCTTTTCAGACATTTTCATCCAATCTCTCGAGGGGGCATATAATTCCCATCTTGGGGCAACTCTGTATCAGTTCATCTTATCTTCTTTGAAACAACACGACAAGCCGCATTGTCTCAAAGAGGGGCAAAATGTAGACACCTAAAATTGTCATGTCTAATTAAATAAATATTTTATTTATTTAATTATCTAAGCCTAATTCTTCTATTAATTAAATAAATCCTTATTTATTTAATTAATTCATTTATCCTCTTCTAGCCTTATTTCTCATTTAAATAAATACATTTATTTATTTAAATTATCCCTTTCCTAAATTAAATAAATATTTTTATTTATTTAATTATCTTATTCTTCTATTAATTAAATAAATCTTTATTTATTTAATTAATTCATTATCTTTTTCTACACATGACACATGTCATTCATCTCTTAATTCATACACTACCTACCTCTTTCATTATTTTGGTATTTCTTATACCTACCCTCTAATCTTAGCCGACCTCTCTTTTTACACCTCTCAATCTTAACCCTACATTTCATATTGTGTCTTCTATTTAAGGAGATGTTTTCTTCATTGTCAAACCCTAACTACTTGATCAATTGACTACACTACGATCTTACTTGCAACCACATTCCGTTCTTTGTTGAGCTCTTGTGCATATTAAAATCTGAGAGCAAATATATCAAGCAAGATCAATGGAGATAGGAAGAATGGAGATCAAAACCCTAGTGGACATGTGATGGTATAATCTTTGTGATTTTGAGTTATTTGCATTGTCTTAGGTAATCTTCATATGTTATGGTGGATCTTTGTTCATTGTTAGGCTAGGGTTTAGTGGTTGGATTCATTTAGCCTTTCAATATTGTTATTATTGTTATCCATTTTCACCAAGAACATTATTCAATTGATCTTTCTTTACAAAATTTGAATTGAGTTTTTCCTCTTTCTTGCAAGAGTCTTGTTTTACCGAAAAAAAAATGCCCTTATTTTTCCTCTAGAGAGATCCTTTTCTTTATTGTTAAAAAACAATTCATTAGCTCTATAACACTTTGTCTCTAGTCCCTTCATGTCTATGCCAACACTCTACATTGTTGTCTCTTCACATTTGGGTTGACCCTTACTTTCATGTGAAGATCTGTATTCCTATATGATGACTTGTTGTTTCCATTTGATGATGTGTTGCTTCCATTCAGCTAGTCTTCACCTTCTTTCGTACTCAACAAGATATTTGATCAGATAGTACTTGCTTTTTTCTCTTTATCTTTAATTATAAAATACCTATTTTTTTAGGTAATGTAAGATTGTATTACCTCTAAGATACTACTTGCTTTTTTCTCTTTATCTTTACCTATAAAATACCTATTTTTTAGGTAATATAAGATTGCATTACCTCTAAGATACTTATGTATTGTTTCTTTAAGTAAACATTTGTGAATGTAATACTTCTAAATTTAAATTTATGAAAAACTTACAGTTAATTAAAAAATTATTCTAATCATGTATTTAACTATTTTTTAATGTTTACGAGATTTGTCCTTCTCATGGGTTCAATCCTCGCTATATTTCATCTTAAGTGAACGATCTTACAGTGGAGGTTTAACATATTTAAGAACCCTATAATCTCGGGAATTTAATCTTCATAGGTATAAATATAAAAAGTCCTCATTTATTAGTAAGGAAATATAAGACTACACACTCTCAATGCAAAGCAGAGTTTTGTGTGCGTTAGTGAAGGGGTCAGAGATCCGTTGGTTTTTTAATTGTAACGGTCGGATTTTTCTGTTTTAAAGGGGTGGTATTTCAGAAACTTACTGTTACCTTGTGGTTTCTTGCTTTGAGAGATCCAATTGCTCTTGAAACCAGTGAGTTTAATCATTTATTTCAATGAGAATGGGAGCCAAGTCCAACGATAGAAGAAGATCTTTCGGATTAACATGGGCAGAACAATGGGATTATGCATTCAATGATCAGGAAGCAGCAGCACAGAAAAATAAGTACATCATCACCAGATTAGCAGATTATAACAAGAAGATGAAATCTGCAGCACTTCTTGGATTCTGGGATTGGAGAAGTCTAAAGCTGTTGCTTTTTGGGGGGCTAAGAAGGTTAAGGGAGGGACTAAATCTAGTTTACATTGGGTAAAAGATCACTGCCACAAAAAATCCCAAAATTGATATGCCACTTGTAAAATATTGGGTTATCTAACCAGATTTTTTATCTCAGAAACAAAGGCCCATTATTTCTGCACCTACAAAGTTTCTTTGTCCTGCTTTGTATTGTTAGCTTCAAGAGTTCTGGATTAGAGAAGTCTAAAGCTCCTGCCTTTGGTGGGGGTGGGAGGGCCTAAGAAAGTTAAGAGATGGACTAAATTTAGTATACATTGGGTGAAGGATCAAAAAGATCCCAAAATTGATATACCACTTGTAGACTATATTTATTTTTTGTTCTCAAAACAGAAGCCCAATATTTCTGTAACGACAATCTTTCTTTGTATCAATAGATAAATTATTTTCAAGAAGATACATTTGTCAGATTCAAGATTTTTTTTTTGTTTCTGTTGGAAGTTGTTTTAGATATTTTGGGTTGCCTATATAACCTCTGGATACCGAAAAAGGGGTTTATGCTCGCTTATCTACACTGCTTTAGTGAATGAATTGTTTTGAAACTTTCCTCTGCTGTACGCTACAGTCAAGTTACAGACAGGGTGTTGTCTGTTTATTTAAGGCCTTTAGTGTATATAATTTTTCGTACCAGAATTGTTGAAACTTGGATTCTGGAGTTCATTACTCCGGAATTTCTGTGAGATGTAACAAATATGGTTTTCAGTGTTGAAATTGTTCAAAAATAATGTTCGCTTGGCACTTTCCCCATCTCCTTAACGTTTTCATCCAGATCATTCCACCATGCTCTTTCTCCTCTGCTGGATCCTCCCTCACTGAAGTCTTCGAAACTGTTCTTGGATCCTCTAAAAATCAAAATGGTCTATAAATACAGCACCCACTCTACAATTGAGGATCAAGCAATTAGCTATCAGATCTGATCTGATCTGCGATTCTGTATTGAGTTTACTGTAGAGAGTTCTGATTATCTACTTTTAAACATATTATTCATTATATTTTTTTTAGTTGGCTTTTTTTTCTTATATTATGATGCAGCATATATACAGTTCTGTACGAAAGTTGTTACCTTGGTAATGTACCTATATTTGTGTTTCTATATTTGCTGCAATTATTTATATTTGTGCTTAATCTTCAAATATTTTGACCCATTTTTACCAATAGAACTGTGTTTGTTACAACTCACAAAAGTCCAGACAACTCACAGAAGTTCAGAGCACAAATTTCTTCATGAAACCCAGAATTTCTTTAGGGAAAATATCCATGTTGTCTATCAACAACTAAAACTAATTTACTGAAGGAAATCAATATCTTCCGCTAAAACTAATTTACTGAAGGAAATCAATATCTTCCGCTAGGATTGAAAAAAGCCAGGGATGGCTTGAAGTTGTAGAGCGTTTCGCTAGCCTCAAAAGATTTGCAAAAGCTGTGAAGGGGGCTTTGAAAAACAACAGAAATTGTTAAAGTTCATACACTGGGGTTTGGGGTTCATGAATTTTTTTGCTCTGTATACTTATAATGTAATAAACCTATTTCCTATGCATGTTTCAATGCCAAGAAACATGTTTATTACATTCATAGAAGCTCCACAGCACAAATTCCTTGATGAGCTCCACAATAATCCAAACTTACACAATTTCTTTAGAAGAAAATACAACTCTTTGAAAAACAACAGAAATTGTTAAAGTTCATACACTGGGGTTTGGGGTTCATGAATTTTTTTGCTCTGTATACTTATAATGTAA
Organism: Cryptomeria japonica; assembly: GCF_030272615.1. Taxonomy (NCBI): domain Eukaryota; kingdom Viridiplantae; phylum Streptophyta; class Pinopsida; order Cupressales; family Cupressaceae; genus Cryptomeria; species Cryptomeria japonica. Next base: position 407,778,018 of record NC_081411.1, read on the forward strand.
TAAACCTATTTTCTATGCATGTTTCAATGCCAAGAAACATGTTTATTACATTCATAGAAGCTCCACAGCACAAATTCCTTGATGAGCTCCACAATAATCCAAACTTACACAATTTCTTTAGAAGAAAATACAACTCTTTTACCATCAACTGAAACTATTTACCTACTGGCAGCAAAACGAATATCATCTACTAGGATTGAAACAAACCAAAGGTGTCGTCAAGGGCATTTTGCTAGTCTCAAATGAGGTGCATACGATGTGAACGCGTTTATGAAATACAACAGAGGTCATTGCAAAAGAGTAAAGACATTTCATGTCAGGTTTAATGGAGCTGAAGCATATATCTTTAATAAACTAAAGCTTATTCTATAAAGTAATTTAGTTGTTAGTTCACAATTGCTAACGGATGATTAAATGAATGTTTTTAATCACATTCACGAGGCCAAGCAGCTTATGGGACTTACAGATAGCCAGCAAAGAAGAACTTATGCACCCAAAACATGACACCTAGATTTCCTTTTCCTTCTGTAGCTTGGATCTTCTACTATGTATCTTGGCCAAAAAATCTGCAACCCTTATTATCTTCTCTTCTTCAAACAAATTACCCAAGTTGTTCACATTTAATGTCTCAATATAATAATTGATCCAGATATCCTTATAAGCTGAACATTCCATGATGTAATGCCATTTTGTCTCTATCACTTCTTGAGTGCAATATCTACATCTTCTATTTGCCCTCTCCTCTTTAGGTATCATCCATCTTCCGGTCTCACATCTAAGTTGGTGGGAACTTGTTCTTATGTGAGCAATTAGCATTTTTGCTTTCCATGTAGGCTTTTTGTGTATGGTCATATGTAGGATAAAAATGTTTGATATGGTATTCCTTTTTCCTCCCAAGTGGCCCTCTCCACATGCTTTCTTTGAATTTTCCTTGCACATACTTTTTTATTTCCCCGTTGTTATTTGGACATTCACTTATGCTAATACTCCACTTGTTCATCCATTTGATGTTTTGTTTCATCCACATGCTCTTCCTTCTATCTAATTTTTCACTAGCTGCCATTTTTAACCAGCAATGAGTCTCCATATTTTCTAATCTTCTTAGATAGCTTAACAACCGAAACATAATTCATGCGTATCTATTCCCATTTTGGAGTTCATAAGGTTTTATGAGACCAGTTTGTTTGTTTTTTCTATTAAATGAGGGCATTCTGAAGTAGTTCCTATAAGGAATGTTGTACTTGGTGAAGAAAAAGTAGAAGCATTAAATCTGAATGAAATAATTTTAATGAGATGAAGTAGTTTAAGGCAGTAAGGAATACAACTAACACATTTTCAAATCCTTCTCGTTATACAGAAATTTTACCATTTTGTGTAGATCCTTGGGTTTTCAGTATCGAGGACATATAATGATTTGACAAAATGTTAAATAGTTTAGTGTGATTATCAGCTGGGACAATAAGAGAAGAACCCACACATTGTATTGATGAGATGGGGAGAAACCTGTGTGAATCTTGCTTCATATCCAAAGTATAATATGATCAGTATATTTTATAAATTTTAAAAAGAGGCCGAATCTCTCCGGAAACTTCTTTTTTTCTTAAAGCTACAGAAGTTAATCTACTTCAAAAAATATTTGTTGACGGTAGTCTGAATCAGCACATTGTTTTCTGTTCAATTTTAGTATCACTAGTTGTGAAACTTACCTTGTTCATCATCTGTATATTTTTCACTTCGTAAAAAAATGTCTTGTGTGTATTTTATCATAGTTGCAAGGAACTGTCCATTTGTGGGGTCATAGCTTTTTCACAGAGTAATACCTCCCCTTTGAATCCAAACTCATTTTTTATGTGTTCCCCCACAACTCAGAGTCTCAGATCAGATCTATAAAGAAGATTTACTGAAATTTATTCAGCAACGTACCCATAGAAATACCATCAGACCACCTTCACCAGTTAAGAAAGAAAATGTTACCTTACGATGGGAACTCCAAAAACGCTATAACTTTCACGGATGAAATGGAACATAGAATCTGGCTGCTCAAGAAAAAGATTTATCAGCAGATGTACAGGGGCTTTTTCAAAAACCTAAATTTCAAAAATGAATGTACAACAAAATTGGAAACCCTTAAGATCTATAAAATATTCTTATGATGCTGAAGGGATGCTTATGTCCATCTTCTTTCATCGACCAAGAAAAGGATTGGTCAAGAACGGGATACTTATGCTCAGAAAATTTCGTGTGTATCAACCACAGGAAAAGAGAAACTACTGCATAAGGAGGTAAGGAGCAACAACCTCTCAAGAAGCCTTTTCAAAGTGATACAACTTTCCAATCACAAAAGCAAGTCTTCACAAGAGGACAAATCCCAGGCAACATATGCATTCAAAGGAAAATCTTGGCACACGAGAACAAATGCCAAGCATCATATGCATTCAAGGGAAGCCTCAGTAGACAAAAAAATCAAGACCTCTTTCCATGCTTAGGCCTCATTGGAAGACAACTGAGTGGAAGACATCAAACTTGAACAGCCAAAGCAGTCTTCAAAATCCTCAAAGCTAGACCAAAGAAAAAAATGCTGAACTCTATGCCCCTAATTTGGAAGAACTAGAAAGCTCAAAGGGGACAATGGTTCATCTCACCAGCCGGAGAATGGATCCCCGTACTGATGTAGTATCAGGAGTCAGAGGGAAGAACTATTGGACAAAATGTTTATCATAGTATAGCCCATGTGTAACTCGGGTCTTGTTGTCAAGGAACAAGAAAGGGTTAGCAGTAGGCTGGCTATCCTTTGCATACAGTTGAAGATGAACGCAAAACCAGATTAAAGACTGGAGATGATTTTTAAGTGGTTCGAAATACCATTGAGTTTAATAATGCTCAATTACATTCATGAGGTGGGTGAAATAAACAATCAAAGAATGCAGTGGTAAGTTTGTGATTGTGTAGCTAATGTTCTCAGTTTTTAAGGTATTAAAGAGCATGTGCACCATTTGAAGTTTCAAGGTTTTAGAGAAGAGCATATTTATTTAAGGATGGCACCTTGTTCTTTGAATGTGTGACATTTGTGAAAAAATGATGTCCATAGGATGTTTTAAAAACTGTGAAGGCTTGACCATCGACTGATTGATGATTTGGTGCATTAATTGGTGGCAAATTGAGTTTAAGAAAGGTAAATGTTACCTACTTAATGAGAAGCTGATGAAGCCAAGAAGAGATGCTCTACCTATGATCACTACTTATATGCAATGTAAAAGGATTATGATGTGTAACTTTTATCTACACGACTGAGAGCTTCTTATTTTTATCTAACCCACTCCAACTAGTGTACCAAGTGGTATCAAATCTTGTTGAGGTGTTTGGGAGTTGTAGAATGGTGCACAGAAATGGAAGAAGAGTTCTACCCATTTGGAGTGCATGAGCCCTAAAATGTTAGAAACATAGAGTTATTGGAAGCCATAAGAGGCTTACAAACTCAAATGAAAGACATGGAAATTACCAAAGAAGAAGAGTGAAGGTAGAAGTAAGTGATTTAGAAGAACACAATGAAATGGATAGACTTGAAGAAAAAGTAATTAGAATTATTACTAAAATGGAAGAAAACCTAGGATAGATTTTCCCAATTGTGTGGGAAATATAAAATCCAAAAGAGTTAATTAACTAACTTCAAATATGTAGTCCTTTGACTTGGAGCCAATTGAAGATCCCAACAAGTTAGGTCATTGTTACTAATCTAAAGAGCCATGCATCAATATGGTGGGAACAAGTACAACAAGAGTGAGTTTGTGAAGGAAAAGAAAGAATTGATGTATATGATAGAATGATAGGTAAGTTCAAATGTACTTCTTTACTCCTAATTATTCTATTATGTTATTTAAAAGGTTGTAGAATTTTTATCGGAAGGAGAAGAGTCTAAATGAGCATAGAAGGAAGTTTTCTATAGATTGATAATCCTAGCTAGTCATTTTAAAGTTATTGAAGAAAAAGTTTAAGGTATATTAATAGGTTGAGATCAAAAATACAAGATGAAATTAGTATGTTTAATACTAGATTAGTGGAGGAAGCACACTAATATACATTAAAGGATAAAAATAAGCTGGCTAAAAAGAAACAACAAAGCTATGGTAGAGAGAGAGTTCGTGGCTAGCAATTCGACATGGACAAAGCTTCGACAAAAAAGGAAGAAAGCTGCAATCAACTCACAAGGAGGATGATTTTAGTCTTCTAAAGGAAGATATTTGGGCGACAGGTATGTGATGAAGGATTCAATGTCACTTTCTACAAATGTGGAGCGTTTGAGCATCAAGCATATGAATGTCCAAAATTTACTAAAGAAAATAGGAGTGACAAAAGAGCTTTTGTTAGTCAATCTAAAAAAATAAAAGATACAACTACTTATATATAACCAAAAAATGGAGAAATGTTATGTTGGAGTACTTTTAAAACTAGAGAAACAAAGACGTTGAATCATAGAAGAGGAGGAGCATATTCTAAATGAAATGTAATCCTAGAGTTAAGTGTTGTAAGTTGATTATGGATAATGGTAGCTCCGATAATAATTTTGTATCTATAGATATGGTGGAGAAATTAGCATTGAAAATAGTGGCACATCCTAACTATTACAAGGTTTCATGGCTACAAAAGGCTCATCAATTCATGGTGTCTAATCAATACAAGATCGATTTTAATAGCAGTGAGTACTATGATGAGGTATAGTGCGATGTTGTTCCAATGAATACATGCGATCTTTTTTAGGAATTCCTTAGTGGCAATATGATAGGAATATGATATATGATGGGAAGAAGAATAGAGTTATAGTGTCTAAAGGCAACAAAAATGTTGCATTGTTGTCTATGGAACAAGAAGAAAAGGGATCCAAGAATGTAGTGTTCAATATGGTAAGAATTGTTTTTAAGAAATTAAAAATACCAATGTGTGTTATGTATTGTTTCTTTAAGAACTTAAAGAAAATGAGATTCTAATTGAGGTTGCAAATATGTTGTAAAATTGTGTAGAAATTGTTGAAAGCATTGCTAACAAAGTTGCCACCAATGAGGAATTTTTTACATCAAACGGATCTAATCTGAGGAGTTATCTTATCCAAAAAAGGCACCCCACTAAATAGATGCAAAGATGATTGTATAATTAAACAAGAAGATATTTGATTCATTAAATAACCCAAACTAATTCTAGGGTAAGATTGAGTCTATTTGTAGTTCTTGTAGCTTTGAAACCAAAGAAGGACAATGAATAGAAAATTGCACTAGTTCAATGGCTAATAAGATCACTATTTACTATAGATGTCCTTTACTTATATTGAATGATTTGTTAGAAGAAGTGGTGCTAGATATTTTGCAAGAGACTTAAAATGTGGATATCTTCATGTCAAGACAATAGAGGGTAACGAGTCAAAAAATACTATAGAAAAGGTAAGTCATGACCTTTGACTTAACTGACACCCCTAGACCCTTCATGCAACTAATTGATGAGGTGTTAAAACTATTTATGAGAACATTTGTTGTGGTTTATCTTTACAATATATTGATATATAGAAAAACTAAGAAAGAACATCTCTAGCATTTGAGACAGGTTCTAAAAAAATCAAAAGTTGAGAAGTGGTTGATTAAAGTAAAGAATTGCTCATTTTAAAGAATAAAACAATATATTTGAATTTTTCTGATATCTAGAGAACAGTTAAATATGGATCTTGCAATGGTAACTTCAATTTAGGAGTGACCTATACCAAAAAGAGTTATAAAGGTAAGAAACTTCCATGGATTGGCTAGTTTTAATATAAATTTCATAAGACATTTTAGTGGAATTTTTGCACCTCGTCAATCCATGTCTTAATTTGGGGTCCTATCCTATATCAATTTTTTTTCATCTATTGATCTTTTTAATGAATCTCCACCATTGCTTGGATGTTGACTGAAGCATATAAATAAAACCATCCATCAATGCATTTCCCCTAGTTAGCATTCATCAACCTTAGCTCATATTACCATCAAGCATCCTATCATTTGCAAAGTATCAAGTATCAAGCATATAAATAAGACCCTCTATCAACTCATTATCCCTCGCTAGCATTAATCAAACCTAGATTACATTACTATCAAGCATCTTAGGATCATCTGCAAAGTATCAAGTATCAAGCTACCATCATGTCTTTGTGTTATCATAGTTATGCTACTTTGTTCAAGAGCAATCCAATTTTCAAACATTCAAACAAATATCAAAGAAACAATAGAGCATCTTAAGGTCTTTTCTATGGTGTTATTGTTTATCCTTTGATTTTACACATAGATCTTGGGCTTTACTGAGTATGGATGTGAATTTGGCACTTTCATTTTATTTTAATTCACATTTTCATCCTTCACAAAACTCATTCAAAAAAAATTAAATCAACAATTTAAAATATCAAAATTTTACAAAAATAGCTTGTAACATTATAAAAAAAAATTATGTTGATCATATCCTTCATGGTAGTAAATGAATAATCAAGCATGCTCTTCACAACCCTCCCTGCAACAACATTCTTTTAGTAGGACTCTCCAACCACATTTTGCTTATAAATATGCACTTTATAAGCATGGAAGATCAAAATAAAATATTGAAATTTAAATAATATGAAAAATTATTTATTTTAACAACACACAAACACCATGATAGAGTGTTCTAGATAAGCTCTTGATTGATATGTTTGTTGGCCAATTCTACAATATCCACCTACCAATCAGAATTGTGAATTATCAAAGATGGATAATCGATCTCAATTTATAGATTTTCAAACACCACACGCAAACATTGTTATAGAGTGTTCTAGATGCTCTTGATTGATATGTTTGTTTCCCAATTCTACAATATCCACCTATCAATCAAAATTGTGAATTATCAAAGATGGATAATCAATCTCAATTTATAGATTTTCAAATAAGCAGATGAGGATCGATGAAGATAATGATAACATATCTATAATTAGTTAGTGTCTTGATTTATCGATTTAACAAATTTATTTAAATTTTATTATTTTTCCTTTGTTAAAGATTTGTTAGCTATTTCAAGCAATTACTTAACTGATTGTTTGATTTTAAGATTTATTAATTTAGTATATTTGATCTAAAAATAAATTTTATTTATTAATTTAAATATTTTACAAATAATAGAATATTTACAAAAATAAAGGATAAGAATCATTTAACTAATTTAATTCTAATTAAATAGATTAGGTAATAATTAAATGAATTATTTTAATAAATAGGTGTTTATAATGCACGATGTTAGGAAATTGGCATTGGTGAAGTTGGAGTGTCTACACACTTACAGTTGTGAAATACAATTGCTATGCTTTACAAAGAGAACATTAATGGCAAAGCATGTGACTCGTTTATATATAAGCACTTTGGTGAAATTCCTTCCATCTTCCACCACATTCTTTACCTAGCTTAGTTTCTCTTTGGAGAAGGTCAAGGTAGTGGGTGACACAAGGGCTCCAAAACAAAGCAAAATGCCTCACCTCTAATAGTCTACCAACTACTACATGTGTGTAGATGTATTGTCCATCACTATCTAGACAAATATTTTTTCACTCCATCTCCATTACAACCTCATCCAACAAGGTACACAAAGTCTTAAATTTTTTATTTCACTAGAGGCATCGACCAATTTCAAAAGGATAAAATTTTCTCTTGAAACCACTAAAAAGTTGAATATCTTATCCTTTCCATTCATCCATCTACCAATTAAAATATTGTAGCTTTACATTGTTCAAATTTATTTGTTTCTCTACTAGCTTATACGTGTTTCTTACATCATCCTACAATAATGAGTCACTTAAGTCATAATGGCTTAGGGCCTTGAACCCCTTATCATGGTCAACACACTAATTAGCTACTCCCAATAATAACTCAAAACAATACTAAATAGAATGTTATTGTAGTACCAAAATTTGGTATAGGTCAATTTTGCCTCATAATCAATTTTTTTATTTTATGCAATACCTTCCAACAAAGGTCGTACATTTCTAATCCTCGTATCCATGACATGTGAATAGAAGAAGATTTGATACAATACCTTCCAACAAAGGTTGGAGATGCCTAATCTTCATATCCATGGCATGTGAATAGAAGAAGAGACACCTATGTATCCCTCAACTTTTGACCATAGAAAATAGGGCTTAGACTCCTATAGCCTCTACCATCCTCTTTTTTCTACTTTCTTTAGCTCACATGTTGAAAGGAGAGCTTTTGCCTTATTCTCAACCTCCAGACTTGCTTGTGTACATAAGGGAAATAATAGCATCTTAACAATAGTGGACAAACTATTTTAAATGGTTCAATTATACTATGTAAGAAAACCAATGACACGTCAAATTTTGCTACATTATTTTTCCAAGATGTAGTAGGGTTGAATGATTTACCTAGAAGTATTACTTCTAATAGGAATACTAAGTTTATGTCATTTATGGAGGATGTTATGAAAAAAATTGGGTTTCGAATTAGATTTTAGTTCTACTCGTCACCCCAAATTTATGGACAAATAGAAGCAATTAATACTAGTCTTGACAATCTACACAAAAGCTTAGTCAGAGACCAACCTTCCTAGTGAGATTTGGTCCTTGCACAAGTAGGAATGTAAGAGTCAAAGATTTCACAAAATATATGAAACAACTACACAAGAAAATAAAAAAATTGATTCAAACGAATAATTTAGAATATAAGGAAAAGGTTGATGGGAAAGGAGAGTGGAGTAATTTGCAGCGTATTTTTGTGAAAGGAGAGGTTTCTTAAGGGTACCTATAATAAAGTACAAGTAGATTAGATGTTGTAAAATTATGTGGACATTATATGACAATGCATATGAGGTTGGTCTTTGAATACCAATCTTCAATGTTGTTGATTTGCACTCATATGTAGGGATGATAGTGTTAGTGTTGCCATAGATGGTAAGGACATTACAAACACTACTGACTAGTGAAAAATAAATTGAATGAATGATTCAATAATCGGATGATTACATTGAACGATATACACACGTATATATAGAGGTTACAAGACGATGTTCTATAATTAGAACATAACGTTAAAGTAAAAGATTAAAGAGCTAAAAGCTAAATTAAGCTTAAAAGCTAATTAATTAAAAAGAAAAAGCTAAATGCTAAATAAAGCTTAAAAGCTAATTAACTAAAAAGCTAAATGACCATTACACAAGGAACTAAATATAGGTGACTAAAATATAATTAAATATTCTAATACCCTCTCTTAATGGTCATGCTATCTATCACACCAAGCTGCCCTCTAAATTTGAGAAACTTTGTCGGGCTCAAAGACTTGGTGACGATATCTGCAGTCTGATCTTCTGTAGGAATGTACTGCAGTATCACTGATCCATCTTCAACATGCTAGCGGATGAAATGACAATGAAGCTCCACATGCTTTGTCCGCTCATGGAAGATTGGATTTTTGGCTAATTTTAGAACCCCTTGATTATCACAAAACAAGGGAGTAGGTCCTGGTTGAGGCATTTGCATGTCTGCAAGCATCCTACGTAGCCAAATTGCCTCACATGTTGCCTTAACAGTTCCCCGATACTCTGCTTCGGTCGAGGAAAGAGCTATTGCCTGTTGCTTCTTGCTGGTCCATGTGACTGCACCTATACCCAAGCTGAAAACATCCCCAGAAGTTGACTTTCTGTCATCAACACAACCTGCCCAATCTGAGTCTGTAAAACCAACTAGCCTAGGATCTTTGCTTCTGTTGTACAGAATGCCAAAATCAGGAGTGTCCTTCACATATCTAAGCACACGCTTCGCTGCAACCCAATGTTCAACTTTTGGGGCTGACATGAAGCGAGAAATATAGCTCACAGCATAACTGATGTCAGGTCTAGTGGCGGTGAGGTAGATGAGGCTGCCCACTAGTTGCCTGAATGAAGACTCATCCACTACAGGTGAATCTGATTTGGCTGATAATTTGAGCCCTATCTCCATAGGTGTAGATGCAAGTTTACAATCTTGCATTCGAAACTTATCTAGTAGGCTCTTGCCATACTTTGATTGAGAAATGAATATGTGGTTACCAGTCTGCCAAACCTCTACACCAAGACAATAATGGAGAAGTCTCAAATCTGTCATATCAAAATGCTGACACAAATTTTGTTTGACCTGCATGATCAGATGTGCTGCATTGCCAGTAATGATGAGATCATCAACATAGACTACTAGAAATAGAATATCATCACTAGTATGTTTGACATACAAATTGGGATCTGAAGGATTCCTCTAAAAGCCTTGATCAATCAAGTACTTATCAATTTTGATGTACCATGCACAAGGAGCCTGTTTGAGGCCATAGAGTGCTTTGACTAGTCTACATACCTGGTGTTCCTTACCGGCAACCTTGAAACCTGGAGGCTGCGTCATGTAGACTTCTTCTTGCAAATCACCATTGAGAAAGGCACTCTTGACATCCATTTGATGGACTTTCCATCCAAATTGAGCTGAGAGAGCGAGGACAAGCCTAATGGTACTCATCTTGGTTGTGGGAGCAAATGCCTCTTCATAGTCGATGCCCTCCTTCTGTGAAAACCCTTTTGCCACCAACCGAGCCTTGTACTTATCAAGACTTCCATCAGCTTTATACTTGACTTTAAACACCCATTTGCAGCCAATGGGCTTCTTTCCTGGAGGAAGATCAGACAATACCCAAGTGTTGTTTTTCAAAAGACTATGTTGCTCTGCTGCCATAGCCTTTTCCCATTCAGGTACACCTTTAGCTTCTATATATGTTTGAGGCTCATAAATACTGTGAATGTTGGCCATAAGAGCAAAATTAACTGTGTGTTGTTGGCTCTTACCTCTAACGGATCTACCCTCAATGAGCTCATCATCATGAAGATCACCAATGGTCTTGGCCCACCACTTAGGCGGGAGAGTAGAAGTACCAACATCTGCTGCAGGATGAAGAGTGCCTGGAATATCTGGAGCAAGCTCCTCTGGATGTGGATCGAGAAGATCTTGAGGAAAGTCAGGGGGTGCAATGTCATGCCTAGGAGACCCCACAACTTCAGAGTCAACTAAATCCCTCCCATCAAGTGGAGCTAAGGGAAGACGAACACCCATACTTACAGCCTTTGGAGGGTGGTCCTCAATGCTCAAATCAGGAGAGGAAGGCTGAAAAGGCCCTCTTTCTTCATCAAATACTACATCTCGACTGAATATGAGGTGATTAGTGTCTATATCAACCAATCGATATGCCTTGTGGTTGTCACTGTAGTCGATGAACATCAATTTCTGACTCTTTGGATCCAGTTTGGTGCGCGTGGCATCTGGAATCCAAACATAAGTTGTAGAGCCAAAAACTTTCAAATGACTGATTTTGGGCTTCCTGCCAGACCAAGCTTCCTCTAGAGTCATCTTCTTAACGACCTTTGTGGGAGATCGGTTCAGAAGGTAGACTGCAGTGAAGACCGCTTCCGCCCAAAAGTGTTTTGGAACATTTCTATGCGCCAACATAGATCGAGCCATCTCAGTGACTATACGGTTCCTGCGCTCAACAACACCGTTCTGCTGTGGGGTGTAAGGTGTGGTAAGCTAATGTTTAATGCCATGTGATGCACAAAAGTTGGTGAACTCTGTAGAACAAAATTCCCCTCCATTGTCGGATCGAAGAGTGACTATCTGACAGCTAGACTCTTTTTCCACTAAGGCCTTAAACGTTTGAAACATGGTGAACACCTCTGATTTCTGTTTAAGAAAATAAACCCACATGCGTCTGCTGAAATCATCAACAAATAGTAGAAAATACCTGCATCCAGTGACTGATGGAGTGTTCATGGGACCACAAATGTCTGCATGAACAAGTTGCAAGACCTTGGATGCTCTCCAAGCATCTCCATCTGAAAACGGAGTCCTATGCTGCTTTCCAGCTTGACATGCTCCGCAAACTCCATGATTTTGAGTTTGAATCTCAGGTAATCTTACGACTAGATCCTCTCGAACCAACTGAGAGAGACAGTGGACATTGAGATGCCCATATCGCTGATGCCAAAGAGTGCTAATGGAAGTACTCCTAGTTGCCATGGCGAGCTCCTGAGAACCAGTAGAATCAACAAGTCTATAAAGACCATGATCCTCAATACCAACTGCAACTGTAGTGCGAGTCTCCCTGTCAACAATGCTGCACTTGTGCAACCCGAAGATGACATCCAGTTGTGGTGAATGCTGCATAATATGACTAACTGACAATAGATTGAGCTTCATACCAGGTACAAAGTATACATTGAGGAATATTAAATCCCTCCCACTAGATGAAATCTGAATGTTGCCCTTGCCGACAACAGTATACTCTTCACCTCCACCAAAGATCACTGAATTGGTGAAAGGCATGTACTCTGTAAACCAATCCCAACGATGTGTGAAATGTCGAGAGGCTCCAGAGTCAGTGTACCAGGTTGATGATTGAACATCATCAGAGGAGGTTTGGGCCATGAACGCATAGAAGGAAGAGTCCTTCTGATCAGGATGCGTGGCAGAATTGGCTTTCATCTTGGACCCTCCCTACTTGGATTGCTGGGATGCTATCAATTTCCGGCAATCTTTCACCAAATGGCCATATATATGACAATAGGAACACTGTAAGCTCTTCTTTTTGGAAGACTGCTGAGGTTGACCTTGACCTTGTCCTTTCTGCTGGAAGGACGGAGCTTTACCCTTGTACTTATGCGAAGCTGAGGCTGTGAAAGCTTGTTCAGTGGATGAACTAACACTGCTTCCAAACTGTTGCTTCCATCGATCATGTTGGAGCAGCTTGTTGCAAAGATCAGGAAACTTCAAATCAACACTAGTAGAGGAGATATTGAGTGTATTAATGAAATGCTCGTAAGATCTGGGAAGGCTTTTCAGCGTGATCACTACCATATCCTCTTCCACCATGGTTCGGCCTATAGCTTCTAACTGATCATGGATGTCCTTGATCTTCATAAGATGTGCCTGGATAGATGACTTCTCATCCATCATGATAGAAAACAACATATTCTTCAGAAAGAAAGCTCGGCTCTTGTTGGACGTTTCATGAAGATCCTTCAAAAGATCCCAGATCTTTTTTGTTGTTTTACCTGAAGGCACTTGTGGGAGTTGATCATCTGTGACGGAGAGTTTGGTAAGCATGACAGCCTCTCGATTCTTCACATCATGTTTGTCTTGATCATCACTCTCTGTTGTAGGACGAAATTCCTTGCCCAAAATAAGTTGATCAAGGCAACGATACTCAAAGATGGTAAGCATACGCTGTTTCCAGGTGTTGTAGTTGCGGCCATTGAACTTCTGACTGTGTTCCAACATGATGTTGGTTAATGATGCCATCACGGAAATTGAGGTTGATCGAGGTTGATCGAGGTGAAAGCAAGAGGTCGAAAAATCTATTTTTTTAAAAATCAAAATAGAAAAAACAGTTGTTGAAATAAACTAAAACGCTATAGGAGAATTCTGGCACGAATTTCGAGGTTTGGAAAAAACCCAAAAATTAAAATTTTCTGCACACTTAAAACAACATAAATGGTGCCAAAAAAACAACAAAAAAACCCAATGTCCACAGAAATAGCAGAAATTGTGAACTGTTTTTAAATTCCAAGGCAAATTTGCTGGCACAAAAATTGAGGCATAGAAAACGAGGCACCTAGAAAAATCTGAAACCAACCCAGAAAAGCTCTCGAAAACCCACCAAGAATCTGAAAGCAGAATGCAAATCCAACGACTCAAAAATCGAGGCACGAAAAACAATGCACCCAGAAAAATCTGACGACAACCCAGTTGAGCTCTCGAAAAACCCACCAAAAGTTTGCAACCAAAATCAAATTTTGACTTGAACAGAAGGGTCAAAACCCTAGTCGAAAATTGCAGAAACCCTAGGAAAATATTCAACCTGCAAAAAAAAAACTACCCAGGAAAGAAAAAAATCTGTTTTTAAAAAAAAAAAACAGTTTAAAAAAAAAAATCTCTTCAATAAAAACTTCGAAAAATTTTAATAACAAAAATTTTCAAAATTTTTAATTTCCATGCTCTGATACCATGAAAAATAAATTGAATGAATGATTCAATAATCGGATGATTACATTGAACGATATACACACGTAAATATAGAGGTTACAAGACGATACTCTATAATTAGAACATAACGTTAATGTAAAAGATTAAAGAGCTAAAAACTAAATTAAGCTTAAAAGCTAATTAATTAAAAAGAAAAAACTAAATGCTAAATAAAGCTTAAAAGCTAATTAACTAAAAAACTAAATGACCATTAAACAAGGAACTAAATATATGTGACTAAAATATAATTAAATATTCTAATAACTAACTCTAGAAAAGGACAAAAATAAAATGATATAATATTATAAAAAAAGAAAAGATTATGAAGAAGATTATGAAGAAGATTAGAAATAGAGATTATAAAAAATACTTGGTAAGATTGAAAAGATAGAAAAGAAAGGGATCTACATAAGATGCGGAGCACCTTAAGATCCAACGGCAATCCACAAAAATTTAAAAAAACAAACTATTTTGTCCTATTTTTTTTCAATAATGAATATGGAATAGTAAATATTTTTTAATTCGATAGATGATGCAGCAAACTCTCATTAGATGTCTGATATAAAGAAGTTGAAACTTTCGATTGGATGACTATCAAAGTAAATCAGATTTTAATTTATCCTAGTGAATTCAAGAAGTTTCCAAGCGGTGGAAACATGGGCTATAAATGGAGAGAACCGTAAAACATTAGAGACAGTTTCCTCTGTTTGCAACTGAAGGACTGCTTTTACCTGTCTGCAACAGGGATGCTACAAATGGACCAGCAGAAGTGTAGGTCTGAATGACCAAGTTAAGGCAGAGTATTTATGATTTCAACAAAGTGTCAGATTGTTATTGTGAACCCAAATTGACAGCTGTTTTACCAGTTCTATGTTTGGAGTTCATTTTGACTGGCTGTCACTGCCAGTGTGGCTTTATTAGGATTATGACTGTCTTGTGTTGAGGCTGAATCTCAATGGCTCTGTATTTGAAATCTTAAGCTCTGATAAACTTTGTATTCATTTCTCTTTGAAGTGTTTTCTTCTTCAAAGACTTCACCTGGAGTTTGTTGCTTTTAACTGACCCAATCCGGCTACCATACCAATATACAGTTTTGGGGTTATCTCACATTCAAAATCTGCCGGAACAACGAGATTTTTGCTTTTCATCCAATTCAGCATGTTTATAAATCTGGATTGAACCGACGAAAAGGTCACCTCCATTCCAAATGCTTATATGTTTTTAAGCATCAATAGCATATTTTTAGAAATCCAGCAAGTATTTAAGGATATAATTGGTAGAATGATTTCGAGATCTCCCTGCCCAGGCGTGTGATTAAGTAATATGTATTGTAACGGAGCAGAGATTGATTTTCCGACGGACTTGCAAAATATTGAGCTTAAAAAATGAGTCCGTGAAAGTAATCCTTGTAAGTTACCGGTGATGCTTCTATTAAATCCGTTCGATATTCAAATTGATATTTTTAATCATACCTAGCATATAGGGCCAAATAGAGATACAAGAGATATTCCGGCGGTGGATTTTATAAACAGTTGCACAAAGGGGTAACAGTCTTTTTAGGGTATGGTTCCAAGGAAGGGAATTAGCTAAAAAATTTATAGTGTGATTGAAAAAAAATTAAACAGGTAATTTTGTACATAAAAAAAATAGTAATTATGTATGAATAAAATTAGAATTTAAAAACAAATGTCATGCAAATTTGATCTAGAACCTCCTGAGAACTCCTGAACTCGTAGAAGAGATTTTTAGCCTCCTTTCTCCAATACCAATTCGAAGCTTACAATTATATAGATGAAGATCCTATCTTGTATGAAAATATTTATTTTAATTCTGTGACTAATCTTTTTCAATTTTTTTGACTGCCCTCAGATAGTCCAAGTCCCTTCTATGAGACTGCGTCTTAATTCAGTTACCAGATAGAACAAACACTTCAATAACTAAAAGATAGTGAAAGAAACGAACGCTTCAATAACTAAAAGACGGTGAATGAATTAAAATAGTATATATTTCTAATTCAGCAAGATTCAGTACATAGAAAGGTATGGGAAGCACTAGAACCCCTTCTCACCCAATGGAACATCCATTACAAATTTGAATATTTTATTGCCTTTCGCTGTGTCTATAAAATATAGTGGGTATGAGTTTTCCACCGTTTATATAGCATGGGGAAATATTTAAAGCAAAAAAGTGTTTAGTTTTTGAATCAACCTTTGGGATTACACTCAGCAATCTATAAAATATGTGATTGTTAATCACAAACTGATCTATTCTATTGCAAAGCACACCACATCAAAGCACACCACACGAAAAGGTGTAATTGTTAATCACAAACTGATCTATTCTATTGCAAAGCACACCACACGAAAAGGATTAAAGAAAGTGATCAAGAAAAGGGAGTTCTCTTTCAGGGGGGTGAGTGAAGGAAAAAGAAAAGATTATCGAGGTAAAGGGAGAAAATTATCTGTGAATTCCGTTGTGAAGAAATCTGCTGCTTGTTTATGGTACCATATTGGTATTGGTCGTTATGAATTTATATTTCAAAAAATCTGCTTTCCAACTCAATTTTCTAGTTCTAAAATCAGTTTGTTACTTTTTTTTCTTTTAAGCATGAAAATTTGGTTTGGCTGCAGAAAATCACTGCTGATATCTAAATCAGCATTCAGTGGCATTTATCATCAATAAAATTCACTCTTCAATCCAACGTCGTTAGACATTACTTACTTTTTCACGGCTAAAAACTCCCATAGGTCGCTAAATTTTAGAAATTCCTTTCAAAAGGGATGGAATAAAGATTTGACGACAAATGCTTACGGTAAAGGCTACCTCTGTCATTCTCAACGTATTATTATTTGATATTTCCTACATTTGTCATATCCAAATTCTTCCATAGTTTGATGAATTTTCTGTAGTCATCATGGATCAAAGATTCAAAAGATCTTCGCAGTGTCAAATGTAACTGTGCGATGCATTGTTTCCGATATGGTTGATTAAGGTCATTCAACATTGCCACGCCTTTTTAATTTTTTGGAATACTAGCACTAATATCCGAATATTATGATGCGAAAAAGGTCTGATAATCCTAAAAACCTTATATGACAGAGCATCCTTGACATTTGGCTGTTCCTAAGAATCTCATAAAATATAACGCATGAATACTAGCACTAATTATCCGAATATTATGATGCCAAAAAGGTCTAATAATCCTAAAAACCTTATATGACAGAGCATCCTTGACATTTGGCTGTCCCTAAGAATCTCATAACAAATATAATGCACTAAACAATTAGATCAATTGGTTCAACAAGAAAATCATAAATTAATTCTGCTATCTGATGCATATAGACACAGTACGTAACTACCACTTGACAACAATTTCGACACTTGCCGGCAGAGTAAATTCATCGATGTATAAATGACTTTTATTAAGATTATAAAATTAAAGAGAGAAATTTTTCAAATACAAATAAAAAACTCTTTTACTTGCACAGAACTTTTCCTCTCCACAATCTACAACACTGCGATATGACAGTTTTCATTTAATTAAGGCGGCTAACTACCCAATATAACTGTTGGCAGAAGCCTTACCAAATAAAACCCTGCTTACACAAAACCTTACAAAACAGCGTCATGGTAGTTTATATTTACTTCAAGTATCAATACCAGCCACCCATTATAGCATCTCAGCAACGAACTAAAAGTATACATTACATAAGAAAAATAATTGAAAGTGAAACATTAGCTGCCTTAAATAAACAGAATATCCACATTTTTCGCCACATGTACAAATGTATGGACATTTCTATAATACAGACGTGAGCAAAAACAAACACACCTTCTTTTTGCTAAATACAATAAATGCATTTACATCTCTATAATACATATAAACATATATAAACAAATGTATTACATTTTGATTTTATGATACACATCCAAATGGAGGATCTATTGACTGGCTGTATGGTTTGATTGAAGAACCTGTACAAGGTTTTTTTTCCTTTTTTTCTATTTTTTTTCTATTTTTTCTTTTTTTTTTCTTTTTTTCTTTTTTTTTTCAGATACAGACTGGCAAAACTTGTATACAGCCAGACCACATAGAACATTGTCATTTACCGCTCAATAATTTTATCCTGAATGCATCCCAAAATCTAGAATACAATGCATACCATGGAGCCACGATCACCAAGCCAGAATTCCCTAACAATTCCAAAATAAAAAGGGGCTGTTTTCCCTTCTCACCAATCATATGATTCTAACAAACCAAGCTCTGCCATCTTCAACAGGTGCCAGAGAATGATTAAATAGAAACATAAGCTAAAAATTTGAGGCATCATTTCTTTGTATTTCTTTGTACACACTCTGTACACCACGAAGCCAAGGGCTGTTTTTTCTTTTCTTCTTTAAAACTTGGACACTTCCGATGCAATGGTCAAAACAACTATATTTTGAGATCAATAATGTACAACTCAAGTGTCACCCATTATTAGCATGCGCATGAGTAGCTCCATAATCATTTCATGGATGCAGAAGCCAAGGTTCTACAGCTCTTCGTATTTGACAACACAATGAACAGTCGGCACAGAGCAAATCATAAATTGGCATTGTTTCTTCATAATCATCATGTAATGCATCAATACATCTTCCACACTTCCTGCAACGAGAAATACAAAATATACAACCCCGGCAACCTTTCCCCTGGCAGCTTTCCAATGTACAGTCATAAACAAGCCTTGCTTTTCCACATTTAGGGCACTCTTCAACGTCTATCAAACAGTCATCATCTGAATAATGGTGACCATAAGGATAGAAATGTGGTTTTACAACTTGAGATCTCTTCTGTGAACCACCATCCATTAGGTATTTCAATTTCTCAACATGATCGCTTGTTACATTACAAATGCCATTGATCTTTAACAGTTTCAGCCCAGAAAAACTGAATTCCTTGTGTGCTTCTACAATATTTACAATGCCCTCACCAGTGAAGTTGAGGCAGTATGGTAAACACAACTGCAAAGCATATAAAAATAGTGCACCACATCAGTTAGAAACTTGGAAGCATTATACTAAGATTTCCAAATGAGTAACCACTTTGTAACAAAAATTAAATGTCTTGAGAAAATATGTAATTCAAAGTGAATCATTCTCAGAACAAAGAATTTAATAAATTTCAAATTACGGCGTACCAAATGAACCCTAGTCAGGATATTTACAAAGTGGAAATAATCTAGACATATAAATTCAGTTTAAAAAAACCTGAGATATAACAATAACAAATCAAAACCCAATGCTCATAAACATTTAATAAGAAAGAAATCAACTAAACAACACAGATTAACAGTCCACATTATACAGTTTATACATACATTCTGCATATTCTGTATAGCCCATCTCATTAAAAATGAGTTTATAGGAGGAGATTAATGGAGTTTATTCTATGTTCCACAGCACTTCCAGGATGGGGACAATGGGACAGCAGGGGACATGTTTTGGGCTAAGTTACTGATTCTTCTCAGAAAAACCTGGGTCCTGATTCTGCTTCTGCCCCGGTCCTGGTCCAGGCCTGATTCCAGGTGGATTCCTCCTGGGTCCTTCCAGGACCCACAGAGGACCCAGCCACCTGGGAAGGACCCGGGAGGAATCCATGGGCAACCCAGGTGGATCCGGGGGGACCAAATGGCTATCATTGCAGAAGCTTCTTGGTTATTAATTGCACTTGTCTGCTTTGTTTCATCAGCAAATGGCTAGAATAAGGTCAATAGTCTCACTGAACTTCATGCTCTTTACAACTATTAACAATGAAACAAACAATCAAACAACTATCTGCATATTATTCAACATTTTTCTGTCAGTCTGTCCATATTTTAAGATTTAATGCCTATAAGATTCCAAAAGTTTGTGATGGATTCCAACCTTTGGTACCCATTGGATTTTGATTACTTCAATTCTATATATGTCCCATCAATCTAGGGGGAATGATAATTTTTCTTCCTTTATGCAGAATTTGCCCACACTTAATGTGAAGATTCAAAAAATGATGTAACAAACTTGGTTCAAACTCAAGGCACTACATGATCAATCATCAAGGACCTCATTTTATAAGTTGGTGTCTATGTTTTCCTTCATGTAATTACTTGGTAAGTACAAAGGTACTATGGCATAAACAGCAATTTTATTTTTTTTGCCGAATCCGCGAATCTGAAACAGATTCCGTATCCGTATCCGTATCGGTACCCGAATCGGTAACTTAGGTTTTGGGGACAACAGCCCAAGGGCCAATTTTTGGGGGACAGCAATATATATATATATAAGAAAGAAATTAGTAAATGTAAGTATATATAGAGAAATAGTCAAATTTCTACAACTTAATGAACAGCATCATAACATCAGCAATATAAAATGACAATGCTAAAATGTTGGATGTGATGTCTGCAGAAACCTGCATGCCAACCACATTCCAAAAAGAAATTGTTTGTTTGTACTTCTCACACAATACCACACTGTACTAGACCATGGCAAATGCACCTTTGCAACTGACAATTGTTGAAGATATAGCTGCGATAGAGATCATCAATGCAATGTTCCTTATTTATTTCTTCTGGTATCGGTTCATTAGCTTCCATTCTTTTCTTGCCTTGTTTGCATTGGTGGTTGTTGGTGACTCTTCATGTTGCTACGGCAGTCGGTGAAGGTGATGTGGCTGTCAGTTCATGTGGCTGTCAGTGTATATGAGGCTGTCGGTGCAGATGTAACTGTCCGTGCCTTTCCCTCTCCCTTCGTGTGCCTCTTCACTGGAAATCCCGATATGTTATATTTATCATTCTTCCTTGTCACGTTCTCTCTTCTTTGGCAGTTTTGATAGATTCATGATCAGCTTCTCTCATTCATCAAAATAGTGTGATTGTGTCTGTCAGATCAAAGATATTATGTGTTCCTTCTGCATTCAGAGTTTTCAGTCATATGAAGGTTTTTAGATTGTATGTGAGATGTATTATCTGAGTTCATTCTTATGATTGATTTGTAGAGAATCAAACTCATATTATTGTGATTGATAGTAATCTGAGACTATCATCAGTTGTATTATTTTTCTGAGATATAACAAAGTTCATTTTTGAGTGGGCTGGGTTTTTCACCCTCAGGTGGAGGGTTTTCCCAAGATAAGGGCTTGTGTATTTGTGTTTCATTCTTTAATTTCTGTTCTCAGTTTTTCTATATTCTGGTTCAAATTTTAACAACAATAATAACAGACTCAAATATCATATCAAGAATTTTGAAATTTGATGCTTTTCTGAACAATGAAATCATAAATCGAATGAACTGTTCTATAACTTATATATATATATCATTAACTTTTAACTATAAATCTGAATCGTGATATATTTATTGCTGTTACAATACAGTTGTTGTTGCTGTCACTGCTGTCATGATATATTTATTGCTGCTCTTATAATGCTGCCATGTTATACTGTTGTTATAATCTTGTCATGATATATTAAACAGTCTTCTTTTAATGTTGTGAACGATTTTTTTTAAATTGCTTTTCAATAGGGGACGACTGGCCATCCCCAGGACAGTCAAGGGACATCTGAGATGTCTCCAGCTGCCTTAGGGACAGCCAGGTGTCCCCCATGTGTTTCCTGCCATCCCCAATTTGGAGAACGTGTTCCAGGACATTTCCAAATCTTGGCAGCTGGGGGGTACAGCCAGGGGACATCCCCTAACGTCCGTTCCCTAAAGTACCCGTCCCCGAAATGCCTCAGGGGACAGAATCCATTTGATATAAGAGAAGACTCAAAAGAAGTGTTAATAAACAAGAAAAGGTCCAAGGACAAAAGACTAAAGGAACAAAGTTGCGCCAACGCCCAACTTTGAATTTTTTCTATAAAAAAATTGCCCCCAACATTCATGTCAACATGCCTTAATACACAATTTTTCATGTTTTCCTTAGTACTGTCATTTTTTATTTACTGATTCCGCATTCTTGTAATCCCAGTCTTCGATGATATTTGAGTCACAACTATAATTCTTGACTTGAATAAATACAATATTGATGTCAAATATCCCTTTGTGCAAAATACAATATCATATATACATAATTAAACCAAATAATTGCCCGCTTCAAAACAAAACTGCAATAAAGATTGGTACATACCTCTGTAAGTTTTGGGCTGATGGCCAGTACTTGCTTTAATCCATCATGTGTAATTTGCAGACACTGCACTAGACTTAAGTGTTGCAAAAGCCCTTGAGACCTTTTAGCAAGATTTAAAAGGGCATCATCTGTGAGCCCTCTACAGAGAGGATTGTCTACATGTATGTGCCGCCATAAAAGTGGATCATTTCTAACTTTATCTCGCAGTGATTTGCAAACCCTTTCAACTGCAAGAAGATCTGGAAGGCTGAGGTAAGCAAGTGCAAAAAAAATAGCTTCCGAAGGTTCTTCTCCATAATGTGCTGTACTTGTAGAAGAATTTTCAGAGACAGTATGTGTGATAATATGCCCAGTGTCATACAACATCCTTGCAGAGCACTCTTGCCAAGGATCTCTACTTCTTTTCATTTCTCTGGATAGTGAATTTCCTGGTTTAGTACAGGCGTCTTTACTTTGCGAAGCACTACTTCCTTCAAGAAAAATAGACAATCCTCCGTCAGTTTCTAGCATCTTCGGACCTTGGAAACCTGCCAAGTACTTGCAGGCCTTCCAGGATGCTGAATTGGATCCCTCATAGTCCAGACTAGCTGGTTCTGGTTCTTTGTCATACAAGAATCCAATTAAATTAGCAAGTTCATGATTTTCATAACAAAGATTTGGATTAGAAAGAACAGTCTCATGCTCAATACGACACATATGTTTAAAATGCCTATAATATTTCAACCCTGCAATCAACTGCAACTTCACAAACGTTGCATTCATAAGATATACATTTCCTTTCCTCACTTTCTCATGCATGTCCAGGAAGCACTGAGTCTGTTGTTTAATTACGTCTTCCATAGCATCAGGGTCCACATTCAACATATCCAGAAAATTACAAACTTCCAACAGCATAGAAACAACTTCCATGTCATTGCTGCTGCCAAGAAAGTAAACCATAAAATCTTCTCCTTCCTTCCAATTACCCCTGAAAAAAGGATCTGCATTATCTTCAACAAAAATCTCTGCTTGAAGAGCCTCAAAATCACTATCACTAAAAGGACAAAAATCATCAGCACCTCCAACATAATCATGCTCCCCAGTAACTTGCTTCTCTTCTCCGACTAAATCATTCCTAGTTTTATCCAAATCACCAGAATTTATATTGTTTCCAAATAACCATGAAGAAATCTCGAATGAAATCCTTTCGGTGCATACATCATGCACACTTTTGTCAAATTCCTCTGTTTTAGAGTTTCCAAAATCATTTTCTACGCTTGAAACTGAAAAAACCACATCATTCCTGCAGTCTTCAAAATTCTCTGCTTTTGAATTTCCAACATCATTTACTGCCCATGAAACTGAAGAACCCGCGGCTCCAAAATCCGAACAGGTTTTGGAAAACCATGAAGGAACCTCTAATGCCATGCTTTCTCGAAACGAACTCTGATATTCTGAGAAAATGTTTTGTCTTTGAAACCTCAAAAGGCCAGACAATCTGAAAACCCTCAACAATCAAACCCTAAATTTGCAAAAATAAAACGCAAATTCCTTTTCCCTAATCTTAAATTGTTTTGAGGAAATTGAAGAAGGGGAAATAAAAATCAACAGGTATTATATATAACTTCCGAATTTACCGTTTTTGTGAAGATGGAATTGCAATTCAATGTTGCCCTTCTTCTTTCTTGTCTGATCAACAGAGGAAATAGTGGAACACCAGGCTGTTTTGCAGGTAAACTACCGTTGGTGGAACCAAGGGGAAATATCAGACGCCAAGGCAAGGGAAGTATGAGTGACAAGATAATCAACAATATAATCTACCTATCATTTGAAAAATTAAAAAATTCGAGATGAAAATTGTTATGTGGAAGTTCCATACGATGCTTAAGATGTTTCAAGGAAACCGCTAATGCCACGTGTCACTAGGGAAAGTGACACTAACTTGGCGAACACATTTCCCTTTAATTGTGGGATTGGTAGCCAGAAGGTTAGTTATTAGACACTTTTTCTTACCTTTATAATAGTGTTTTCAAATTTTAAAGATGGTGGGGAAGGCTTAATTGGATTTGTGTGGTGTTTTTTTGTTTTTTTTTTCGGGTTTTTGGTTTTTTTTAAAGTCATATGATGATTGTAAATTGGGGTTGTAATAAAAGTTTAGGATTGGTTTAAAATAGTTGTTAATTGTAATGATTATAATGATTGAGGTAATAGGGAGTAAGCTTGAAGTTGCCTAATAAAACTATCAATTATAAGTATTCAAAAAATATAGTTAAAATAAGGTATAAGTCAATTCAAATGTGGAAATTGTACATATAGAAATCAACTAATTACCATTGAAATTCATCCATTATTGGCCACTTAGTAAAGAGCCCCTCACTACCAGTGAGCATGTTTTTAATATAGTAGTGATCTAGATGGTTTAGTAGGCCTTCATTATGTAGAATAACAACTAGAGACAAGCACTTAAGCCTTTACAATCAAGTTGTGATCTAAGAAAAATGGTACATTTGTCTCAAGGGTGAGCAACTCTACTTTGATGTTAGAAATTTAAGTGAGGTCATGTGATGTTGAGGAATTATCCTTAACAAGCTTAAACAAGTTAGGCGGTTGCAAAGAAAAAGAGACAAAAAATATCTACAACTTAAGATTAATGGGATAAAATGTGTTAGTAAATATAACAAGACAACAAAGAATCTAAAGGAAGGAATGGAGTAGCTAAGTATGTAAAAGAATCCTAGGGTGTAATCCTTGAGCAATCTTGCATCACCAAAGAAAAGAAACCTTTCACTTTGTTCTCTTGTTTGTTCTTCTAGTTGTCATCTAGGCACCACAATTTGTACATCATTTTATCACAATTACAAATTTCATGTTGCAATTGGGAAGATGTGTACCACTAACAGCTAACAATGCCCTATCCAATGATGAAGATATTTTGATCACCACAAAGGCTTATTCAATTACATACAAGTGCTTTCAAGCATTATAAGATAACTTTTAATTTCACTATTTGAAGTTTGTGGTACCTTTCCAAAGCATGCGGAAACAAAGGAACATGTTCCCAAATCTATTGGATCCAATAGAGCTTATGGCATGAATCATGTGGATGTTGGCATATGATAAAGCGGTGATAATGTATGTTGTCATTGATGTCAATAAGTGATTAGGTACATGGTACTCAAGCAAGTGAACCAGTATGAACCGGTATAAAGACTGGAAGCGGCTATAGTCAACCGGGATGGAGTGAATCGGTGTTAGGGTTCACAATTTCACTACCGGTTGGTAGTCTCAATTCAGCCCTAGGGTTTCTGGTTTGGCTTGTGCGGCGCAATCGATGATGTTTTGTGATGAGTTAGTTAAGAACAAGGACAAGGATCTAGATGCCACGTCAGCTATGTGCACGTGAAGGACTTCTTCAAGGATCTTGCGCGTGAAGATCGAATGCATTGAATGTCTACCTCGAGAATGTGCATTTTTCTTAGAGGTATGTGAAAAGTGTGTGATGGGTTACTGTTTTCCAAAGGCGGTGAAGATTGGACGGTGCAAAATGACTTGAGATTTGTTTTAGATCATTTCATTCTATGTAATGTATTTGACGGTCAGGATTGGACCACTTGTAAGTGTAAACCTAAAATGTTTAGGGTTTAGGGTTTTTGCTACCGACCTATTTGTTGTCTATAAGGTCGATGATGTTTGTTATTGTTTGTGTTGGCAAAAGTTGTGTGTGTGTCTGCATGTTTTGATACTTGCCAAACCAGAGTGAGGAATCTGCAAAGTGTGATTGTAGAAGAGAGGAACTGAAAAGGATCTACCTTAGCAAGAAGTGCTCTTATCAAATCAGAGTTTTACCTGTTGTCTTCTAACCATTTCAACAGAAGGAAAATCCCTTGACCGGGTAGCTTTAACAGGCTTTGTTGTAAATCCTCTAACCAGGTGGCTCAAGTTCATTGAGTTATTTAAATCCTCTAGTGAGGTAACCTTTAACAGGGTATATAGCCATCCCTTAATCGGGTGATCCTTAACAAGATCGGTTCCTAACAGAACCTTATTGTAAAGTCTTTAACCGAACTAGGCTCCTAACAGAGCAGACTTCAAAAGAGTTCAAAACAAGCTTGTGGGTATTCATCCCCACTGTGGTTTTTCCCATTTGGGTTTCCACATGAAAAATCTGTGTGTCATGGGCTGTGTATTTTTCATGTGATGATTGAGTAGTTTTTGTTAAGTTGAATATGCATGCAGTGCTAAAAGGTCGTGGTATCATTGATACAACTCATGCATGACTAAACTGATAAAGTAGCTATCAAGATCTGAGATCTATTGAATGTTGTTTGAAGTACTTTTGTTTAACTGGTTTAGTTGTTTGAAGTATTTCCGTTTAACTGATATTGCTATGGTTAAGTACAACAGTATATGACAATCGGTTATCTGTTTTGATTTGTCATAATGTCTGAGCAAGTTTTTATGTGTACTAATTCACCCCCTCCCCCCCCTCTCAGTATCGGTTAGGACCTTAGTAGTTCATCATTATTCATCAGTGGAAATAACAAAATTTAATAGGATGGTAGTAAATTAACAAAAGAATCAATTCATACCTATTTACTATAAGTCAACATTGCTAAAAGAATTACACAGTTTAAGGTTGAAGGATCGACTATGAATGAATATACTAAATAATTCAACAAGATGATAATTCAAATTGGACATAGTGAAGCAAGCAAGGAAAATGTTGCAAGATATATAATGCGTCCTAAGAGGGAGTAGTCAAGAAGAATTAAGTTCGGTGAAATTAACAACAATAGAAAAATTATCCCAATTCACAATGAAGGTAGAAGAGAAATTGGATTAATTATTTGAGAGTAGAGAGAATAAGATTGTGAAGGAATATATTAAAGAATTCAAAAAGATGTTCATTTAGACTGGACATAATAAAACAAGTAAGGAAAAGGGTGCAAAATACATCAATGCACTAAGAGGGTGCATTCAAGAAGAATTAATCTTGGCGAGATTAACAACAATAGAAGAAGCATTTCAATTTATAATATATAACCTACAAAGAGGATGAGGAGGAAGATTCTAAACAAGAAGATCTCAATTTAATGATATAGGAACCTTAATGAAGATGTATAAGTTCAAGGAAGGGTAACAAAATATACCACAATGATAGTAATTTATGTAGACAGGTCCGTAAATGACTAACATAGTTTCATCTAAACACTTCATCGTTTCTTATCGATTCTTCTTCTGACATTAATTAAATATTTTTTAATTACTTTATTGATTTATCATCTTTCTTCATATTCATTAAATAATTATTATTTAATTAATTCAATTAACTCCATTCTCTTTCATCTATATTAATTAAATAAATTTAATTTTTTAATTAGTTCATCAATCAGGAATTGGGTAGCCCTCTATAAACTATAGTGTCAAGTAAACTTTTTAACATGACTAGTGATGTTGGCATGACATGTCCTCCAATACCACATGGGTTGAGTGAAGATTAGACCTCATAAGCTCGTGTTTTTACCATAGGAAGCTCTTGCCAATCAAGTCAAACCCCCATCTAATTAATTTATCAATTATTGCTCTCTTGAACATTGATTAAATGATTTCAAATTATTTAAATAATTCTTTTAATAATATAATTAGCTCATTAACAATTATATTGAATTTTGCAACACAAGCCTGCAAAATCAAACGACAAACAAGAACACCTTCCACAAATGAGAGTTGCACAAATGAATGCTATATTACTAAAAAGCAAAGAATACAAAATTCCATGATGAATTACAATTGTACAATGAGGTTCTTATAAAGAAAGCATGTAGCTAAATTTAGGAGAACTAAAGTGCAAGCATGAGGAGCGAAATAAATCTCAACTCTAGCTAAACTAGATGCATAAAAGCTAAACTAGGTGCGCAACTAAAATAAGCACTCCTAAGTGAACTTAAGCAAAAAAACATAACTAGTTGTAAAAAGCAACTAATAGCTAAATATGCTCTAACAAATTCAATTAAAAAAATTAATTAATTTAATTGTTAAATAAAATTAATATTTTATTTATTATTATATCTTTAGAGTCATGCACATAAAATTAATGATTTATTTAATTCCACTAATTATTCTTCATGAAACTCCACTTCATCATTTCAACTCAAAATCACTCCTAGTTGCTTCAATCAAATCCTCTTTTCTCACCGATGCTAACAATTCATTTATCCATGCATTCGCTTAATTCCTTCTCTCAATCAGTCCACTGAATCATGCAACCAATTCATCTTCTAAAATTAATTCCTTCTCTCAATCAATCCACTAAATCATGCAACCAATTCATCTTCTAAATTTAGTCTTCAAATCCTCTCAATTATTCTCATCCATTGATTCTTCTATTTGATCTCAGTCATTGATTAATATAAGGAAAGATCTATAAATAGAGCCTTTATCTACCTCATTCCTCCTCCACAATCTTTGAGCTTCTACAATCATAGCAATATTGTGTGATTTGATTTATGCTAATTGTGAGAGCAACCCACATATCCATACTTCAAACTACAATTAAAGAACAATGGAGTTAAGCAATGTCTATGTGTAAAAGGTATAATTTTTTTATTATTGTTTATTTCATGCATTTATCTTATGCTCTATTGAGTGATTGGTTGAATTCTGAATTGGGTTTTTTTGTTATTCATAATTTTGTGATTTGGATTTTTTATCCATGTACATTTCAACATGCCCAATGAGACCCATGTCTCATATTATTGATAATTTGTGAGATTTTATGATTTTTTAAGCAATAGGTACAAATATGTGCTTATGTTATAGGTCACTACGCTTTTGATAGAAAGTATTGTGCTTTTGTGAAGCAAACAATACTTCTATGCTGACTTACTATGTTATTGTGAGATTCTACTTCACTTTTGACTACTATTTCACTTTTCTTAATTATGATCTACAAATTTAATATTTAATATTTTAATTATTTTTTGTTGCAAATACATTGTATTTGATAGATTTGATCATTCTAACCTATAATTAACCCTTATGCTAATCAAATTTATTATATTCTATGCTTTTGGGTTACTATTTTGCAGGTTTTTCATTATCAGGATAAATTATGCATCTACAATGACCTATTGCACTTTTGTGGCTACTTATTTTGTAGGTGTTAGCTTACTACACTTTTGATAGATATTGTTGTACTTCCACAAGGTATTATTGTTCTTTTATTTTCTATTTGTGCACTTTCAATTTGTGGTTTTTGGATTGAACACCATTAATTTTGGCTAACCTTCTTTGAGATCTTGGAAACAAACCTAAATTGTCAAGATTGCTAATCACTAGGAAAAGGTAAAACTCTTGAAACTACACACTTATCTAGTGTAGGGTTTTTATTTCTTTGATTTTTAGAGTAATTGCACACTTCAATTTCTTAAGAGTAATGAATTTTGTATATTGTGTTTGGTGTTCACTCATTGATGTCGATGCTCTCCCCTTGTGCCTAGTGTGAGCATGGGGATCAAAAGAACCTTTTTGTTCACATATATGTTATTTTTTACCCAAGGAGTGCTAGTTGTGTATGATTTATCCTTGCGCTATGTGTAAACTTGGGAATCATAAACATTAGTATCTTCTTCTTATTTTCATTAGGAGGTTTACTTGGGGATTTCATCACCCTTGAGGAAACCTCAACCGCATTTTCTAATGAGATATATAAAGGAGGAGAGAAAAATTTGTACCTCAAAGCGTGGCTAGCATCATTCAAGCCAAGCCACAAGACCCTCTATCCGTTGAGACTTTTTTGGTGAGGAGATAAGGGGAGGCCCCCTAGATCTCAAACACTTTTAGAAAAGCTCACTATTTTCAAATGCCACTAAACACCTTTTTTGAGACCTTAAGACTTCAACCATCTCCATAGTGTGGTGCAAGGTACAATATCATACCTGAAGTTACTCAACATGTATTGTCTTGAGTAAGATAGGAATCCTTTGGGCTAAAGTCTTTTTAAGTGTCCAAAGTAAGTGGAAAGGTGAGCCTCTAAGGAACTAGACCCTTACCTACTAGCTCTGGACATTGGAATGTGCATGCACAATCCTACAATATTCTAGGTTGGGCCTACACTATTGGAAATACACCCATATGAATAATTTAGGTTGTTAATATGCTTGGTGTGTCTTTATTGTGAAATACTTGTGAATCCATTCAACCTTTTACCTTGAAAATTATCAAAAAACCATTGAGTTTTCTTGTATGATCTCTTTTCAAAGGACGTATTGACTAAAAACTATAGAAACCTACATTTGAGTGATATCATTGTACTTTTGAGCTATTGCATATTGATTTTGAGAAGTTTCAATATTCTTTTGACCAACAACATCATGCTTCTAAAATAAATTGTTACACTTTTCTCCTATAAGTATGATTTCGACCTATTTTGTTGTAATTTTTATTTGTAGCATTGCGCTATTAATACCTATGACTACACATCTGATGTGCAAAACAATGCAATTGAACTTGAGTTGTACCTAAAACATTGACTTAGGGTTTAGTTTAGAAAAACATACAAAATAACTGATCTATCTTCCTAATATGTTTGACAAGACCCTTTGAGACAATCTAAATAAATCAAGCTAGGGCTTTGACCTACTTTCTGAATCGTTAACTACCATCATAAACAAAATTTAGAAATCCACCACATAACTACATGTTTTAGATTGTCATCATGCACTTTTGATTATTCTTATGAAGTTTTGATCATCTTTATGTGCTTTTGCTACATACCACTACTCTTCTATGAGCTAATCATATTCTCTCGACCTCTCCCATTGCACTTCTATGATCTAATCCTATACTTTTGACTTCTCTCATTACACCATTGTATGGTATTTTTGCACATTTGATCATTGAAAAAATATCCTTGAGATTCCATTACACAAGAAACTTGTAAACCTTTCTATAGACCTAAGATACAC
Organism: Cryptomeria japonica; assembly: GCF_030272615.1. Classification (NCBI taxonomy): domain Eukaryota; kingdom Viridiplantae; phylum Streptophyta; class Pinopsida; order Cupressales; family Cupressaceae; genus Cryptomeria; species Cryptomeria japonica. The sequence continues at coordinate 407,809,189 of NC_081411.1, forward strand.
TCCATTTGCCCACATTCATCTCCCAACAAAAATATTTTCATCCACCATCATCACAACACATCAAATTGAAATTATCACAATTATCCTTAGATTATACATGTAACATATATCTTCCATCAATAAACCAACATATTAGTATCATCTTATCATTCAAAACAACCAAAATCTTCACAAAGTATTATCTAGATTTCATATCCTTTATCTCTAGTTTGTTCTTTCTATTGGAAGTTTCCTACCCCAAGTAGAAGGTCAAGACACAACCTAACAAGTCTCACATATCTGGGGTGCATGACTAAGTGAACACTACCACTAGGTGCAATCGACAAAGGGACCACCACAATGTCCTCACTAGCCACCATTGCAGCTAGGAGCAAGGATCGACCACGTGGTCCAAATGATCATGGAGAATAATTTTATACCTTCTTAGAAAGATGAAGGAATTTAGCAAGAAAGTTCCCATGCCATGTTGTCGAAAAAAGACTATGTCATGTCCCCATGTATTAAAAATTAATTTTGACAAATATTAATCTGTTTTTCTACTATGGGTTAATCAAGTAAGAATAGGAAGAAATATTCATTTATTATTTATTATTGGTCATTCATTTTCAAATCTAAAAATAATTAAATATTAAATTAAATTTTCAGGAGACTCATGTTTTGGGGCATTGGAATTGCTTCCCTTTGGTGGTAATGAAGAAATAAGCTCCAAGAAACAATCATTGTTACAAATGGAGGGATTCTTAGGGAAATTCAACGGTTGACAAATCAACAATCATGTTCTCCTTTTGGGCATTGAATTTTGGGAACCCGACTATTGATTCTCGGATAGATATTAATGCTTTTTTTCTTGGTCATTTAGGAGGTGTTTTTTATTGCACATTTTTCTATCACTTTGCAAATTTGTAGGAATCTTCTTTAGTGTGTAATGCCCCACCAAGAAACCCTAAAGGATCACACTAAAACATAGGAATAAAAGTGGAAATAATTTTTTTTAAACATAACATAACATTAAGGTGCATTAAGTTATAACATTGCACTGATTAATTACACAAGCAAGAGACTTAACCATATTCCTAAAGGGTTTCCAACGAAGATTACTTTAAAAAGAAACTGAAAGCATAAGGTTCACTTATCCACTTATGATGCATGTTAACTATCCCTAATACATTGCAATGATATTCATTTAAAGAACTAAATTAGACATGCTTAAAATTACATACTTACATTTGATTTCATTACATACTAATGATTACATACATCAAGTTTACTACAATAATTCATTCAATAACCCCATAATTACCATTACAAAATCTCTCAACTTATAATATCTCAAATACATTGCATTTAAGTTACAAGATAACATATGAATTAAATAAAGATCATATAATGAATTACATAGTTACAACATGCCAAGAAGGCATAATAATATAAATGATACAATTGAACTCATAAGGTTCAAGTAGGTACAATAATGAGTCCAAGGAATACAAAAGGGATCCAACTGGAACAAGAAGATGAACAAGTCCAAAGAGCAACTGGAACATCTACAAAGTCAACCCTCACAAGAAGGAAGTGAACATGATACCGATGGAAAGTGGCACTACCACCTGACCATGTGGCTCAAAAAGAACCACCCCTTCGTGCTAGGAGATAGCACTAAGACCCACTAGCAAACAAGGAAAGAATACATGGTCTCAAAAAACATTGGATTAACTCACAAATATAATACTTGCAGAATGTGACTCCACATCAAAATAGGGGAAATCAACAAGACTATACAGTAGTGACCAATAGGGAAGAGTGTCATCACATAGCTTGGTATGGTTATCCTGGTAGGCCTCCATAGGTCTCGACCCCCATCATGGGTTATCCTGGTAACCTCTCTCGAACCCTTGGCCCCATCAAAGTCTCATGTGGACCCAAACAATCCTTTCGTGAGGACAAGGTTGTTGGTTTGCCATTCCAGGCCTTCTCGTTGCATCCTGAGTCTGTACTAGCACTCAACCATGAGCGAGGCATAATTATCTTATTTAGTGTTTCATCTACCAAGCCCCCTAAATATTATTAAGTTATCACTTACTTAAACAAACTTTCGATGGGTTACCTTGCAACCACTTTGGGTGCGACCCCCAATCGAAAGCCACTCTCCCATATGACACTTAGCCAAAATCACATGAACTCCCAAAACCTAGGTATACACATGAAAGAGTACATGGAGTTCAATACAATAGAAAACCACTTGGTCGAAATCAACCTTCCCATAAGGTTAACCAATCGACAAAACATTGACACAAGAAATACACAACCATGAAAACCACCATATGACCACATTTAATAAACTAACCAAAGACTTGCAGTTTTGAAAACAAATGCGAATACAATAATTAAACATGCACATCTATTTTCAATTTCGTTTAAAAATGCCAATCGACCAAGATTTTCTAATTCCTCTATTTTTCCAAAATACCACATTTAAAAATCACCATCTCATGATAAATTAGAACCCAAAATTTTCATTTATATAAGTATGCACATTTGATATACATATATAAAAACATAACTTATTTATTTATTAATCTATTATTTATATTTCTCCAAAATAAAATATTATTAAATTATCCACTAAAATTGTTTTTCTTATTTTATTTTTCCCAAAATTCTACATAACATATATTTTTTTAAATCACTAATTAAAAATATATATAAATATATATTTATATATATTAATTAAAAATTATATTAATTAAATTAATTATTAAAAAATAAAAATAAATAAATAAATAAATAACTTTAAAATAAATATTTTTAACTACCCCCACGTATGGGGAGTGGCGCTGCTTGCACAACGCTCCCCACATACCATGGGGATAGCGTTGTACAAACAGTGCTCCCCACTGTATGTGGGGACAACGTTGTGCAAACAACACTTCCCACATATAGTGGGGTAAGTGCTACACATCACTCCTCACTGTGGTGCCATGGGGTCGAGCCCATGGCTCCCCCATGCACCACGATAAAAATAATAATAATAAATTAAATTATATCCTTTTTTTATAATAACAATTAACATATTAAAATATAAAAACATAAACTTATAAAGTTTATGAGTAAAAAGAACAAATCTTTAAAGAAAGAAAAACCATACAGTTCTGGAAAACACATCAGAACTATTATTTTATTTTTTATTTTTAACAACAAGCTACAAAGCTAAATCTAGGCAAATTTCTCTAGCATAATAGGAATTTTTTTCTGGTTTTCAACACAAAACTATTATGAAACCAATTATTTTCACAAACAAGAAGATAGATTTGGGGAATAACTAAATCTGATTTAAAATCATACTAATTTCTCATTTCAAAAACTAAATGAATGTTTCCAATAAATTTTGAAATTAAATCTTTTCACACAGGAAAAACTCACAAACTTGTTTATTAAATCAATTATTTTTCCCACAAACAAGAAATTGATTTGAAACCACATACAAAAGGATTTAATGCCAAATTTAAACAATCCTTTCCTTTTTAACAGAAATTGAAGAGTTTTCAAACAGAGAAAGCAACCACACACACACATGGATTTCCTCAAAACAATTAAATTTCAAGACAGGGGTAAATAACAAGGACCCAACCTCAATAAGCAATCCAGGTAGTGTTTGTAAGAAGAGCTCCACCCGCAACTGAATAATTCCTTCAAACAGGGATGAGCAAATTTTCCTCCAAAACTTCTCCTCCCCCATTCCTGTGAAAGAATATGGTTTTAAAAAGAAAAAATTTAACCTAAAATTATTTTAGGTTGAAATTCTTTTTGACCAATCATATCCTTTTCATAAAATTAAAATGAAAAAAGCTTTTTCTCTCCAAAATTGATTTTCTTCCTTTATTTAAGACTCCAATTTACATTTTTAAAAGTCAAGGAGGAAGGAAAGATTTTATCTATTTATTTTTACTTTCAAATAAACTTTTCCCAATGCAAAACACATTTAATTTACAATTTGGAAATGATCATTTAATCCAACTTGCTAAGTTAATAAATTAAACAAATCGATTTAACGACTAATCACAAAAAGGGGTGCTATTAAATTTAATCTCTTTTATTTACCAACACATAAAAGCACATTTAATCTAATTAAATATTTTGAGATTTAATAATCAATTTTACCAAACACATAATACATAACTAAAATAACTCAAATAAACACACAACTCGCATACCAAACAAAGGGAAACTAACGAACAACTAGGATGCTCACTTTGAGCACGACTAGGGTAAAATGTAGGTCTTAGGACTATCTCCTCCACTTCCGTCAGATAAGTAAGGTATGCTTAGACCTATGAAGCCAAGTGGAGACAATGCCCTGTACCTACACGGTACTTGTACCTCCAATTCCCTGCATCAACGAACCACGCATGCATATCTATACAACCATAGTAAACACACTGGTGAAGGAGAATCGTGATGTTCCATGTCTCACTGAAGTGAGTGAAGGAAAATCATCTCCTTGCACCCCATACACTTACAAACATGAAACATGTATATAACTCATTGTACATATAAAATGAATGTGTCAGTCCATGTCAGTAATCTAATAAAATCACATTTAAACATCAATAAGGAAATATTGCATGAACAACATACACTGCAACTCAAATTAAAGCATATCACAACATTGCATAATGTCTAAGTAAAATATCACTATATAATGTATCCACTAAAAAGGTCAACTGAAGTCAAACATGAGTCTAAAAAGTCTAATCGAGGAAGGGGTACTACATAGTGAATGAAAACCCGTTGAAAGAGAAAATTTATAGATAAAAATCCATGAGCATTGGGTGATCAAAGGATGAGAACCCTTTTATTATAGATGGAATTATCATTCAAACAGTGCATATTGGTTGAAGGATATTTAGAGGAATTTTATTTTTGTTGTTGTTGTTGTTTCAGTGTTCAATGGTTCTTTGATTGTAGTTTCGAGTGATCTTCAAGCATAGCTTTGTAATTGTGTGTTGTCTAGAGTCTTGTGGGTGTGTCAAATAAGTATTCTTATATTATTGAGTCTATAATCAGTCCTATATTCTTTCACTTTCACTTGGAGACCAAATTATTTCAGTTGGTGAAGTTTGAAGTAAATCAAGTAGTCTAGTTTTGACATTATTCTTGAATTTGTGTAGATATATAGTGTGTGAAGTCATATTTTTGTTTGTTCTGTAAATCAAATTTTCAAACCTTCTTATCTATTGTACCATATAAAAAAATTGATTTAATGGTGTTCTTTCAAGAGTGGGTGTCAAACTAATTAACTAGTTTGGTGCTTTTTTAGTCAAATTTGTTTAACAATTGTATATCAAATACTCAGATCTGAAATATTTTTTATTTTTGGGGTTGAAGATATTATACTAGTGTCAGAGCATGATCTTGCCAACCTAAAGTGGATTCTTGAATGCTTCCTAGTGATAGGGAGCTAAGGTGCCAAAGAAGAGAGAAAAGGAAAGCGGTAGAAGAAACATTAAATCCAGAGAAAGGGAATGATGAATACTAAGAGGGGGGGGGGGGGGGGTGAATTAGTATGCCAAAAATCTTTGCACTAAAGCACTTACATAGTCTAAAGATAAACCGATAAAGTAGTCTGACAATCAAACCGGTTATCACACATACAAACCAAAATGCGAATAATACATTCACCCACAAAAGCAATACAACCATAACACAATATATTTGACATGGAAACCCAACTAGGAAAAACCACAGTGAGATGGAAATCACAAGTCACTATCTGTAGAATAGAAACCAGACCGGTTAAGGTCTTACAATGTTCTTCACCATAATAGATCCTGTTAGGAATCTCAATCTCTGTTAGGAGATAAGTCTGATTAAAGACTACCTTGTTAGAGGATTTTAGATTCATATGTGTGAACCACCTTGTTAGAGGATTTTACAAAGGCTTTGAGGCCTACCCGGTTAAGGGCTACAGACTTGTCAAAGATGTGAGTAATCAACAAGTGTTTGATCTATCTACTAGCACAAATTGCTTGGTTAGATCCAGTATTGCTCACAGCTAATGCATTCCAGCATTACTTCAGTCTCCTCTATCTCTCTCTCAGTTACAACTCGATCTTCTCTCATAAGACCGCTCTGCACTTCCACCTTAAACCCTAGCTCAACATAAACCCTATTCGCAACTTCTTCAACAACACAAAAACCCTAGACATGATGTCCTTTTAAAGGAATCTGATTTCATGTCGGTCCAATAGGATTACATTACAATTTCCTAGGTTCAGTGAATCTAGACATACTCAGTAACATGACACAAGAATCACCGTCAATGTGTCGGCACCGTCAAACAATCGGTGGATTGGTAACTCATCACAAAATGCCAGTTGGTAACTCATCACAGAGTGTTACCGGTTCATACAAAATGCCGGTTGCCGGTTTGACAAAAAATGAAGACTGGTAAGAATGTGTTGTGCCGCTTTGCTTCCTCGTACCACTTGTGATCTGCGAACCGCTTCAGACTGGGAAACACATTCTGCAAAATCACCACTAGTCTAAAGACTAGAATACAACATACCGGTTGGAACAAATACCGGTTGAGCATGAGCTCATACATATAAAGGGGATCTCAATACAAGTGCGTGTCCATCAATGACAATCACAACATAAACATCAAAAATGCCAACAGGGAAGATGTCATAAGACGAAGTTAAAAGAACCCATATAGATATTCATCAAATTTAAAGGGGTTTAAGAGATGTTTTGACTACATTACAAGAGACAATAGATGTATTCAAAATCTTGTCAAATAGAATGACATGTGGAAATTCAAATTACAATTTTCAAAGGGGTTAAACTTCTTCAAACAATGGTGGAAATAATAATGTTCATTCAAGGGCTTCAAGGAACACATTATTGCTTCAAATTAAACAAGAGAGGAATGAATTTATGAATACTAGTGTGCTCAATTTTAAAACTATTTGTATATGGCATTTAGAGTATCATTCCTTACTAGAAGAGATCAAATTGGAGATGTCATATGTAGACTACATGCAATTTGCAAGGAATGGTGAACCACAAAAGAAGGGGCTATATAAAATAAAGGATTTGAAGCTTAAGTTGGGGAGGATCACAACTTATTGTTTCGATGGGAGTGAAAAGATATCAACTAGAGTGTGGTTATAAAAGATGGAAACTTATTCCATGCTCAATCCATTCATAGAGAGAGATGGAGTGAAGTATACCTCTTTGTATCTAGAAGGAAAAGCCTATGAATTATGGTTTCATGATTATACCACGCAATCTCATGATCAAATACACATGTTTGATGAATTTATAAGGAGTGTTCTTGATAGATAAAGTTGAAAGATGAATTAAAATATTTTAGCAAGCTAGTCATGATCAAGAAACAACACTTGGTAGATGAATACATAATGAAGTTTCAAAAATTATGGTGAAGGTACCTGACATTTTTTAAAAAGAATTGTGCACATTTTCATCATAGGGCTCTTTGAGCCTCTTAGGAGGGTTTATAAAATCAGTTTGCACCAGTTTCTTTATAGGAAACCATAAAAAGGGCTTTAACCCTTGGGCCATCAATTCTGAAGAATTTATCTTCTCATACATCTAAATCTAGTACGTATCACTATAAGGGAGGAATTTATAAAAAAATTCATTCCAGACACAAGCACCTGCACCCAAAAATACATCTAATTTTGTGAAGAAGATAGATGATGATATAAGTAATGAGCTTAAAAGGAATTATATTTGGTTTTCTTGCAAAGAAAGATGGGTCCTTGGACACAAGTGTTTGGGTATGGGATAATTCCTTTACATTGAGGTTGTTTCTGATAAGGAGTCAAATTTAAATGGAAATGGAGAGTTTCATGATGTAGAGAATTCATAATTAGAGACCAAAGAAGATGAGATTACAAAAGGGGGTCCATTAGATTCACTTTAAGGAGCACCAAGATACCATCCTTTTAGAGTTGTTGTAGTGTTAGCCAATCAAAAAATGGATGTTTTCATTTAATAGTAGGGCAACCCATAATTCTATTGACGAAGCATTGGTTATGAAGAGAGGTTTGAAGATTGAAGAATTTCAAGGGTTTAATATCACAATTGCAAATGGGTTGACTGTACCATGCAACAAAGTTGCCCAATAGTTGAATATTACCATGGATGATTATATAGTTTGTGATGATTTTTAAGTTATTGGGATACTACCAAAACTATTAGATGATGGACTTCAAATTTCAGTCACAAGGCAAGGAAATTGTGCTCAAAGGAATCTCAAATGGAACTCCAAGAGTTGTGATAACTAAGAAGATGGAGAGGAATTTTGAAAAGGACAAGTAGCTTGGGTAGCAAGTGTCATAATCTATCCAACAATTTCTTCCATAGGACAAGGTAAATTTCATTTTGAAATTCCATAAATTTTAGATAAGTATAGTATAGTTTTTGGTGATATACCTCTAAGATTACCTCTAGATAGAGGTTTCAACATGTTATAGAATTAGAGAAGGATGCAAAATCTATCATAACTAAACCATATTGGAATCAAAGGGGGTACAAAGAATAAATAGTGGATACTATCAGAGAACTTTTTGACATGTGATTCATTAGACCAAGTTCTATTCCTTTTTCTTTATCAATGGTTCTTGTTGAGAAGAATGATGACACTTTGAGGATGTGTATACATTACATGGCAATAAACAAGAAGATAATCAATAATAGATAAATCATTATGAGAAATGATGAATGTTTGTAGCTTGGAGATGTGTTGATCAACAATGGTCTGACTATGAATCTAGGATGTATAGGTTGTGGTTGTGCAGGTTTTAGCTTCCAAATGACTACTCTATGTTTTTCTTTAGTGTATTTATGGTTCCTTCTTTTTCATGGTATGTGTGGACTATTTGAATGTTCAATATGGCATTCCTCAACATGTTGTTCATTGGTGTTATTTCCATTGCGATATGTGTATGATATCGTGCAAAGTCCCTTGTCAGGACTTGATGTATTCTTTCATGATAATATTTCATGTGACACATGTGAGATGATGTTATACCTAATTTTGTTATGCTTCAATTTAATGACATAGGATATATTGATTTAAATGTAGATTAAATGCGATTATGAACTTATGATGTTTTGAGAAATTAATATTTGTGTTGAAATGAAGCGATAATGTGAATTAGATTAGTTAAATGTAGTAAAATTGTATATTTGATAATGAACCTCATTGGGTGATTTTACAATGCTTGAAGTATTATATGCATGCACTAGTACACTTGATATTTGTGGAGTGATTATAGGTATAGGGTATTTTTTCACCTAGCTCCATAGGTCTAAATTATACCCAAATGGTGGTTATATGGGAGATGTCACATTGGCAATAATTGTTTAGCCCTAACCTGTTGTACTTAGTTCGAGTACAATTTCCCATTATTGTCTTTAGTGATTACCCCATATACTATGGTTGGTAGCATTCTGGACACCCTAATTCCTATGTGGATAATGTGTGTTTTGGTTCAAATTTATATTTCTCATGCCTTAAAGTGCGTAGATGAATTTTTATAGTTAAATGGTAACTTTTCATAATTTAATACTAAAATAGGCTTTATGAATTTTAATGAATATATGAATGCAGTATGTAAAAGAGTATGTTTGAATGTTTGTTTCGGTTCCAAGGGTGAAATTGGGTGAAAAGGAAATATTTTATTTATTTTATTTCAAAATTATGAAAATGTGTTTTGGGGTTTAAAATCATATTAGAGTTCATTTTTACATTTAGTCTATTATTTTATGAAGAAAATGGTGCAAAATCCCTCTCCATTGGAAATTTGATTTGTCGATTGGGAAGGCAGTTGTGAATGGTTTTAAAAGTGAATTGATCATTTGTGAAAAATAATATTTACTAAGGTGATAAAATTTTAGTATATTGATTTTACTTAGTCAATGATAAATTAATTTTTCATTGGCAAGATGTAATAAAGATTTCTATAGTAACATGGTGTAACTTGGGAGCTACTTATAATTAGTCAAATGGTGGATTGTATGAATTACTCTTATGTATAGGTTAAAGAGTAATTTGAAAGTATAATTAAGAATAGCTTTGAAAATAACTAATTGAAAGGTCACTATATTAGGATTAATGTAAGTAAGTAGGACTATATGAGAATTAGTGTTAAATCTAAATAAAAAATACAACTTGATCATTACTTATTAAAGATGGTAGAAGCTAAATATGATAACGAACAATGCACTAGTAACTACCAATTAATATGAAATGGTAATAATGAATGTAGATTTCAAAATAATTATCATTAGTTAATATGTGCTTGTACCATATAAATAAATTAAAATTAAGACAAATATGCTTTTTGATGTTATAGTTAAACCAAACTCAAATAGTAACTCACACTTTTGACTTTTTGATTTTGAAGTAACATGTATCTAATGATATTAGAAGACGAGTCATTACAATTTGATACCAAGAGGGAGTGAATGAGGTATTTCACCAAATATATTAAAATTTACTCAACCTTTGCATAAAAAGATTCCCAATTGAATCTTTCTATTATTTAAAATCATAATTCTAGAATACTTATTGTAACACTGTAAATTGCATTCCACGTCACATGTCACCTTTTATTTAAGCTAAATTGGAAATGATGTCCAAGCTTCCACCTTAGCCACCCACTAAGCCTGCTTTGTCATCCTTTTTGCCTAATTTCCTAACTATGTGAACTATTTTATTCTAGGACATATGGGTGTCCCAAAAATATCGAAATGGTCATGTGTTTGTCTTGTGAATATTGGAACTAAAGGTGGTCATTGAGACGTTACACCTACTAATTTTGGCAATATAATACCTCCTTTTGTTCCCACCAAAGTTAGGATGCCTCTCTAGTCTCTTTATCTTGTCATCTTTCATTCATTTTCTCTCTCTAGCTTTCTGCTAATGAAAGTAAATTTCAAAACTCGAAAGTTTTGCAAACAATATCAGGTTTCTAATTGTATTGACAACAATAGGTATTGACATAGAGAAAGTTTATTTGACAGGAAGTAAAAGTAACTTAAAATGAAGGTATATACATCATGGTTGATTAGTTAAACATAATGGGAATCCTAAACTAGAGGTGAAATTATTTTAACAAACACATCAAATTCTTATACTAAAATCTACAATGAAAGTCAAATCGATTACAACACATCAAATTTATCCAACATCGCCAACAAGGGAAAAGACATATCTCTCCTCATGTCATCAACAATTCATCTTTTTATATCTTCCTTACTCTACCAGGGTTTCCTCTTCTCGATTTTTTCAAAGTTCAAATATTTCTACTCTCTAATTTCTCAGTGACTTATCTTCCCTAATCGACCCCTCCTTATCATCTTTCTCTCTATCTCAATTTGTTTTATCCTCTATCCCCCTGTCTGGTCATTATCCCTTCAATATGTTCTCTCCAGTTTCCCTTCTACCTTACAACTATTTTGTACCATCCATAGCTACCCACTAAAACTAATTCAAAGCCAAAATAGTATGATAAAACAAGAAATTAAAAAATGCTCTAATGCTCCTACATCATCTGCTCACAATTTTAAACTCTCTTGTTCAATCCTCATGATTTATAGGGATTAATCAATGGTTTTCTTGCATCTCTTCCATGATTGTCGCATCCATTCATTGAATTATTGTCATTTCCAAAGCTTAAAACAATTGAGGGATTTGTGCTTGTCTTCACTCCAACAAGCCTCAACATTTTGGTGTTGAAGGGGAGTTCTTTCTCTCTCACTTGTTGCATTGTTCATTTTCTCTTCTCCATTTTAGCATATCATTTTGTGTTATCTGTTTTATGGTTCTTTAAATTATCTTTTATCAATCCATTAATCTTGGTTGTTTATGGAGGTGGAAAAACTGAAACAAAGGTCTAACTATGACAAACCTTTTAATCAAACCCCGCAATTTTTTGTCATCGTTTGTTTTGTCTGTAGGTTTGGAGAAGAGTGGAATAATATCGGCTAGAAGCTTCATTCATTGAACCTCTTTTGAAACTTCCTCCCATATTTGTCTTTGTATTGGTTCATTTTAGTTAGTTTTATCTTTTTGTCTTTGTGTTAGCACATTTAGTGCTTAAAACTTATGTCTGGTTATTTTTGTACGTTTTTGTATAGTCTTTTGTGTTTTGTTAATATGAGATGCTTGCATGCCACACTGTCATAATTGACCCACATGTGCATCCTAGAAAGGGAGCACACAAATCTTGCAAGATGCTATCAATGACCTACACTTTCGGTTCTCATGGTTACATTTTTTTTGTCTATCAACATCAAAGAGTTTTATACACATTTCCATCCTTAATGAGTAAACCTGGAGGTTAGAGGACCTCAAAGGTTTACTTTGAGTGGAGATGAGGTAATTAAGTCCTCAAGGGGTCTGAGTACCCTTTGCAATGGTTCAGTTTTCATACTCTAGTACATTTTGGTGAATTTGACATGAACTTGTCTCTTGTTTATAATTTATTACAAAATCTTGTAAAACTTTTTCACAAACTTAAACTATCAGTGCTTGTGTCAGGTCTCTCTCTTGTTCATTCTTGAGGTTTTAGAGGTGTTATAGAGCTTTAATACGAGATTTACGACCCAGAATAATTCAAGGGCTATAGTGAGGAGGACTTCTAGACCTAGCCTCCCCCTGAATCATTATAGTCCTGCAAGACCCAATTTGATGTTCTCTAGGACTATAGACCCTAATGATCTTTCAACTTCCTGGACTCTTCCTTCAAGTATTTTATAAAAGGCTCTACTAAATTTGGTTTAAATCCTAACTCCCAAAACAATATCTTGACGACTACCCCTCCAAGGTCTCCTCCTAATGTGGACCATGAATCTACTCTTATGGTTCCATTTGATCATATTCAATCCCTCGAGAAGAACTTATGGTTCCATTTGATCATATCCAATCCCTCAAGAAGAACTAATGTGGACCATGAATCTACTCTTATGGTTCCATTTGATCATATTCAATCCCTCGAGAAGAACTTGAGGGATTTCGAAGGATTCTTGAATCAATAAAATGTCCTTCTTGAGGCTTTCTCTATGATTAATAATATAAGGGAAATGCTTATTTTAGATCATGGGGGCTTGGGTTGTGCTAAGGGAATTGTCTACAATTGTGAGATCTCATGTTCCTCTTGTTGAATCTAAACAACAAGATAATAGATTTGATACCACTAGTCCACAGGTTGGTGCTACGATTCATGGGGTGTTAGTTCACATGGTGGATATAGGTCCTACGATTGACCCTTTGACTAGTGGTACTATTTTGACAATCAATGTCTCTCATCCTCCTTTGGGGTACACTATCATGATCGCTATCTCTTCTATTGTCACTTTCACTCCTTCCGGTAGCATTGGTGTGGGTATTTGCACTAGCCCTAGTGCTACCACTAGTCTTGGTGTTGGTTCTAGTCCTCGTGTCTCTATTTCTATGCATACTCTACCTGTTAATAATATCCTCAATATCTATAAGGAATTTAATTAATGGATCAACTTCCTACACTAACCTTGAGAGGAGGGTAATGCAAAACTTTTATAGATATTTACAACACTTATAGAAACTTAACAAAAATAAACATGAATAGAATGCATACCACAACACAATGATTTACATGGGGAAAATCCTTTTAGGAGATTACAATAAACTTGCAAATAAAAATTCTCATAAGACTATCACACCTAGAGATCTAGAGGCAGATAAATAGCTATTTGACTCTTGCACACAACCTCCATCTCATGCACCTAATATATAGGAGATACAATATATGAAATTGTCAAATGGAAATACAAAACCATGGGCTAAAGCCACTAAGAGTGGTGCCCATCTTATATCCAATACAAGATGATGTATGATGTGTCAATACACACATCGACATGTGTAACTCCCATTTACAACTCATTTATGTGTCAAACACATTTTAATATTTCCTATTTTAGGAGACCCAACTTTTGGAGTCCATAACTTTTGAACTGGGTGATCGATTTACAAACTGTTTGAAGCCCTAGAAAGCTCACAACATGCACTATCAAGCTATAACCTTCTATGTTGGTTACAAACATTTTCAGGCCATTTTGGAGCCTCTAAGACCCTAAAAATTGATTGTGAAACTTTCATCAGCAACTTTCAAAAATGAAAACTTTAATATCTTCAAATCTATACATGATCTTGCAACAAAAATTTATCATCGTGCTTATCTAGCCAATTCAAAGCTTTGGAAATTTTTTGGACCATTCCATGCTCAAATTAAAACTTACTTAAAATAGTAACCTTATGTATATGCAAGGTTGAGATGCCATTTTTCTAACAATAACATCTTATAAAACATGAGACATTTTCGACAACATCTTACCAACCTTACGACTACTACTAACCAATCTTCTCTACCACTATATTATCATTAGAGTTTGTTTGCATTGTACATCCTAAACACCAACATTCCCCAAAGGCTTGAGACTTTAAAGTTTGATTGGTATAATGGTCACAAAGATCTGCATTTAAATAGTGATTTTTTTCTGACCTTATGCAATGATTATCACAAGCTTCTAGATTGTGTTCTACTAAAACTATTCTCCCAATCTCTTAATGAGATCATGTTATAATAGTAAAACTCTCTACAATATTATTCTATTCAAATATTTGATCAATTGATGGATGCATTTCTCAAACTATTCCAAGCTAACATTGGCAACAAGGTCACCACTATTAACCTTATTCATTGCAAACAAAGGTCAAATGAGAAGATAACTAATTTTATTTCACGATATCAGAATATATATATATATATATATATATATATATATATATATATATATATATATATATATATATATATATATATATATATATATATATATATATATAAGTACCTTATGCCTTGCTATATGGTAATCTCCAAAGAATTCTTTTTGGTAATATTCAGCCAAATTTAAGGAAAAAATCTCCTTAAATAGATATCTGAACTACACTAATCACCATAGCGCTCTCACTAATTATCAACATACACTGACTCAGTTTGGATATTCTTCTCTAAATGCTCATGTTGATGCCTTTGGAGGTGTGTCTTCATTGAGTGGGTCTCAAAAGAATAAAGTTGTAGCCAATGTAATTATAATTCCTCAACCAACTGAGAAAAATACGTAGGAGCCTCAACAAAATAAGGTATTTGCTAAATTATCCAATTTTTATTTGAGCACATTGCAAAAGATATTAAAAGGTAATTTGCTAACCCTCCCTAAGATCATACCACTTCCTAAGAACAGACCATACCCTTATTGTTATGATGGTTCAAATTTTTGTCAATATCACCATGTGCCAAGCCATGACACTGAGCATTGTATGTGTCTGTGACATATCATCTAAGACCATGTAGATAGTGGTGCCATCCAAGTCGACAATAAAATGCAAAAAATATAATAAGTCTATTAATAAGGCAAATAGCGAGCTTCAAATCTATACTGATCCATTTATGTCACATTCATCGAATTTAATTTATGTCATCTACTCTTGCATCAAGTGATGGTCATTATGTAAATATGGTCACTATCATCTTGATTTTGCTCCCAATCTAGAGGATGAAATGTTTTGACATATATTTCACACCTGTGGATGCTTTGTATTGTGAGAAGCCCACTCCACTTTACATCCCTACCAAGATAAATGGTAACATTGTTACAAGTATTATGGTTGACCCTTCATGCAGAGTTGATGTAATTACAAAAGAGGCTTTGTTCATTAATGACTTTTAGGGTGAGATATGATGAGTGTCATGCTACCATTTGGATACATGATGGGTTATTTTTTCTACCTTTGGGGTGCAACAACTTGATGGTCCTTGTGGAACCCAAGGTTGTATCTAGTACATTTTTTATTATCCCTGAGTCGAGTATATTCTACGTAAAGCTTGGTATTCCCTAGTTGGTTGCTATAAATGGAGTTCCTTCAATGGTACACAAATGTCTAAAATTTCCTCATGAGGGTATTGTGCATATTGTCCTGGATACTAGATACCACCCATTGGTGGTGCATGGGTGGTGTCTTTTGTTCCCACAACTATGCCTAGTATAGATAAGGGAAAGGCATATGTGTTGTCAATGTCTAATTCCTCCCCATCATTTGAGTAGTCAATCCTAGCAGATATCCCTCGTCCTAATAACTATGGAAAGGGTAAGAGATCACCTCATGCTAATCCTTCACTTTTAGATCATGTATCTTAGCCTTCGAGGGTAGCCTCTATTCCTCTAAATTCTCCTAGAGAAAAATGGAGAAGGGTGTTCGCATCTAAGCCTGTAGTGCCAATTATAGTGACACCTCCTGCCTCATCGATTGGGCCCTCTTCTTTGTCAAAAATGGCATTGATGGCCTCTCCTATGGAGTAAGATTCTATTGTATCTTCTTAGAATTCTCTTCTTGGTCCCCATATATGTTGGAATATTCTTTCATATGAGAATAAGTGTCATCGATAGGTGATGGCCCCACAATGGCTCAAGAACTTGAGCCAGCTTTGAAGGCTGACAATGAGTCTTTGGTGTTCACTTTTGCTCCCACTACATATATGGATATTAAACTTTTATTGCTCCTATTGCTAGCTCTACATCTTCTTTCACTCCATCCTTTGTGCTAACTCTTGCCACTTTAGGGAATATTGATGAGCCTCACCCTAAGTGGGTATAGGTTTTCGTCATTCCCTCCTTAAAGTCATCCCTTATCACCTCACTTCTAGATATCCCTTCATTTTTATAGCTAGTCAACATGTTGCATACATAAGTTGTGTCCAATGAAACATTGTCTGGTCCTCCCACTTCACCTCTACATCTCTATCATAGCTTTCCCATGGTCCTTAGACCTACTATGGTTGATGTGAAGCCCTCACCTTAGCTACCTAAGCTCAAGTTTGAGCAAGGCCCTATCCCAAATTTTTGTCATTATAAATTAGTTCCTATGATCTCTTTGTATCCTTCTATGCATTTAGAGGAGCAGGCTCCACCTTCTCCAAATATTTTTATAACCCTTCTTTCAAAGGCTAGTAGTATGGCTCATATTTCATCACCTTAGGCTAAGCAACCTACCTATTCTTCAAAGAGGCACTTGTTTGAATCTTTAAGAGGACATTTTGGCATTGTCGATGATCTTCACATGAGTAATGAATCTTGTCTCTTAGGAGTTGTTGGATGCAAATGTTGAGGTAGTCTCATCCTTGGCTCTTACTACTAGTGAGACACCTAGTACCACCCTAGCTATTGTCCCTCTTTGATCTCATCATAACTCCCTATATGATTAATATTGGGAGGACGATGATTTGATGGGGGGAATTTCTAGGATGATACTCTTCTTATCTTTTAGATTATCATGCACATGTTTGTGTTCCTCGTGATTTTATTTATTTTGTGCTTTCTTGAAGGACCCAATTTACTTTGCAGGTACTTGAATACAAGGGATTATTTGTCATGCACTTCCTCTATTTGTCTCACATTTTCTTTTTTTTTTTGGTACCTTGACTTTTGGTTCATATTTCTTTCTTATTTTTGTATCTTGACTTTTGGGACGATGCAAAGCATTAGGGGCATTTAGGCCTTCTTCCATGTTAACCCAAATTTTTATTTTATCTTTGTCTTCATTCACTTTTATTTAGATCAAAACAAATTCAAGCATCTCTTCTCCCTAGAATAGTTTGTGTTCTCCTTTGTGTAACACATTATTCTAAGGGGTGGGGCAGGGCCTATCATATCTACATTTATGCATATTTGCATTCATTTATCATATTTAGTGTAATATTTTATCTGTTTTTTATTTGTTGCCATTGTGGGGACCAAACCACTATATAAATTAATCATTAATATCTTATGTGGTTGTCCTAGAATGTTGTTTGTAGCAGTCACATTTTTTCCAATCATATCCAACTATCTAGCATAACACAACTTGCTACCCATATCAATGGCGTATAATAATCTTTTATCTCAGTGATCACATGTTTGATCATAATCATTTTTATATCTGAATTTTCACTTTTCATCTAACATGTTTGTTTACAACTTACATGTTTGTGATGATACAAGTCACCAATATCTCATGAAAGTTCAAGTCTCTTCCTTGGGGGAAACTCTATATGGATAGAGGATTCTACTTTTCCTTCATCTATCAATATAATTTTCTTAACTCTTTCTCTTTATTTTAGCTCACATTTCTTTGTGATATGCTCACTAAAGTGGGGGGAAAAAGTAACATCATAAATTGCACCCCCCAAAATTTCACATCAGATGGTGCCTTCACTTTAAGTTGAATCAAATATGATGTCACATCTTCCGCTTCATCCGCTCACTAAGATTTCATTGTCATCCTTTTTGCCTGATTTTCTAGCTATGTGGATTGTTTTATTTTGAGACACATGTGCATTGTAGAGACATTTGTGGGCCATGCATTCATCTCACAAATATTTAGACCAAAGGTGTTCATTCAGACATTACACATGCTCATTATCGTAGTGTAATGCCTCCTTTTGCACCCATTGAAGTCAGGAGGCCTCTCTAGTCTCTTTATCTTGCCATTTTGTATTCTTTTTCCTCTCTTCAACTCTTTGATCATTATATTAATCTCTCTTATCAATCCTTGTGCTTTCTAATGCTTTATCATTGGTGCTTTTACATCTCATCCACCATTTTTGTACTCATTCATTACATTATCACCATCGCCAAAGCTTCACGCACTTTAGGGTTTTGTGCTTCTCTTCACCCCAACAAGCCTCAACCTTTTGGTGTTGAAGGGGAGTTCTTTATCTCTAACCCATTGCATTGTTCATTTGCTCATCTACATTTTAGCATATCATTTTGTGTCCTTTTTTTTATTGTCCTTTTCATCATCATTTATCAACCCACCAGTCTTGGCTATCCATGGAGGTGTAAACATCGAAACAAGGGTTTGACTATTGTTATCGTCGATTTTCATTTTATGAGAATTTGAAGGTACTCCACAAATTTTGTGCTCATTTATGGTTTTGATACTCAATTCATGCTTTACGAGACGTTACGTCATCATAACTCATAAGTCCCATTTTCCCCTTTACTCTCCATTTTCACTTAAGTGTGACATTGTGGTACAAATTGGGTTTGTAAACCTCATTTACACCTATTATACCATTAAGGTGCAAATCAGGTTTACAAACCTGATTTACACCTCTTATATTTATTTTTACCCATCTAGGTGCAAATCAGGTTCGTAAACCCAATTTGCATTTATTTATGACTCGGAGATATTAATTACCCATTTGAAAATTTGAAAATAAGACTCTTTCTCCTAGATTTTAAGCTTATTTGGTCATTTTAATCTCCATTCGATTCATTTTTGTTTTCTCACAATCAAGGGAGAAGGAGATTTTCATACTTTCAAATTCGGGTATGTATTCTTCCCCGAATTTTTAGGGTTTTCAAAACCCTTTTTAATATTTTCAAATCGTATTGATTGTTTCCCTTTTCATTTTTTTTTCTATCATTGTGTTTCCATAGAAGTGCAGGGTGATTGTCGTAGGCATGCCACACGCCACATAGTAGTGCATGGTGGGTTTACAACTATCAGCACACACTGGCTTTTCATATTATGTCTTGCGTTTTTACTTACCATATTGTGATTTGTGTTGGGCGGGGCCGTAGGACCGCCCCACACCACACAATGGTGTGTGGCGCATTTGTGACCTTGACCACCACCATTTTTTCCTTTACACATATGCACTACCCAAAAATAGTGTTTGGCGGGGCTACAGACCCACCATACACCAAAAACGGTGTTTGATGGGTCTATAACCCCTCCAAGCACCAACACTTACTAAATATAAGTGTAATGCGGGGATAGAAACCCGCCTTACACTTCGTATGTATTTTCCTCCATTTTTTAAGTGTAATTTGGGTCTCTAAACCCGAATTACACCTATGTTTTGTTTTACCCAAGTGCAATTCGGGTTTAGAGACCCAAATTACACTTTGATCCATACTTTCCTTAGGTGAAGTTTTTCAAGCTTATAAACTTGAAATTCACTTTTTGCACAGACATAAATCAAGATTTTATATTCGATTTACTTTGAAGATTTCAGAAGGGTTTTGGAAACCCTAATGGCTTGAATGTACCATTTTCTCAAGATTGCTCAATTCAGATGAACAAAGAAATTGATCAAATGTATCATTATAATATTGATCAATGTCTTTTTCTCAATGTGATTATTATATAAATGATAGAAGCTTCTCCAAACAAGAGAGGGATGAAATTCAAGAAACAAGACCCTCATTTGGTCTTTCCTCCTTCTTTAGATAGTTCAAACATTGATCACATAAGAGATATAGAGATAGGTCATGTTGATCTAGCTGAGTTTCTTAAGAGGATTGAGAAACCACCTTCATATTTCAACATGGAAGCTGTTATCAATAGTGGAATTCATCTGGTAGTTGCTTTTCTAATGTTAGCTTAAGATCTTAAGTTTGTAATGGTAGTTACAAATCACCTCGAACCAGTCAGTAGAAGTGTGAAGGATGAAACTGGGAAGAAATTAATCAAGCTAGATGAGGAATTCTTTGACTCATTCTTTAAGTGTCCCAGTATTGAGAATTATCTTGACATTACAATTCAATCTACTATAGCTTATTTTGACAAGAATTCAGACAAATGGAAAAAGAACATGAATGATAATTTTCTCAAGACCCCAAGACCTACCATTGCAAGATGGTTAGAAACCCTTCCTAGATGCGAATTGATTGAATAAGTCAATGATTTAATAACTCTTTCAAGAAGAGTTAAAGGACTTCCCACTTACAACACTTTTTGTAAATGGATGTATCAATACATTCATGTGATCAGGCAAAATAAAGGGAAGATATTTCAAGGAGTTCCAGAAGTGAGATTAGGCTTGAGGAAAATGACACTTAGTCATTTTTGTGTTTTTCCCAGTGGCATTTTATTATTTCCATTAACACTTTTGGTGTCATTTTGTAATTGCTCATGTGTACTTGTTGAGTGCACAAGTCCTAAGTCAAATCGAACTCTACTTTAGACTTAGTCTTAGAATTAGTTATAGTTTCCTATTTTTGTGTTGCACCCCTCTTCTATATATATGAGGGTTATTATTGTAACAAGGATCTTTTTTCCATCTTTTTTTGTGCAACAAAACTCTACCAAAGTGAAGAGCAAATTGAGACTTGGTGTTCATTTTGTAAGTTTGCAATTTAATCAAGAAAGAGAAGAGCTTGGCATTCAAACTTTGTTTCGAGTATAATCTTTTATGTGGTATGAATGTTTTATGTTATTGATATCATATGTTCTTGAATGTTTAAAGTTGGGTATAGTCTTGGTGTTAAATATTGAAGAGTTCTTGAGTCTTTACAAGTAATATTTGTGTTACTTTGAAGTTTCAAGAATTGGAAATTAGTTAAGGGAGAATTGCTTTAAGTCTTTGAGCCTTTACAAGTTATCTCTATAAATCGCATTTGAAAGATAGAAAGTAAAGAATTTGTGCTATATAGACTCTTTGGTTAGAGTGGAATATCTTAAAATATAATTGTGAGTCTTTGAGTTGACAATATATTTGGGTTACAGTGGTTGATAGGAATTTTAGTGCATAGAATGAATCTTTGAATTCTTAGGTGTGTGAATTCCAGAAAAGGTCATTTTCAGAAAAAAGGGAAGTAATAGAAGACTTTGTTCTTTCATGGATACTTTACTTCCCAGATAAATTAGTAAAATATTACTGCAAGTTTCAAGTTACTTAAGTTAAGACAAAATCTATTCTTAAAAGAGAATTGTATCTTACTGGCTCTTAAATAAGAGGACTAAGTTGTTATTCTACCTTGGATTAGTATAAAGTTAGCAAGTAGGAAAAATAGAAAGTAATTTAGTAGAAAGGGGGAGCCTTCCCTTATAATTAGGAAGGATTATATCTTGCCTTCTGAGAAATATCATCCTGTGTGCTGTCATGAAACACACATTTTGTGAACCTTCATTAGTTTACAAAATTTTCAGCCAACAACTATGGTAGACCTCTTAATCAAAGCCCCAACATTTTTGTCTTTTCTTGTTTTGTGTGTATGGTGTGGAGAAGAGTGGAATAGCACTAGTTGGAAGCTTCATTCATTATACCTCTTGTGAAACTCTCTCTCTCTTCCATATTTGTCTTTGTATTGGTTTTTTTTTAGTTTTATCTTTCTATCTCTGTTTTTGTTGTATTTAGTGCTTAAAACTTGTGTTAAGTTATTTTTTGTACCTTTTGGTATGGTCTTATGTGTTTCATCCATATAGGATGCTTGCACCCTATTCTATCATCCTCAACTCATGTGTACATCCCAAACATAGAGCACACAAAGCTTTCTAGATGGTCTCAATGACCTGCACTTTTAGTTCTCATTGTTAAAACATTTTTATCTGTGGGCATCAAAAAGTTCATGAGTAAACCTGAAGGTCAGAGGACCCCAAAGGTTTACTCTAAGTAGAGAGGAAGTAATTTAGTCCTCGAGGAGTCTGGCCACCCTATTCTACACTTATCACAATCTATTTTTTTAATGGTAGTGTTACCAAAAATGACGTAGTTGACATTGTTTAAGAGGCTTTTGATGCTTAATTTTAAAATAGCATGCATAAAAATATAATATAGCCACCTCCACTTTGTATAAGTTTAGAACTGAATATCAAAAAAGCCTCTAAAGGTAATCTAGGTCTCTTTGGAGCTACTTTTTAGGAACAAAGAGATATTCATGATTTGTGTACTTTAGAAATTTAAAGCTGTATCAATAGTAAAGTTGTACATTTAGATTGAACTCAACGGGTGATACCTGTTGGATAGTGAAAATAAAAGTTCCAAATTTAGCTTTGGTTAATTATTCCTCTTGATCCTTCACCCTTAAACAAGGAAAATTGATCAAGATTATGGTTTCTAATGACCCTCCTATTGAATAATTGGGGGCCAATATTAATAAGCATTGTGATGCTAGCTCAAAAAGTTCTCTTATGTATTTTGGATTAAACCCACCTTAGAAATGGACCTATTTTTGTGGTATCTAGCTAATTATTTTTTATCTCCTCACATGGGTTGTTGAAGTTTTTTTAGTGTTTTGACTCTTGGTTATCCTTAAGGTTATCATTTCTTTCTTATTATTATTGTATTTTTAAAGGGTTTGTTACCTCCAAATTTATAGCTTCATTTGAACCAACACAAGAGAAACTGTGATAATTCCAACTAGACTATAAAGTCTTAAATTCATAGACCATCTTCTTACATCACATTCTAACCATAGTTTTCATTTACTATCTCAAAAAGGTGTCAAGATACCTTCTAATTTCAATACCGTCCTCCCTAAGGAAAATTATCTCATAACCTTCAACACTTCGACATAAAATAATTCCACAAATATACCTACCACATACATTCCCATACCACAATCAACTACACTACACCTAATAAGGTATTCAACAACTTCCCTAACATATCATCATCTTAGCCTCCCATTATGGGCACACCTAAAGTCCAATGGAACTCCTACCAAGAGACACATGAAATTTTCACACCCAACTCATCACATACCAATTTAAATTCTATTCCAACTCCACTTCAATCCATTCAACCAAAACATCTCTCTTCTACCAAATCCACCTCAAAGCAACCCATCCATGTCATCATTACTTAAATCCCTATCATCTCTATCCATACCAAAACCAACACATTGCCAACTTATTACAATCTTTCCTCATTTACTCATTCAGAAATCATAGGAGAATCCAATACCACCTCAAACATATGTACCACATCAAACACATATATCACCTCAACCTCATATATCTATAATTTTGCAAATTTCACCCTATGTCAGTTTTACACTTACGCATTATGCCCAATGCATCTATGACAAAATTTATGATTCGTATTGTGAAATTCCAACTTCACAGATGGAAAATAGGAAGCCTTATTAGCTTGTGATTTGAAATCTTGGAAGAAGGCCCGAAAATAGTGCAACATGTAGACCTTTGTGTGGCGCATGAACATCCTAATAGATTTTGAGATTCAAATGAGGATATTCCATGCAAACTATTTTTTGTGTGTCCCAATGTGTAAATGCATTCATAATGACTACTTTTACTCATTACAAGCAACAAAACTCTCTTTGTCAATTCTAATGATCTAACAACTCTTAGATCAATCTTTCTGAACTTGTGTTCTTCATTCTACTTTCATAGTGAAGCTTTGTCAAATTTGTCTTAGCTCATGGTCTCTCACAACAATAGCCAAGAATCCTCTTAGGTAGTTTATTGTGTCTATTGTCTCAAAGGAGGAGCCACAATTGTTCATAATTCTCTCTTGTTTTGTGTCTTTGATCTCGTCTAATATTGTTGATCTCATCGGTGGCCTTTATTTATCATGATAGGGGTTTTCCTCCACAATAGGGATTATTTCTATCCAACATCTATTCACTTTACATTGTTTTATTATCTAATCATATATAACTATCCATGGAGGTGGAAACATCAAAATGGGGGCTTGATTGAGACAAAGCCTTATAAAACCCCAACGTTTTTCCCCATCTCTATGTGTGCAGGCAATAAACAAGTTTGGCAAATTAATTCATACATACAACATCATAGCTACATAGACGTCCCCAAGGAGCACTATAATCTGAGGTCAAGGTTGTAATGCCCTGCTAAGAAACCCTAAAGGATTCAACTACAAATACTTGAAAAGAGTGTAAAATATATATTTTTTAAACAATTTCAATCGCATAACGTAAAAGATAAACATTGCAATAGATGTTGCACAAGTGGAAGACTTAACTCAAACTCCTAAAGGGTTCCCAAACAAGAATTACTTAATTAAAACTTAAGATCAATTAATCCACTTAAGAAATATATTTAACTATTAGGAACTTAGTTACACTAATCAATGATTGTTCATACTTTGCATGAGATAACATTAACATTTCTATGCTTCATTCATGATAAAATATTCAATTACATTACAACAATGATTTAATTAAAGATATAAATCCTATCCTCTAAATCTCCTCATAACACATTGTTTTTACATTGCTAGGATAACATAATATTACAATTGCACTTAATACACCAAATCTCATAAAAATACATAATGGTTACATCAAATTACAACTATCATGGATGCATACATATAAACATATGATACAACCAACCACATAAGGTCCAAAAGATACATATAAGATCCAAGAAGAACAAACAGGATTCAACTAGTATAAGGAGTGGAGTAAATCCAAGAGATACATCTGGAGCACCTACGAAGCTAATCCCTCGTGAGAAAGCACGAACAAAATACCTAATGGAAAGTGGCACTACCACTCGACCAAGTGCCCCAAAAAGGAACCACCCCTCCATGCTAGGAGATAGTAATAAGGCCCTCAAGCAAACCACAATAAAGCATCACATGTTTTAACATGTACATCGGGTACTCACATAAGGCATAAGCATACAAATATGACTCTCACAAGAGTGATCCAAGTAAAGACAACACAAGACTACACACTAGTGAACATAAGGGAATAATTTCATCGCATAGCTGGTATGGGTTATCTTGACAGGCCTCCATAGGCCCTGACCTCCATCCTGGTTTATCCTAGTAGCCTCTCCCGAACCCTCGACCTCCATCGATGACACATGCAGACCCAACAAACCTTTCGTGAAGACAAGGTAATTGGTTTTCCATTCCAAGCCTTCCCACTGCATCTGGAGTCTATACTAGAACTCAACCATGAGTGGGGCACAATTAATCTTGATTAATATTTTAAAACCCTACCCCATTTTATCAATTAAGTTATCACTTATTACTCAACTTCCAAGGGGTTATCCTGGCAGCCACTTTGGGCCCCAACCCCCACTTAGAAGCCACTCTTCCATATGACACTACACAGCCTCCAAAGAACTCCAAGGCAAAACTAAATGCCAACCAGCACAGGGAGTTCAAAACAAAAATGCAAGAAACAACGTGGTTATACAAACCTTCTACCAAGGTTAAACCAACTAGAGGTGTGAAACAGACAACCAGTCTATTCAAAAGACAAGACCACAACCAGAATAAAGCAAGTACATCTAAAATCAAGACTTAACTAAATCAACTTGCACGATAGACTGCATTTAGCAATACACCAACATAACACGAGAATGACTCTTTCAAATCAACACCAAAATCCACCAAATCAGAGTAAATACCCAAAAGGGTACACTTGCACACTAAACATGTCCATTTTAAGGAATCATAACGATCATTCAAAATATATTTAAAATCTAATGTTATCTAATTGTAGCTCCTTCAATAAACCGACTCCTTCATCATAAGAAAATCCACAATAAGAAAAAACGCATTGAAAGGGTCTACATCAACATACACCCAAATAGACTTGCACATACTTGATTTAAAAGCCATATACCCTTTAAAAGAATAAAATAAATTCTTAGGCTAAATAGGTCATCACTTAAAACAAATATGGATCTCTTCAATTCAAGTCAATTTGACTAAAAACAAGTTTCATTTGCATTCAAGTTTCTAATTAATGAAAATAACAATAAAATATATTTGAAAACTAAAATCATTATTTAAGTCAAAATAGATCTTTCCAATTAAAAATCATATTGACTAGATTTAATTGATGACTATCAATATAGCCTTTATTTTCACAAAATAAATTACAATTATATCCAATCAATCTTTAACATTTAATTTGTATTGCTAATTCCAAAATACATATTACACACACACACACATATGAATATATATATATATATATATATATATATATATATATATATATATATATATATATATATATATATATATATATATATATATATATATATATATATATATATATATATATATATATATATATATATATATATATATATATATATATATATATTTCATATTTAATTCATATCAAAATACGCACTGACTGCGAGAATTAATATTAACAACGAATAACAAAAAAAGTCAAACAACAAAAACCATGGCATATTGCCCATGTTGGGGGGATTACCTCCTAACCCACATTGTGGGGTGAGAGGTGCCCATGATGTGGGTTGCCTCCCCCATGGCTATGGGAGGAAGGGGCACCCACAGCCGTGGTCGTCTCTCCCCACTGTTGTGGGTAGAGGGGTGCCCACTACTATGGGTAGCCTCTCCCCCTATCATGGGGTTTGGCTCCATGACCCCCCCCACACAATACAATTTTTAATTTATTTTTTTTATTAATATTTAAAAAAAAAACTTTTCTCTGTGGTTTCAAAATAGAGATGTGAATTAAAATCAAGCAAAGAGTCATATCAGAACAAAAAAATCCTCAAATTCATATTGATAAAACCTCTATCCAGGCAAAATAAAATGGCAGGATAAAACCCACAACAACAATTTCATAAAATTGAATTGTCTTCCTAGAAGTTTTTAAAATTTTAAATATAATTTTCTATCTGGCCTTTCAAACCAATTTTTTTAAACAAACTCACAACACAAGCTGAATTTAATAGCAAACCCCCATTTCCTTTGCTCCCAAAATTGGGAAAAGTAAAACCCCCATTTCCAAATTCAAAAAACACAAAAAAAAAACAAAATGACAGGGAAGAATCAACATATGAAATGATAACCAAATTTCTCCATCCATTCTTTCTTCCCAAACAGAGAGGGAAATCAAAAAAACAAATAGCTGACAGGAAAATAAACAAACAAAGGTTTTTCAAATTTCCAACCTTCCATTGCTTTCCTGGAAGAAAAAATTGAGAAGAGCACCCAATCCTCCCAAAACACCAAAGCTTCCAACAAAACTCCCATTTCCATCAGAGAGGAAGAATTTCTCTAGAATGAGAAAAGAATCCCTCCTTTGACAAATTTTCAAATTATCAGGAAGTTTCACCCAAAAGTCTCAAAATTCACTTTCTCATCAAAATTGAAAATCTAATTTTATTTAAAACATTTACATGACATATTTAAAAATTATATTATTCCTTTTAAAACACTAAAAACCATTAAATAATTTAATTACTAAAAAGTAGAAATTTAATTTTCTTCCTTTCTTTTTTATTTTTAAAACAAATACTCAAGACATGACATAATTTTCCACAAATAATTCAACAATCACATTAACTAAACAATTAAGAATAATCGATTATCTAATTAACTACAAAAGTGATCTTAAAAATTTATTCTTAATTTAATTTAATAAACACAACACACATTAATTATTAATAACCATAAGGTATTAATAATTAATTACTCATTAACTAATACAAGAAGAGAATAATTAAATTCACAAAACGCATAACACACAAAACTCAACTAAACAAAGTAGAGACGTGACCCACATACCAACATTGGAAAAGCGGCCTACTTGGCGATCCAACAGGGTTGACAAATGACTGACAACTCTCAAAATCGAGCAAGACTAGGGGTGACAGTTAGGGCCTTAAAACCATCTCCTCCACTTCCATCGGGTTAATTAGGTACGCTCAGGCCTGTGGAGCCAGGTGGAGTCAGTACCTTGTGCCTGCAATTCCTGCATCACCGAACTACACATACATACATATATAGATATATACATATATACAGATATGTATATATGTGTGTGTGTGTGTGTGTGCATACACATACATATATGTATATATATATATATACATATATGTGTGTATATATATATACACATATATGTATGTATATATATATATACACACACATATATATATATATATGTATATATATATATACATACACATATGTGTATATATATATATATACACACACATATGTGTATATATATATACATACATATATATATACATATATGTGTGTGTGTATATATATATATATATATAAACACAATAAACACACCGGTGAAGGAGAATCATGGCTTTTCATGTCTCACCAAAGTGAGCGACGGGAAATCATCTTGTCACACCCCATATACTTTCCACACATACACGATGACATATACATGGTGCAACTCACACCATGGCTTATTGGGGTATTATCAGATCCTTACTAATTTGGAAGATCACTATAAGACAAGCTTCACGAACCCTTGAGGTACCTTCTATTATGTAGTCATGTCATTTGGATTGAAGAACACTAGAGAAACCTATCATTGTATGGTGACCCTAATCTTTCATGATGTCATTTATAAGATAATAGATGATTGCATTGAGGACATATTGCCTAATTTTGTGACTATTTAAGATCACTTTAAGAATATTTACCTTATCTTTGAAAGGCTTTGACTCTATAAGATGAGACTAAATCCTCTTAAGCATGTCTTGAACATGGATGCTAAAAAACTATTAGGATTTGTTGTCTCTCATCATGGAATCAAAGTCAATACAAACATTATTGATGCAATCATTAACATACCTCCACCTATGAACATCTCACAACTTTGTATTCTGCAAGGGAAGATTCAAACAATTTATAGATTTTTATCTTAATTGGTCGATCGTACACTCCGTTCCCACAATTGCTAAAGAAATTTGTAATCTTTTAGTGGGATGATGAGTATCAAAAGGATTTTGAGTCTATCAAGATCTATTTGGCTAACCCTCCCATCTTAATGCTAGCTATGCAATAGACCATTTTTTCTTTATATCTCAATATCACATCATACTTTGGCAGCCTTATTGGATCAATATGATGATGGTAAGGAAAGATCAATCTATTACATCAATTGTATTCTAGTTTATTATGAAACTCTTTACTCTGCAATGGAAAAGTAATGTCTTTCTCTTATCTTTACAACACAAAATCTAAGGCATTATCTTCTTCATGCAAAGACTCATGCGATTATTAAAATTGATCTTCTTAAGCATCTACTTTCTATAGTTGATCTCTCTAGGAGATTGGCAAAGTGGGTGATGTTGCTTTCTAAGTTTTACTTTAGGTTTGTAATGTAGAAATCAATTAAAGGTCAAGCTCTCACTAATCAATTAGCAGAAGCTCCCTCGCCTAAGTTTGAACTTATTCCCAAATAAAAATTTATTTACTATGGAACATAAACCTACATGAGAAATGTATTTTGATGGATTAAGATATCAAACTAGCTTTGGAGTGAGTGTGGTTTTACTATCACTTGAGGGAAAGCTAGTTTCTATTTCCTTTTGACTCAATTTTCATTGTACAAATAATATAATTGATTATGAAGCCCTTATTGTTGAATTATATGTCGCAATAACATCATAAGTCAAACATGTTCATATTCACAGTGACACTAAACTAATCCTAAATCAGCCCACAAGGACATATCGAGCTAAGCAATGTAAGATATCTCAAGATTGAGATTTGGCTTTAATTTTTCTTAGTCTCTTCTCTTCTTATACTATTGTCACTATTCCTAGGAGAGAGAATTGTCATGCAGATGCAATGAAAAGTGTAGATTTGTTTGTACACCTTGACTACAATATACATAAGTATCACTTTGTGGTACAAATACTCTGCTCTTCTCTTAGATAATGTTGAACTTGATAGTCTTATGTGTGCACATCTAGTCGTAGGAAAATAGTATTCTCATATCTAGAATTATAAAAGACTAGAAACTTTCATGATGATGCTAGTAAGAATACTCATTTCCGGATTTGAAAGCTTTCAATTTTTTATATCATTCTATCCAATATTCTTTATCGTATATTTTAGATAGTCTTCTTCATAACCCTTGCCCTTCAAGAAGCTCATTCAGGATCTAGGGGTGAAAATTTTGGTGGTAAAACCTTAGTTCATAAACTGATACACATGAGATACTATTGGAAAACAATGGACCAATAATCCTATTGCTTTGTCAAGAAGTTCCCTCAATGTCAGCAACATAGCAATATTTTTTTTTTGCCACAGGGGTATCCCTGTGACCCAACCCACTACCCAACCTACCTTACCTTGGTCTTACATATTGTTAAGCTAGGGTTCAGGAAGGGGCGAGTTGGGGTGAGACTAATCCATGTGGATGTACCAAGCTACCTACAATCCAGGTGCATTAGGTGATTCTAGGCCTCAGAGTCAAACTTGAGACCAATGGGGAGAAAACCCATGGCCCAAGCCAACCCCGCTACCTGTGGAGGCTCAAAAACACAACAATCTTATTTGAGCTCTTGCACAAGAACTTTGTATGCAAGCCTCTCCTTTCCCTTTTTAGGGTTGGGGTCTTGATATCATTGGAAATACATACCTCCCCTTTCTTCTAAGGGACGTGTATTTATCATCATGGATATCGATTACTTTATGCAATGGGTTGAAATTGTTTCTCTATGATCCACTACCAATGAAGCAATCTATAACTTTCTTTTAAACAATATAATTTTTCATTTTCTATTTTCTTCTACCTTATTTTTTAAAATGGTACGTCATTTAAGAGTAATGAGCTAAGAGAATTTTTGGAGAAATTTCACATTCAACATCAATTTTCTACACCTTACTATCACTAATATAATGACTGAGCTAAAGCATCAAATAAGATCATTGAACAAATCTTGTGGAAGACATTTAACAAACACAATAAAGATAGTCACACTCAATTAACTTATACATTATGGGCCTATTGCACAAGTGTTTGTACAACTACTAGTACTACTCTATGTGACCTCATGTATGGAGACAATGCTATTATGCCTCTAGAATTGGAAATTAATTCATTGTGAGTTTCTCTTAGAAGGTTGATTGATGATGACACTCATCCTACAAACATTCTAAATCAACTGGAGTTTCTTGATGAGTGACAATTAAAGGCCCTTGAGCACCTTCAAGATTATCAAAAAATATCTCTCAAAGTATTACAATCAAAACCTTCTTTTTCATACTTTCAATGTAAGTGAGAACTAGAGAAACATAAATGTGCCATTCAACCAAAAGGGGAAGTTTAGTCCTAATTTTTTAGGTCCTTATGTAATCACCTCAGTTTATTGTTTTGGTTCTTATGGTCTCTCTGATATGGATGGAACACCACTAAAAGAACCTATCAATACAATTTACTTATGTTGATACTATGCATAAGATCTCTATGTATCCTATGCATGATACTTGACTCCTAGTATTTTGAATTCATCATGTTATGATATGCCTTCATCAACACATTGTTCTTTTTCATTGTGTTATGATGTGTGCATGTATGGTTATTTTCTTTAACTAGGAATTAAGTGTATATGTGTTTCAATTCTATGCATTGTATTAATCATGTCTTTCATGTCAATTTTATTATCTTAGTTAGTCAATTTCTTTTCACAATGTTAGTTAGCATGTTTCATTAGAAGATTAAACATTTCAGTATATGCAATATCTTTAGTTAGATTAGCATGTTCTATTTTACATGCATCTATATCATCATGTTACACTAGATCATCATAGTATTTGACTAAACATATATTTCACATGTGCTTGACTAAATCATGATAGCATCTAGTCTGATCATACATCATATTGCATACATGAAATCAAAAGATTTTATCAGAACACAAGTCATGGTTGAATCAAACTCTCATGTGTGTGTGTATAAATGTCTCAGTGTACATGTTGTCATCATTGTAACAAAATGTGATGTTTATGTCTGTGTATATGATTATATACATCCAAAAAAATTATATACATTAGACCTACATCAATACCTCTATATTAAAAATGTCTATATGGTAATCTCCATTCTCTTAGGGCATGCATGTTGTAACTTCCTAGTGCTCAAGGATCTGGATCAAGATTAGGGGGTTGGTAAACTTATGTGTGGGACTGTGTATAGATGGTTGATGCACTTCATGTACGAAGTCCCCTGAAATCTCCCCTCATATATGTTATCCTCTCCCTTTATGAGGCTATCTACTCTATCTATGAAGCTAGCTCATCTCAAAGGATGTCCTCTTTTTGTCTCATTGTCACTACATCATCCATGAGTTGTTGCACTCAAGCATGATCAAGGACACCAATTGTACTACTCCATGCAACCTCAACATGCCTCTTTATATCCTCGACCTGGCTCTAAAGGGTGTCACATACCTACTCAATACTCTCTACTCTTGTCATGGTCATGTCTCTTTCTCAGTGAGGATAGTCTAAAGCTCTGCATCTCCCTAGTCCCTTAAACCAATCACAATGTTGAGACTTGTCATCCTTTGCACCAAGTCCACATGGGTCTCTTCATACGCTTCTTGAGTCATGATACAAGATCGAATAGTTTGATGTGCATGTCGACCATTTATTTTGGTCGATAAGCATCCAACATAGGATCACAAGCATCTACATCATATCAAATCAAATTCATACCTAGATCACCAATATGCCAGTTTGGATCACTTGGTGTGGTCCTACTACCTGAGGCACTCGATGACCATATGGCTATAGCTGGGGTATCTTGTTCTAAGGTCCTTGTGTCAGTACAATTGTTGGGGTTACACTAGTATGAGCACCTGGTGGTGGAAGATTTGAGATGATCAGAACAATCATTGAGGAGGATCTCATCCATTGTCTTTGAGGCCTCTCTATGCTTGCCTCATATACTCACATTTCCTCCTCCTATGGGGCCTCCTACTAGCCCTCCTCTCCATTTGACCCTTGTACCCTAGGTATCCTTTGGGGGTGTCTAGCAACAAAATGGGAGCTAGACCTATTATCTCCCACCATCTAGAAAACACATCCATGGCATTGAAATCATCAATGTCTAGTAGGGGGAGGAAATTCATCATCATCACTACCCTCCTCCCTATGCTCCAGAACTCCAAGGGTAGGGTCTGGGGAGTTCTATGGATTGTTGGGACTCATGTATGATCTAACATATGTGGGTAATGTTGGCCTCCTTTAATGGTTCAATAACTAAGCCCTTAAAGCTATAACTCAGAGAATACACATCTATACTAAGTACCTATCAGACTTATTACGAAGGTTCATTTAACTTATCAACCCAAGGACATGAACTTGAAATGGGTCAGCACTCTATGTGCACTAAGATTTTGTTATGGCCATCATAACTTAAGCAAAGAACAATGTTGGAATTGAAATGCTGTAAATAACTAATGAAGGAAACTAAATTTAGATTAACAACTACTATGAACATGCAAATCTTAAACTAACACAAACTACATGAATGAAGTTCCAAACAAATAGACAAGAAACTACTATGCCCACTTTGGCTGTAGGAACATACACAAAACCGAGTTTTGTGGCTACAGGAATAGTAAACTACTAGAACGACACTAATTACTGAATGAAGGATAACTACTAAGCTAACTGAACAAAGTTCTCACCAAGTGGGCCCCCTTGAGCAAGACTTCCACGATTAACACAAGTGCTGAAAACTCAGAATATCCTTTTATTCATCAAAATAGAAGTACACAAGATATTAAAGCATGCTCTTAAACTGCATTTCAAAGCTAAAAGTAAAATTACAACATCGAAATATTCCACCTCTAGAAGAGATCATCTAGTCATTATTTATAGAAATAAAAACTACCAACTAATCATAACTAACTGGGCGACCAACTCCACATCATAAGGACACCATTTATTGAAAGCATGAAAAGAGGAAAGGAAATCTCATGCATGCGCTTAGCCAAGTCAGATAGGAATTCCTTAACAAAGATATAGCGCAACATACCCCTGTATAGACTCAACTGATTGTACATGATTGGTTAAAAAGATAGTTGCAGTATTAAGTAGAGAAATCTCCTCTATGTTGGTTACTCCTTGACTTCTTCAACAATCGACCAACTGGTAAGAGTCCGCCTCCTTGTTGCAAGATTCATCATAGCAACACTTTCTTACTATAGACCTGCAAAACATGTTAGCACATACAAACAACCACATTTCTCAAATCATCTTGAAACAACATTATTTTCAACACATGCACATTTAATAGATAATTACATAGCATATGCATTAGTATAATGAATTGTTTCAAGGTTAAACTTAATCGCAAAAGGTAATAGTTTCTAAGGAAAGAGCATAGTAAATAGTGACATCACAGTATCAAAGTCTAAAGTATCATCATGAACAACATAATAAATCCTTAGAAAATAGGACTATAAACTTGTCTCATCATTCCTCCCAACCTAAGGTCTTGTTGGTCCTCCAAAAACATTATTCCTTAGTCGGTTAAAGGTTCTCATATCACCAATTGCTAACTATCTTACAACATGGTTTGCATCCTTTGAATTAGGATCCGAATAAAATCCATGCATGTGTTCCAACCTATTCCACCTTGGCCTTTCTTCTACTATATCATACCAATAGTATCTATAGTCTAGCACTGGCCATAACAGGATGGGTGGCCTGAATATTAATGGGATCCAGTATTTTTTCTATGTTCTTCCAAGTTGTATATGTTTGGTACATCTTTTTTTTTGTTGCAATGTAATTCTGAAGTGAATGTGACTCAGATTGCCTTAGCTGATCGGTCAAGCTATCCCATCTATATGAAAGGTACCTTGTTACTGTTCTTCCTATAGTATCATCCACTTGTTCATATTTTTCATAGGCTTCTTCCTGCAGAGGCAACACTCTATCCTTAATATCCCACTTGTATATAATTTGGTGCCATTCATAAAACATTGTTGCAGGATCACGAGATTCAACCCTAAGAGGCAAGGGTTCTCATAATTCTTTCTCCCTATAAGCTCTAAATTGCATGCCCCAACTATTTTCATTCTGAATCCAAGACATAAATTCCCTCAAATGGATATCTCCAATATACATCAGTGGGTTCCATTGATGGTCATCTGTGACAACATAATTATGTAGGTACAATTCACAAAGTAAATTCTTAAAATCTATTGGAGATTCTTGGTAGGCTTGAAATAATTCCTTAGGGGTTTTGATGGAAGGGTTTAATCTTGAAATTACCCTAGAAAATTAGAAAGAAAGATACCTCTCCTTTAAGTGCAATGTATAGACCCTTGGAGGGATCCTGCATTCCATTAATTATGGCACTAATTCTACCACATCATCCACTTGTTTCTTCAATTTAACAATCTCCTTATCTTTATCCATAATTTCATTATCCTTTTTCTCAATTTTTTTTTGCAATCTAAGGTTTTCTTCATCCCTCTTTTCTATTTCATCCAACAATTTCAACACTACACTATTCCATGAAAATGCAAGGGGTCTATGAATATCTACCAAAATTTTCCTGCCAGCATGTTCCAATGGCAGTACTGGTGGTTACTCAAATTCCTGATGAAAGGGTTCATCCTACTCTTGATGTGGTACTTCCTCTTCTTTTGCTTGTTCTACAATGGCAACAAGTCGATCTAACCTCGTTTCTGCATGTTCCTCAAATACACGATCTTCAAATGTGCTCTCCTCTTCATCATGCATCTCTTCCTCAGAGGCTGCTGGCACTTTTCCAGGTGCTTTCTTAAGCCTAGGGCTTTTCCTTGGCATTCTACCAGCATCTGGTGCAACTTTCTTTGTCTTCTTTGCAAGGGTTTTCCTATCTTCTATTGTTGTAGGAGGAACAATGTCTCCAATTTTTTGTTTGCTAGGGCTAGGGCAAGGGATAGGTTTTGTTGTTTCAGGAGTCTCAACCCTAACCTTTTCTTTCCCTTTTTCTACTTTCTTCTGTTGTTCCTTTGCTTTTGTAGTAGCTTCCCTATTTCGACGCGGGGTTTGGAGTGGATTATCACCATCATGGCTTGAAGAAGGAGTTCCTTCTTCCTTTGATTCTGAAGAATCAACTGCTATAGCCGCACTAGCTGTAGCAGGGCTTTCTCTGGGTCTTACACCAGAGGTAGATGCCTCAAGAATGGCTACAACAACCTTCCTCCTTTTGCTATACCTACAAGACTAACTCCTCTGTTCCACCTTTTAAGGTCTAAACCGATCCACATTCTCAAATTCCTCCCATGACATACTAGAAACTTCTCGTAAAGATTTTCCAACTAGAAATTTTATCAAATAATAGTGAGACATAGAGTTGGACCTACCTTTTTGAGTTTGAGTTGCCATGATCTCCAACAATCTATAGAGAAAATTAGGCATGTTCATTCTCCTCCCATGCCCTAGGTGGTTTAAAATCTTTAAATGAATGGAGTGCATACAAGACTCGCGACCCTCACAGGTAATATATTTGCAAATGTGCATAGTTACATGCATCCACTTGTTTGGCAACGATGTTCTCCATGTTCCCTGTGGATATTTGCAAATGTGCATAGTTACATGCATCCACTTGTTTGGCAACGATGTTCTCCATGTTCCCTGTTTATCCACAACAAGTTGTGGGTCACCAGGTTTAGTGAATTCTACCCTTATTGTTCTTGCATCTCGAGATGCAGGGTATGGTTCCCCATCAATGGGAAACCTTGTGAATTCTACAATCCTCTCTTTTGTGATTACTACTTCCAATCCTTTTACCATTTGAAAAAGTGTATGAATTTTGTAGCAATGTGATCATTGAAACTCTGCAACTTCAAGAAGTAGTCTAGCTAGCCATAATTTTGAAATTTTGCTAGATAAACATCATCCTATAGGATTACATCATGAATAATGGGTTCATTCATAATTAGCTGTCCACCCATCTTTCCTGCAGTCTCTCTCTAAAAAATTCCCTCTTTCTATGTCTTCACTAGAATAGTCAATTTTGCTTATTCTCTACGAATTTGGTCTTTTTTTGGTTTGTCTGACCCTACAACTTACCTTTTTTAAAAAAAATTGTCAAATAAGACAAGGGAAAATCATTAATGAAGGTTTTGGAAAGGCTTTCAAGAAAAATGATGCTGCTTGACGATGCTTGTTACTTATCAAATGTCACATCGTTGGTTCAAATCAACTAAAGGACAACTAATGGGCGTATTCTTCCTCTCCCCAACCTAAATGAAGGCATGTGTCCTCACAGACTCGAGTTTATTTGAAAAAAATGCTATGCAAATATTAAAATTAATGAACATAATCAAAATTAATGCTATTTAAGATAATTATGGGAGACATAATCATTTGCACGTACCTAATGAAGTGGATTTGCATGTCCACGATATATGGTGTGCGCAGTACCTATCAATTAATCAGTTGAGTAATAAATGAAGTATGAGATGGAGCGTAATGATGGAGAGAATTATGGAGTGAAGGTGGATGTACATAATGATCAAAGAATTGGATTTCCATTCAATTGGAAATCTTTATTATGATTTGATGGACATGTGTATTAGGTAGAAGGATGGGCATTTGATCTGCTTCCTTCGGCTATAGGAAAGTCGAT
Source organism: Cryptomeria japonica (assembly GCF_030272615.1). NCBI lineage: Eukaryota > Viridiplantae > Streptophyta > Pinopsida > Cupressales > Cupressaceae > Cryptomeria > Cryptomeria japonica. Next base: position 407,847,415 of record NC_081411.1, read on the forward strand.
GAATTGCTACATGAATTCTGCTTTTGAAGCCGGTTTGTGATATAAACACAAGCGATGACTGTTGACTAGCAATTTGAATCTAACAGGGTCAATTGTGGTAAGTTGAACTACTCCATTTGAAAATACTTTTGTTGCCTCATATGGTCCTAGCCATCTAGTTTGCAGCTTCCTTGCACCTTCTTGATACCAAAAGTTATAAATAAGAGCCCAATCATCTAGTTGGAACTGCTTCTCTTTAATGTTATGTGATGAAGTGTTGTCTTCCTCATTTCATCTAAGTTATTGAGTTACATGATTCTTTCTTTTTGTGCTTTTGATATGTTTATCTCCAGATCCAATGCAGTTCTTATAGTTTTATGTTCAAACTCAATTGGCATCATGGTTGTTTTTCCATATAACAATTCAAATGGTGTGAAATCAGTTCTTGTTTTCCATGTGGTTTTGTATGCCCAGACAACTTTTGGCAATCTATTGGCCCAATCTTTCCTATGAATGGCCACTATTTTTGTCAGAATTGCTTCAATTTCCTGGGTGGTTACCTCAGCTTGCTCATTTGCTTGAGGATGATAAGGGGTAGATTTTTTATGCCTAACATTGTATTCATTAACTAGTTTGTAACAAGGGTTGATGTAAATTAAGCTCCTTGATCTGTCACCATCTCCCTTGGAACTCCGTATCCTGTGAAGATCTCCTCATAAAGAAATTATGCAACCTTATTATCCCTTGCATGTGTCATTGCCATAGATTCAACCCATTTACTGACATAGTCATTACATACTAGGATATAGGGCTTACCATTGGATGGTGGATCAATTGGACCCACAAAATCCAAGCCCCATTTGTCAAATGGTGTGATAACAACTTGAGGGTAGAGGGGCATCTTTTCTAATTTTGTTGGTTGTCCCATCCTCTGACATCTATCATACTTCCTTGTGTACTTGTTTGCATTTTTATGAAGTGTGGGCTAGTAATAACCCGTGTTGAGAATTTTCATTCCTGTCATTTTGGCAACAAAATGTCCTCCACAGGGTTCATCATGATATGTATGCAAAATATCATAGGTTTCATCTTTTTTGACACATTTCCTCATCACATGATCTGGTCTAGTACAGAACAAAAATCCTTCAATTCATGAGAAAGGGAAAGTTTTCTCAATGAGAATTCTCTCTTTTGGCGAGAAGTGAGGAGGCACCTTCCCTGTAACCAACTAGTTTTCTATGTCTACATACCAAGGTGTATGCACGTTGATTGAAAACAAGTACTCATCAGGGAAATCTTCTTAACATCATCAATTACCTGATTATCTTCTAATGTAGTCAATCTAGATAAGAAATCTGCTATAATATTTGTTTTGCCAGGTTTGTCAATTATGGTGATATCAAATTCTCACATCAACAGTAACCATCTTGCCAATATTTCTATAATCAATGACTTATTCATAAGATATTTGATTGTTGCATGATCAGTATGGATAAAGATCTAATATCTTGTGATATAATGCCTAAATTTGTTGAGAGCATATATGACTACCAACATTTCTTTCTTTGTGACTGTGTAGTTAAAATCAACCCCTTGTAGGTTCTTGTTGACAAAATAGATTGCATGTTCAACTGATGCCTCTTTCTTTCCCAAAACATCTCCTATTGCATAATCAGATGCATTTGTATGAATGTGGAATGGAAGTTCCCAATTAGGACCCTTGAGCATAGGTGCTTGTGTTAATGCTCCTTTTAGATTAGAGAATTCTTGGTCACAATCCTTTGTCCAATGAAATTTTGTATCTTTAGTCAAAAGGCTATAAAGTGGTGCTGCAATTTGGCTGAAGTCTTTTATGAAGCACATATAATACCCTACATGTCCTAGAAAACTCCTGACATCCTTTTACTTTGCAGGTGTAGGAAGACTAGAAATGACTAGAATCTTGGCTGGATCTACCTGTATTCCTTTTTTAGAGTTGTAGTGGCCAAGGACCACTCCTTGTTGCATAATCATGAAACACTTTTCACTATTTAGAGATAGATTATGATCTTCACATATTTGCAACACTCTTTCTAGTCTTTGTAATGCTTCAACAAAATTAGTGCCATAAGTAGTAAAATCATCCATTTAAATTTTCATACATTCATGTGAAATGTCTACAAATATACTTATCACTACTCTTTGAAATGTTGTAGGTGCATTGCAGAGACCAAATGGAAGCACTAAATAGGCGTAGGTTCCCCATGGGTAGGTGAAATTTGTCTTCTCTTGATCTTCTAGTGCAATTTGTATTTGATTGTAGCCACTGAAACCATCTAGGAAGTAGAACTATTGTATTCCTGCTAGTGAATCCAATACTTGATCTATGAAAGGAAGTGGAAAACAATCCTTCTTAGTTGTAGTGTTGAGTTCCCTGTAATCAATACAAACTCTCCAGTTACCTCCCTTTTTAGGCACAAATACCAAAGGAGATCTACCCATTGGTTGTCTAATATTGGGTAGATAAATCCCGCATCCAAGAGCTTCTACAACTCTTCCTTCACAATCTCCCTTAATACAGGGTTAATTCTTCTTTGTGGCTGCCTTACTGGTACACAATCATCTCTAATACAGATCCTATGAGTGCATAATTTAGGATCAAGACCCTTCATATCATGGTAACTCCAAGAAAATGCATGCATATGCTTCTTTAATAGATTTGTCAAAGATATTCGTTTCTCTTGGCTAAGCTGACAATTGATGTTTAGATATTTTCCTTCTGAAACTAGTACTTGTGTAGTCAATTGTATCATGGTTGTCTCACTAACACTTGGGATTTTCAATAATAATTGTTGTTGCAGCAGGAGAAACTGGGAGAACCATTGGTATTGCATGATTCTACATGAGCCTCATAATGATTTTGGATTATCTGGGATAAAATATCATCTTCATCATATTGTTGCGGGAAAGGTCTTCTATCTATCATTATGAGCTTAGCCACTAAATTAATGTCTTCAGCTTCCTCTCCAACATTTGGCCAAATAGGATTGTCTATCTTGGGTTGGTTGAGCAGATGGATAGATTAGCAACTTTTTAATATTCCTACCATCAAAGATGGTCATATCTCCTTAACAACATCCTATATAAGCATATGTTGTGTCCAACCATGGCCTCCCTAAGATAATAGGATATCCTCCTAGTGTGGCTTTAGAGGAAAGGAACATGAAATCCATTGGTTACTCCCATGAATCAAGAGTAACCATTATATCTTCTACTATACCATCTGGTTTGATAGTAGAACTATCAGCAAGCTGTAGGATGGTAGCAGTGGGTCTTGGATTGACAAAATTTAGTTGCTGCAGGATCTCCTTAGTCATCACATTAATTGTTGCACCTAAGTCTATTAAAGTGTTCTTTATTTGTATACCATTGATGATGACTGCAACTATAGGGCTACTTGGATCAACATACTTGGGGATAGTTACTTTCCCAAACATGATGTCTACCAATTGGCCTACCACATGAACAATATTGGGATCCTTTGCCTTTCATCCTGGATTTTTGAGACATGCCTCTTTTATTTCTTTTCCATAGATTGGGACATCCTTAATGGCCCGAAACAAAGGTATCCTGACACATATGTATTTTAATTGATCCATAATGTCAAAGGTGGTCTCTTCCTTTTGCTTGACAATTTCCAACCTTTGAGGAAATGGTGGTTCTAGATTAGATAGGTGGGCTAGTTTAGGATCCTTGAATTGTTCTAACTGAGCAGGTGCCTCAACTAGATTTGGATGTTCCTCTTCCTCCTTAGGGATCTCAGTTATGAGAGGAGTGGAAGGAGTAGGCAGGGTAGTTCCTGTATGTAGGTGAATATCACCTAAAATCAGAACATATGTAGGGTATAGATTTGGATCAACAAAATAAACCTACTACTATTGTGGTTTATTATTTGGATTAGGTGTGGGTTGAGTTGGCAACTGGGTAGGTCTGGGTGTACTAGCATTAGGATTAGGAGGGGGCATGATAGCTTGTTGCTGAGGCTGTGAAAGTGGATGCATGTAACTAGTTGCCTAGTTTGGCCATTGTTGTCCACCCCTCCACTGGGATGTTTGTTGCCAATTCCCTTGGGGATGCTACCAATTCCCCTTAGAAGGTTGCCATTAAGGTGGAGAATTTTGGTAATTAGGCCAAGTATTCTGAGGGTTATTCCAAGACTGTGGTGGATACCCCCCAAAATTGAATGGATATTAGTGCTACCACTGGTTATTAGATGCATAAAAAATCATGTAAGGTCCACTAAAAGATAATGGATCAGGTGGCATACCTTGTCTTGGAGCCCATAGTCTTCTTTGTGCAACATAGAAGACTTTTTCTTTGTCTCCCTTAATCAACTTGAACTCAAGTGGAATTCTCTCACTATCAACATTGGCTACCATTTTACATTTGCAGTCCTTCTTCTTCTACCTACAGTGAAGGAAATATTCTACCAACATTGCTTCTATCTCCCCTTGTTTCTTCTTTTCTTATAGGGTATCCAGCTAAGTGGCCATATCATTTATGATATCCTGCTTAAAATTTGAAAGAAAATTAGTGATCTCCACCCTTGAGATCCCATTAGCAAATGATTTTCCCATTTGGTAACCTCTTCCTTTCTTGACAACTGCTCGAGAGTAGTTCTGACATATCTTCTTAATGTTGTCCCAAGGAACTTGAGTAATGTCTCCTCCTCCTATTAGATCCAAGGCGTCAGTACAACTATAATTGATTCCCCTAAGGAAAGGAAACTTTTGAGATTCTTGGTTAAGAGTATGCTCTGAGGATTTCTTAAGGTAGAACAAGAACCTTAAAATATAGTCCTCCAAAATTTCATCTTCCCTCTACTGCATCCTAAAGATGTCATCTACCTTCATATTATCACTTCTACAATATTCTTTGTACTTCTCGACAAATTTTGTTTTTATGGCATCCCAATTGTTGACAACATTTCTCCCCAAGCTCATAAACCATCTTAAGGATACTTCCTTCAAAGTAGGAAGGAACAACTTAAGACTATGAGCATCAATGGTGTAGTCATAACTTCTACAGAGGATGTCAAATTCAAACATAAAGGTATGTGGTTCCTCTATTACAAGCCCATAAAACTTAGGGAGGACCGAAGCAGGGATATTATTGAGATTATTATTATCACGTTGGTCAATGATAGGGAATTCAAAAGTGGTTTGGCTAGGCTAATTTTGTGTAGCAACAACCATTCTTGTTTGATAAAGTATCAATGCAAGTGGGTTATCAATAGGTCCTTGGTCAGTTGGATCTTCTGGATTATAAAAGTTGGCAATATATTAGCCAAAGGATTTATCTCTTGGTCTTCTTCGGGTTGATTTTAGGCATCCTAAAAATGACTGTCAGGATAAGGGTCATTAAGAAGAAATCTCCCTAAAGCATCTCTTCTTCTATACATACAATATCAACTCAGTATTAGCCAATTCCACACAAAGTATTTGTGAAAGAATTATGAGCATAACTTATTCAAATGAGAGAATATTCTAAGAGCAACTTGTAGAAGTATTTAAACAAGAATAAACTAAAAATGACCCTAAAGAAATTCTTAGTTTGACACCATCGACGACAATGGCGCCAAAAATGTTGGCCTCCTTCAATGGTTCAATAACTAAGCCCTTAAAGCTATAACTCAAAGATTACACATCTATACTAAGTAGCTATCAAACTCATTATGAAGGTTCATTTAACTTATCAACCTAGGGACATGAACTTGAACTGGTTCAACATTGTATGTGCACTAAGACTTTGTTATGGCCATCATAACTAAGCAAAGAACAATGTTGGAATTGAAATTCAGTAAATAACTAATGAAAGAAACTAAACTTAGATTAAAAACTAATCTGAACATGTAGATCTTAAACTAACACAAACTACAAGAATTAAATTCCAAACAAACAGATGGGAAACTACTTTGCTCGCTTTGGTTGTAGGAACAGACATAGAACAGAGTTATGTGACTATAGGAACAATCAAATGCTGGAACGGTACTAACTACTAAATGAAGAATAACTACTAAGCTAACTGAACAAAGTTCTCACCAAGTGGCCCCCCTTGAGTGAGACTTCCAAGATTAACACAAGTGGTGCAAATTCATAATATCATTTTATTCATCAAAACAAAAGTACACAAGATATGACAACATTCTCTTAAACTATATTTCAAAGCTGAAAGTAAACTTACAACATTAGAATATTCCACCTCCGCAAGAGATCATCTAATCATTTTTTATAGAAAGAAAAACTACCGAATTTTCCTAACTAACTAGGCAACCAACTCCACAACATAAGGAGGGCACCATTTATTAAAAGCATGAAAAGAGGAAAGGAAAGCTCATGCATGCGCTTAGCCAAGCCAGACAGAACTTCCTCAATAGAAATAGAGCACAACATGCCCCTAAGTAGACTCAACTAATTGTAGATGATTAGTTAAAAAGTTAGTTGCAGCTATATATGGTGAAAATGGATACAACAATATTGAAAGACTATATGAATTCGACCACAAAACCCTAGCCTAACAACAACAAAGATCCACCATAACATATGAAGATTACCTAAGACAATGCAAATCAAATGAAATCATAATGATTATACCATCACATGTCCAATAGGGTTTGGATCTCCATTCTTCCTATCTCCATTGATCTTGCTTGATATATTTGCTCTCAGATTTTATGTGTGCACAAGAGCTCAACAAAGAACGGAAATGTGGTTGCAAGTAGGCTTGATCACATATGAAAGTTTGAAAGCATAGTCCAGGGGTTTGATAATGAAGGAAGCATCTCCTTATATAGAAGACACTATAAGAAATGGAGGGATAAGATTGAGAGGTGTAAAAGATAAATGGTCAGCTATGATTAGAGGGTAGGTAAAAGAAATGATAAAATAATGAGAGGGTAGGTAGTGTAGGAATTAAGAGATGAATGACATGTGTCATGGGTAGAAAAGGTTAATGAATCAATTAAATAAATAAAGATTTATTTAATTAATAGAAGAAGTGGGATCAATTAAATAAATAAGATATTTATTTAATTTAGAAAAAGGTCAATTTAAATAAATAAATAAATTTATTTAAATGAGAAATAAGGCTAGAAAAGGATAAATGAATTAATTAAATAAATAAAGATTTATTTAATTAATAGAATAATTAGGCTAAAGTAATTAATTAAATAAAGATATTTATTTAATTAGACAAGACAATTTTAGGTGTCTACATTTTGCCCCTCTTTGAGACAATGCAGCTTGTCGTGTTGTTTCAAAGAAGATAAGATGAACTGATACAAAGTTGCCCCAAGATGGGAATGATATGCCCCCTCAAGAGATTGGATGAAAATGTTTGGAAAGATCACAGACAATCTCTCGATAAGAAAGAAAGGCTAGAATGGACTGACTGGATAGGATAGAGTGATAGAGTCTTGAGATTAAAAAGACTGACTCGGGAAACTAGGGCTAGGGTAGTCTATAAGATAGACTATGAGGGAAAATATCCTCATTGTCATCCACACACCTAAGAGATCAGAGTGCAGAGAGAGCAGAGAGAAGTCAACAGCGATGACATTGGTACACAGATTCGATCGCATTCGTCGACATTAGAGGGCAACAGATGCAGGAGAGCTGGTAAGTACCACAAAACATCCTTGTACTTTGTTACATTAATGTTGTCATAAATTTATGTTAGGTAGCGCATTTAATGCTTTTTAGAATATGTCAAGCGGGGTCAAAAATGCTATGGCACATTTGTGCTGGTGCCAGGCGCGTCTAGGTTGGCTAAGCGCGTCTGTGTTTATGCCAGGTGCGTCTATGAATGCAAAGGCGTTTATGTCAAATTCAAGTGTGTCTATGTTGTGCGGGAGCGTTTATGCTATATGGGCCCGTCTGTGCAGAGCAGAGGCTCATCTATGTATGTCAGGTGTGTCTGTGCAGAGCAGACGCGTATGTGCAGTATGTAAGCACGTTTATGTCATAAATGTGCATTTATGTCTTCAAGGCCAAATCGAGAGTTTTGTGATGAACATACGCTGTTGATTGGATAAGATGCTAAGAGGATACACTCAAGCAGGTCCTCTAGCGAAGACTAGAATAGCAGATAGGGCTAGGATTGACAATTTTATGATAGAACATACGTTGCCAATTAGGAAACTACTTAAGAGGATACACTCAAGAAGAGGCCCTAGGATAGGATAGATCAAGGAACTTTGTGATGAACATGGAATGCCAAAATATAGTACTTTGTGATGAACAGGGAGTGCCACTAGGATAAGAAGCAACATTTTGTGATGAACAGGGAATGCCACTATGATTGACACAATTGATTTGCTTGACTGTAGGAGGACCTACCTATGCTAGAGTCATGAGGGAGATTCCCATCGATTCAAAGTATGCAAGCAGAGCTGACAGTTGAGGAGAGTGCAGTGATTCAGGCTATGGGCCTGTGACATATTTTGTATGTGCTTGAGTTTAGGGTGAACATGGGATTGCTGACTGCACTGGTTGAGAGATGGCACTTAGAGACTTGCAGTTTTCATTTGCTGATGGGTGAGATGGCAGTAACCTTGGAGGATGTTTATAGGATACTGAGGATATCGATCGATGGGGAGTTAGTACCCTACGATCAAGACAGAGACAAGGATGCATTGAGATGGGTGTTCTAGGATCCAGGATTGGAGATGAGGTCTAGACACGTGGCTTGGGATACCATGACACAAACATAATTAGCACTACCAATAGTGTTGGTAGGAGTGATCAGTGGGTTCTTCTGTCTGGATAGGGTGACATGAGGGTTGGCGGTGGGCTGGGGGAGTACAATGGAGATATTGGTGACAAAACAGATCGGGTTTGCATGGGGACTGTGTCTGCTGGCACACTTGTACTATGAGTTACATCAGTTTGTATACCATGGATTAGTAGGATTAGGCTATAGAGGGACATTATTGCAGGTGTGGGCATATGAGCATCTGTTGGTGACATGACCAATTCATTTTAGAGATAGGGGCCATGGGCACAATTTTGTGCATTTGTATGATATGATTACATCTCAGCCGTAGATCGGGAGATTAGAGTATTGGCGCAGGGTCATTGATGAGATTGATACTATAGTATGGAGGTCGTACCGAGAGTACAAGGAGTGGGAGGATGATGCAGTGGAGGTGCCATATGTGTTTAGGAGTAGGTATCTGATTGGGTGGATGCCATATGTTCTTGAGAGGCAGTTTGGCGGGATACAATGGATGCCATAGGGTTTCAGGATGTATGCTCGGACAATGAGAGATCAAGTGACTTTAGGCCATTGTTGTCTTATGATCAGGCAGTGACCCAGCTTGTAGAGATGATTCCTTTGCCTTGGGATATGTGGTCAAAGATAGATGATGTAGGGATGGATGCAGAGTATACTGCATATTGGGCAGAGCATCCATTTCCATAGCTGATGGATCCAGGGGAGCCGATAGATGGAGATGGTGGAGGTGATGGGGATGATGATGGAGATGGTGGAGGTAGAGGCTGACAGAGGAGGCGGGGTGTAGTAGGAGAGAGGAGAGTGGCTCCAAGGAGGGAGGGTAGAGAGGAGAGGCAGACTTGGCAGGCTCACATGGTGAGGGGTAGAGGTGGATTGCCTTTACAGGTGCCAGCAACACAGGTTCCCATATAGGTACAAGGATAGGGATAGGGGTAGCCACAAGAGTAGCCACAGGTATAAGGATAGGGTGGGGGGGAGAGGAGGAGGATGAGTTGCTGGAGTTGAGGGAGATCTACCAGGGATAGGTAGATGAGATCCAGGATCTCGAGCGGGAGAGGGATAGGCTCAGGAGATAGTTGTGAGATACTGAGCGGGAGAGGGATCAGGCTATCTAGCATTATACAAAGGCTAAGACAATAATGAGGGCAGGGAGATAGGCAGTAGAGGACACAAGAGCTGGATACACCCATGTTCTATGGGCTGGGGAGGAGATAGGCTATTGGAAAGACTTGTACTATGGAGCGGTGCAACCAGATCAGTGAGCTAGGAGCTTTCGTAGACCATCGCAGACAATGAAGACCACTAGAGGGAGGGATAGGAGACAGGCGTCTAGTGGTGGGGTCATGGGTCCTCCACCACCACCAGATAGAGGGGGCAGGAAAGATGATCATGGGGCGGGTCCTTCCAGGGCTCAAACTTCGTCGAGGCCAGTCGGCTCCGAGGGAGGGAGTTCATCATAGCCTTAGAGGGCTCCCTATGTATCAGTTTTGTACCATTTTGTATGATGACACCTTCAGATGACTGTAGCCTTATGATTTTGACATCATTGTATCATGACACTTATGATTATATATATATATATATGAGATTCATCCTTGTGGAAGCTATATGCATGTGTACCTATGTGATGCTTCTATGTGATGCATGTATCTATGTGATGCTTATGATATGGATGATGAAATGCAATATTGTTTTTCTTTTATGTTTTTAATATGTTATGCCAATGCAAATGTGAATGTATGAAATGCAGATGAATATGATGAGATTGTAGAATGTGCTAGCATGTGTTGTGTGCAGGATATGGTGCAATTGTGATATCTATATGTATGTATGAAATGCTTATATGTGGTAATGCAAGTGAAGCTACATGAAATGCAGATGTTTTTGGTGTGTCATTATACTCAGTCATGTGATATCAGGCTACACAGACTCGGGAAGGATGATGGAAGTCAATCAAGAAAGGGGGATGAAAGATAGAAGATATGAAAGTGAAAGAGCTTCTTGTGTGTTATCATCATTGAGCTTTATTATGGAAAAATAGGTTATGACAATCCAAGTATATATTCGACCCAGAAAATCATTGTACCGATTTGCATGGAGATAAGACAGTCACAAACAAGGAATACCCCAGTTCATACTAGACTCACAGTGTCCTCATATCCTTGGACAAGTCATAGCATTACTAAGAGACAATCCACAGACAACAAAGAAAAAATAGGCGACGATACCCCATCCTCACCTTTTTAGTCAAAGACATCCTGGAGATAGAATCTCTAGTTAGAGACATCCCGAAAAAGCTAAAAGACATGTCACTAGAAAAATAAAATCAAAAGAAAACTAAGACTCGACACCAACATCCATTGTAGTCCTCAAGTTTAGTGTCTCTTGTCACTTGTATGTGTCTTATTTGATTGTGGTCATAATGTTTACTTTCACAAAAGGATAGATAGCACTGACCATAATGTTGTCTGAGTCTGTTGAAAGATTTGATTTGTTGAAGCCCATTGCTGTTGTGTCTCATCTGAAACTGACTGAATCCATGAAACTGATACTTTATTGCGGATTGGCGATACAAGTGTTGCTTTATTGTGGATTGTGCGCGGATAGACTGAAGAAAAGTGGAAGAAATTGTACTCCTCGAAACTTGTGATGTTGTCAGTTCCACACCCATCACTAGACATAGGATTTGCCTTAGCCATAGATAGGAGCTGATTTATTATGGACAGAAAGAGGTGAAAAGGAGGGATTATTATGAATGGCTAACCAATCTTAGGTAGATCAATAACAAACCATGATGGGAATGGGTAAGTTTATTATGAATGGATAGGTTGTGAGTGTGTGCAAAGTGAAGTGATGAAAGAGAATCCTGAAGGAGAGAGGAGCGATGTCTCTACACATGGTGCCGATGACCCGATTTTCACCATGGTACTTGCCCAGGGCACCACCAAAGTGGTTTTCACCATTGGACAAAATGTTTTATCTTTATTTTTTTTTTTTAATTTATTTTTCATATTAGGATACTCTGAAGAGCTATGTGTAAAACCTGTGAAGGTGCATGCTATTGATAGGATCCTCCAAAGGTTTGTCATCTGGAGTTGAAAGCTGATATGCACCAGATCCATATGTTGTTGTGATGATGTAAGGACCAAGCCAATTTGGTTCGAACTTGCCCTTCTTCTCTATGTCTTGCTGATTTTTAGGATTCTCTTTGAGAACTAAGTCACCTACCACAAATGTGCGATGCTTGACTTTATGATTGTAATTGCGACTCATTCATCATTGATAATCCTTGAGATGATTAAAAGCAATTTGTCTTTGTTCATCCAATAGTTCAAGTTCCTGTAAGCGGGAGACCCTGTAGTCTTCATCACTGATAATGTTTTGTAAAGAGACTGGCAAAGAGGGTAACTCAACCTCAATAGGCAAAATAGCTTCAGCACCGTAGACAAGTGAATAAGGTGTGGCTCCTATAGGTGTGCGGATGCTTGTCTGGTAAGCCCAAAGTGTGGGAATAAGTTGGATATGCCAGTTGCGGCCAACATCATCGACTGTCTTTTTTAGGATTTTAAGAAGGTTTTATTAGACACCTCAGCTTGGCAATTACCTTGGGGATAATAGGGTGTGGAGAAATGATGGGAAATATGGAAGCGATCACAAATTTCATGAACATCTTGATTTTTGAAGGGACGCCCATTATCGGTGATGATGGAAATAGGAATACCGTATCAACAAATGATGTAATTGAGAATGAATGTAGTAATCTATTTTCTAGTGACTTGTGTAAGAGGCATGACTTCAATCCATTTGGTGAAATACTATGTAGCAGTGATGATGAATGTGTGGCCATTGGAGGAAGGAGGGTGAATCTTGCCTATGAGATCGACTCCCCATTGGCAAAAGGGCCAAGGAGTCGCAATCGGTTGAAGTTCTTGCACTGGCGCATGAATGAGGTCTCCATGTAGTTGACATTGCTTACATTTTTTGACAAACTGATATGAGTCTTTTTCCATATTGGGCCAGTAATATCCAATCCTGATGAGTTCCTTAGCTAAGGTAGGACCACTAGAATGTGGACCACATATCCCTTCATGAACTTCATGTAACACAATCTGAGCTTCATCCCTTTCTAGACATCTAAGGAGAGTGCCATCTAGACCTCGACAGTATAGGATATTGGCTAAAATGATGTATCGAGAAGATTGGCGAATGAAAGTGTGACATTGATTGTTGGATAAGTCAGGGGGAAGAGTATTATTATGAAGGTATGTGAAAATGGAACCATATAACTGGGAATCAGGACCAACAACACATATCATCTCAGTAGAAGTGATCTCATATGAGGGAACCAAAAGTTTATCCACCAAGAACTCATAGCGGGTTTCATTCTGTGGTAGATCGATCAGTGAAGCAATGGTAGCCATGGCATCTGCAGCTCGATTTTGCTCTCTTGGTATCTGCTCAAAGTTTATCTTCACAAAATGTTGTTTCAGGTCATCCACCATTCTTTTGTAAGGCATTAATTTTTCATCCTTTGTTTGGTAGTCATCAGTTGCTTGACAAATTACAAGTTGAGAGTCCCCAAAAACATGAAGTTCTTGTATCTTCCACTGAACTGTAATCCGTAATCCAGTTGTTAATGCCTCATATTTTGCTATGTTATTAGTGCAAGGAAATGATAATCGATATGATTTTGGTACGGAATCCCCTTGAGGTGTGATGAAGAGGATACCAACTCCTGCACCATGTTGTGTGTATGAGCCGTCAAAGTATAGTTGCCAAGGCTTTGCATGTGATACTGTCAAGATGGATTTAGCTAGAAATTCTGAAGTTAGAGGAGCATCATCTATCATGGGAGCATCTGCTAATTGATCTATGATAGCTTGTCCTTTTATTGATTTTTTGTCTACATATTCAATGTCGAATTCACTCAAGAGCATCACCCATTTGGCTAGTCGACCAGTAAGCATTACTTTATTGAGAAGGTATTTCAATGGATCGATTCTTACGACCAACTTAGTTTTATGAGTTAGCATGTAATGTCATAATTTCTGTGAAGCATAGACCACAGCGAAACATGCACGCTCAATTGGTGTGTAGTTTAGCTCATATCCCACCAAAGTGCGACTGATGTAGTAGACTGCCTTTTCTTTGCCCTCAGCATCTTGTTGTGCTAAGAGTGCCCCTAGTGCTATTGAAGTAGTGGATATGTATAGTAATAGGGGTTGATTCGGAACCAGTGGCATCAAGACTAGCGGATTTAGAAGATAATCTTTGAGTATCTGAAAAGCTTGTTGGTAGTTATCATCCCATTTGAATTTGATGTTTTTGTGTAGCAAGTGCTGAAAAGGATGACATTTATTTGCAAGTTGTGCTATGAATCTTCGTATGGACTGGAGTCTCCCTTGCAAAGATCAAAGTTGACTGATATTTCTTGGTGGTTGCATCTCTAGGATGGCCTTGACTTTTGCTGGATTGGCTTCAATTCCTCTTTTTGAGACAATGAATCCCAGGAGTTTCCTGGAGGTTACTCCAAAGACACATTTCTTGGGGTTTAATCTTACTTTGTATTTTTCGAACCAATCAAAAACAACTGAAAGTATGTCCAAATGTGTATCTCCATCTATTGATTTTCCCAAGAGGTCATCAACATAATCTTCCATAGTAAAGTGCATGAGATCATGAAAGATAGTAGTCATGGCTCTTTGATATGTAGCGCCTGCATTCTTTAGCCCGAAGGGCATGACATTCCAGCAGAAACTTCCCCAGGGACAAGTAAATGTTGTTTTGTGTTGATCCTCAAATGCAATTTTTATTTGATTATCGCCAGAGAATCCATTCATCAAAGATAACATCGCATGACCTGTTGTGAGATCTACGATGAGGTCGATATTTGGCAACGGAAAATCATCCTTGGGACAAGCTTTGTTGATGTCCCTGAAGTCTGTGCATATTCGGATGCTACAATCTGGTTTGCTGATAGGCACTAAGTTGGAGATCCATTCAGGATAATCAATTGGGCGTATGAATCTGACATTCAATAATTTTTCAAGCTCCACTTTGACTAATAATGCCACTTGTGGATGCATCTTTCTCAATTTTTGTTTGACTGGTTTTGCCTCTGGTTTGACTGTCAAATGATGCATTACTAAATCCGGATCTAATCCAGGCATATCAGCATACGACCATGCAAAATTGATTTGTCACTCTGTGAAGAAACTTATGAATTTTTGTCTTTCTCTCTCTGTCAAAGATTGAGCGAAGAATATGTTATGTGGAATTTCTTCTATATCAATATTTGTTTTGATGGTCTCCTCTACTAACATAGATGATTTTTGTTCATATGATGCTGGGAGAATGTCGAGCCTTCCATCTTTGGGTGCCTCAAAGAGATTTTCGCCCTCAGATACGTCCTTTCTTTTTACTTTTTTCGGGGTCAGACAACGCCACAATGTGGTTTTAACCATAAGACCCTTGATTTGTTTTTATTTTTATATTTTTGCGAATGGAAGGCCCAACATCCTCACCAAAATATGCCACGCTGTTGAGTTCTATAGTGTATCCTGCCTTATGGTCTCTAGGGGGAAGATCATCTTGTATGCCTAAATAGTCAATAAAGGCTTCATCATTTTGGAATGTGTCGAGTTGTACAGGTCCTTCATGGTCCCAGTCAATGAGTTGGTGGTGAGCAAGGAGAAGGCCTTCAATTTTGTCAAAGTCAGCGGGACTAAGGGTGAAGATGCAGTTATATTCAGGTATGTTGAGGTCATCATTGGCACTCTCCTCATCTGTCTCGATCATGAACGAATCCAAATTGTCATCACTAGTAGTGCATTCTGGGACAGGTGTTCTCATTCTTCGTGATTTCGACCCAAAACCTAGAGGCAAGGATTGTGTGGGATCCTCAGGGGTTACTTCTTGACCAACTTTGAATTTTCTATAAAATTCCTCCTCTTCTGTGGGTTCACCAGGTTCTCTGAATGTCTCGATGAGTTCATAGTCACTGAAGGATTTGTCCGAACCCCATTCCCACTCATTGGAGTCAGTGGAATAACGGTTCTCTTGTTGATCTTGGGCAGCTTTGATTTGTAATGCTTCTTCTGCTTTTTGAGTGTTTACCTTGGAAGACATGAAACCAAGTCCTTTCGAGCATTCCTTTTTGAATGTCAATTCTAGTTGCAAAGGTTGAATGATACCTTCCTTTCTTAAGCCAAGAGGACTTTTACCATCATACCCAAATTTTTGTAGGATCTTGAATCCTTTGCCATATTTTTCACATGGTATGCTGATGTGATCTTGTGTGTCATTTTCAGGGTCTTTATAAAGCATTTTGTATAAGTCTTCTTCTTCCATTTCACCCCATCTTTGGAAGATAGTAGGATCCCATTTGAGTGTAATGATAGATACCTGTTTAGAAGGATGTGGTCATCCATATTATTTTGGTGAACTCATAACTTGTTGTAAGCATATGGTTTAATTCAAAGTGTATTCACCCATGCCCTTATCCTGATATTTCCCTTTAAACTCACCTTGTTTTGATGTCAAATGTTTTAATGATTCAAGATCAATGTATGCAGAAGAAGGGACAACTTCCCTATTACTTGGAATGATCGTCTCAGTTTTTTGTCTCAAGTTATTGCAGTATATAAATGGATTAGGATCGCCATTAATTGTTATTTCAAATCCATTGTGAGGAAACTTAATGCATTGGGGGTATGTAGATGGGACTGCCCTCATCTCATCAATCCATGGACGTCCTAGCAATATGTTGTATGTGAGATCCAGGTCAAGGACTTGACAAACCACATCCTTTGTAACTGGCCCAACTTTGAGAGGTAAGGTGACTGTGCCTTTGGATGAACGCTCTTCATCATCATATGCCTTGATGGTAATTTTGTTTATGGCATTCATGGCTTTATTAGAATATCCCAATTGTATTATTGTGTTCAAAGTACATATGTTTAAACCTGCTCCTCCATCTATCAGGACTCATTTTATTCGATGTTTGTGTAGGAAGGCTTCAATGTGTAAAGGTGCATTATGTGGTTGGCTCATGGAGGCATCGTCAGCTTCTGTGAATGTAAGGGAATATGGAACGGAAAGGTATCCCACCATGGCTTGAAACTGGTCCACGTTCAGATCAGTAGGGACAAAAGTGTCTCTCAAAGTTTTGTCAAGAATGACCTTATGTGCAAGAGATATGCGTAAGAGCTCAAGGATAGAGATAAGTGTGGGTGTCTTCCCTAACTGTTCTACAAGGTCATACTCAAGTTTGGTTGACGAGGAAGTGATGGTTTTAGTTGGAGCACCTTGCAAAGTGAATTTACCTTGACGAGTTGTAACATTACATTCAGAGGTAGGTTCGGAAGAAGATCCAATGCCTTTTAGGACAATCTTGGGTCTTTGGGTAGAATTCTCTGGTGTTTTATCCTTGATAATAATGGTAGAGACATAATTGTCCGTCGAAATGTGATTGACAGTTGAATCATAGTTATAGGATGCTCTAGTATAATTGGTCTTCTCATTTGTGGCTTTAGCTTTTCCCTTGTCATGTTTTGGGAATAGTTCCTTAAACATCTCATGTTCTTGATTGGATGAGTGTCCCTCGATCTCAATGTCACCTCTATCAATAAGATCCTGTATGATGTTCTTTAGCCGATGACAGTTTTCTATTTTATGACCCTTGCTCTTATGAAATTCACAATATTCATCATCATTCCACCAATTTGGTTTAACCTTTGGCTCATATGGAGGCAGATATGGAATTGTTATTATTTTGTTTGCCACTAGCTTTTTGAAAACTGACTCAAGTGGTTCTCCCAATGGGATGTACTTCCTTCGTGATTTGGAAGTTGTTTGAGTATTCACTTGATTGTTTGTATAGCTTGATCCAAAAAAAATGATTTTGGGTCGTACTGTATTGGCATCAACAACACCATCATTGACTGTGTTCTTGTTTTTATTCCAAAATCTTGGCTTGTCTTTTCCTTTGAAGTCCTCTTTGTTTTCTTTGAATATTTTGATGATGCCTTGCTCAATTAGGATCTTCTTTGTCGCTAAGCCTTTTTCAATGACGTCCTTGAAGGTGGACAAACAAGCTTTAAGTCATAACCAATGTCTTTGAACACCTCTACCATTTGTTTTTGTGGAATTTCACAAGAGCATCTGTTGGCTAGATTCCTCCATCTTTGTAAAAATGATGAAAAAGATTCTCCATCCTTTTGCTTGGTGTTGCACAGAGTGGTGACTGATATATCTGTCTCTATGTTGTATGAGAAATGTTGGATAAATGCCTCTGCTAAGTCACCCCATGACTTAATTCCAGGTGGAAGTTGGGAGAACCATTCCATAGCTTGATCACCTAAGCTTTGTGGGAATAATCTCATCAAATATGTCTCTTTTGCTGCTACCTTAATGCAAGCTATGAAAAATTGTCTTGTATGTGCCTTAGGATCCCATTTGCCTCTGTACTTATCAAACTTAGGTGTCACAAAGTGTGTAGGAAATGGAGGCATTGGAATGATTTTGTCAAATGGATAAGAACATATGTCTCTCATTGTGTAAGTTGGCTTCGGTGTATTTATGTCCTCCATTTTCTTTAGTAAGTCCTTAATTTTCTGTTCCAAATTGTTCTTAGGTGGAGATCGACTTCTTAGACCATACCCCATGCCTGAACCACCAGGTGGAGAAGGAGCATGTTGCATATATGGATGGTATTGATCATAGACATGTTCATATGGAGGAGGTCTATAATGATGCTGTGTATAAGGACCACTTGGTATAGAGTCATGATGAGGAATGGAATATCTATTTTATCCATGTATACCATACTCTACAGGCATGTCATGAGTTTGTTCTAATGTGTTGCCTCAAAATTTGACACGGGGTTTCCTTGTGTCCAAAATTTGAACATGCCTTTGGATATCCAATTGATTTGGGGGTTGGTCCTTAGAATTGGCATGTGATTGAGTATATTTTTCTGCATAAGACTTCCATAATGGTCTGCGAAGGTGAGTATCATATGCTTGACCGTGTGTATGTGGGACCTCAGGTTATTGAAATAAAGATGATGGTGATGCAGGCACCATATGTGGTCCTCTATTTCCTCCACTATTAGGCCTCCTTTGATCCATGTTGAGGTGAGGTTGTTGCAAAGGTTGATTTTTCATTATTTGAGACATGTCAAAATCATGAGGGATCTTGGCTCCACTTTGTGCCATCACTTGTAAGATGTATTGTCTATCTCTCCTCATTATTTCCTCAACCAATCGATTTAAATAGGGATCCATAATGGAGTCTTCCACTTCTGCTGAATGTACTGAAATGTTGTCCATATTGTCATTGTGTGTATCATTGTTGTTTATAGTGTCCATGTTCTCACATTTGGAATGTTTCTATAGGAATCCATGTCTGATAATGTAGTATGATCAGAATTGAAAAAGACATCATTGTCATACTCATAGGCACTCATGTTTGTGGACTCTTGAGCCTCTTTAGCTTCTTTCCTAGATTTTTGGGAATGGGTTTCAACCATGAACTAGGTATTGACCAAGATGTGTGAGACTACATGAAGATGGAAAGAGTATGGAAGACCAAGAGTTATATGAAATATAAATGAATCTGAGGTGTACTTGCAATGTCCAAAGTGTAAGACCAAGTATGTATGTAGTAGAGTAGGTGTGGCTTCCAAAGAGATGATAGTTTCTCTTGATGAGGTAAGTTGACCTTGACTCTAAGTAAGACCAAATGAGACCCAAAGGTGATAGACCTTGATGAGGGACCACTTAGCAAAATGTTGTTGTATGTAGTGTGTTGACAAAGCAAGATGAGGACAAGCAAGTGACCTTTTGACTCAAGTTTAGACAAATGTGAATGTAATGTAAGGTGTAAAGCAATGATGGACTTTGTGAGACCTAGAAATAGGCTGAATGCTAGATGAAAACCCAGAGAGATAATCTAGGAAGCTCAATAAGTCTGAAACTGACTGTTCTTGTATGTTGGGCTATAAAGTTTTCCAATTCTGAACATAGACATGCCTGTATACTTCACAAATGCGATTAAATGACACAGACGTGGTTTTGTCAAACACAGACGTGTTTCTGAGGTTTTGTAAATGAATGTTGCTCAAGAGAACACATACATGTTACTACCCTTCACAGACATGTTTATATGACACAGACACGACTCTGTCAGACACAGACGCATTTCTGAGAACTTAGTGCAATTTTTCCAATGTGTGAAGTTGTTTGTTGTGACCCAATCTAAAATTTTGACTATATTTCCATGACAAGAGGACATAATGTTGATGAAGACTCAATGTTTGCAAGTGTTTAGACTCAAAAATGACTTAAAGAAAAGTGTGTTGTTTGATGTAAAAATGTTTTGCATACACTTGAAGACATAAAAGACACAACGTTTTGATGTTTGGTCTTGAATGTTTGATTATTCAAAATAAGACAAGCACAATTCTTATGGTTGTCCAGGATAATAGTTGTTGATCCCACAAGGGTTTTTCCCTAAGGCTACGCTATTCAGAGTGGATACTTAGATGCTTGACCCCACTGGCTCCACCCTTGCCACTCACTTCTCCGGGGTAGCCAAGCACCGGTCCCTACGAAAACTCCCTGTGGTGAACTTTGTATCTCTACTAAGAACCGTATGTGTGTGGGTCACTCCAGAGGTCCAACCTCCTGACCCAACAACTAGAAGGATTTTGGCTTTTTAAAACAAAAAGGTGCTAGTAAGGGCATCCGCTCGTGTGGCCATACATGCGGCACTTTCAGCTGTGTAAATACAGAAGGCTCCTAGTTGGTAGGGGTTACGCCCTACAACTGATCAAATAAATTTGATCAAACGGGTTTATGGGGAGACATAGTGTCGGTATGAACTAATTAGCACACTTTACCCATGGCTTTCACCATGGATATAGTTATTTATAGTGCTTCGAAAGAGGTGGGTTTTCCTTGCTACCACTTGGGTCGTTCTCTCCTCACTAGTAGTCCTAATGACCACACAGGGAGACATGCCCTCTAAAGATTAAACAAAAAGAGCCTATTTCCCAAGACACAAAAGACACTAGTTCAATTTTAGTGCACCAATTGAAGTGTTTGATAATCTATGAAAACAAGGCACACAATAAAGATAAAAAGAAAACCCTTGTCAAGATACTGCAACAAAGATTTGTTAGTAGTTTGGGTTGTTTCAAATGATCACCCCTTCCTGCAAGCACACAAGTTAGGTATATTTTAGATCCAAAAGACTTTGTGAAATAGGGGTCTTCAACAATGTGTTTTTGCTTTCAAGACAAGCTGCACCAATTCGTTAGCTAGATCACAAGATGTTAGCTCAAAATAAATCAGATCTGAAACATTAAATGCAAGACAAAATGGTGAAAAATGAAAACCTTAAATGAGGAATTTTTTTTTTTTTTAATTTTTTGAAAACACAGATGCAATTTCGCAACACAAATGCATTTTAGCACCTCATATACGTGTTTTAATGAAAGCCTTCAATTTGGAAAATGAAAATACTGCCAGAAACACAAACGTGATTCAGAGGTTCATAGACGCGATTCGGGATCACAGACGCGACCCTGTAATCTGCAAAAAAAAGTAAAATAATGTCGAAGACACAGACGCGATTCCAGAGATTACAAATGCGGCAAAAAAGCAAAAACGTGATCTCAAAATGCACAGATGCGAAAATGTCAAAATGTTGTCGGAAATGTCAGATTTGCAACTTCAAAAACACAAAATCTACAACAAAAGATGTTAAATGCAAAAAGGGAAGAGAGTCCCACCGGGCGTGCCAAAATATATATGGTGAAAATGGATACAACAATATTGAAAGACTATATGAATTCAACCACAAAACCCTAGCCTAACAACAACAAAGATCCACCATAACATATGAAGATTACCTAAGATAATGCAAATCAAATGAAATCATAAAGATTATACCATCACATTTCCAATAGGGTTTGGATCTCCATTCTTCCTATCTCTATTTATCTTGCTTGATATATTTGCTCTCAGATTTTATGTGTTCACAAGAGCTCAACAAAGAACGGAAATGTGGTTGCAAGTAGGCTTGATCACATATGAAAGTTCGAAAGTGTAGTCCAAGGGTTTGAAAATGAAGGAAGCATCTCCTTATATAGAAGACACTATAAGAAATGGAGGGGTAGGATTGAGATGTGTAAAAGATAAATGGTCGGCTATGATTAGAGGGTAAGTAAAAGAAATAATAAAATAATGAGAGGGTAGGTAGTGTAGGAATTAAGAGATGAATGACATGTGTCATGGGTAGAAAAGGTTAATGAATGAATTAAATAAATAAATATTTATTTAATTAATAGAAGAAGTGGGATCAATTAAATAAATAAGATATTTATTTGATTTAGAAAAAGGTCAATTTAGATAAATAAATAAATTTATTTAAATGATAAATAAGGTTAGAAAAGGATAAATGAATTAATTAAATAAATAAAGATTTATTTAATTAATAGAAGAATTAGGCTAAAGTAATTAAATAAATAAAGATATTTATTTAATTAGACAAGACAATTTTAGGTGTCTACAGCAGCATTAAGTAGAGAAAGCTCCTCTATGTTGGTTACTCCTTGACTTCTTCAACAACCGGCCAGCTGATAAGAGTCCTCCTCCTTGTTGCAAGCTTCATCATAACACCACTTTCTTAGTACATACCTGCAAAACACATTAGCACATACAAACAACCATATTTACCAAATCATCTAGAAATAACATTATTTTCAACACATGCACATTTATTAGATAATTACATAGCATATGCATTAGTATCATGAATTGTTTCAAGGTTAAACTTAAGCCCAAAAGGTAATAGTTTCTAGGGAAATAGCATAGTAAATAGTGACATCACAATATCAAAGTCTAAAGTATCATCATGAACAACATAATAAATCCTTAAAAAACAAGGCTATAAACTTGTCTCATCAGGTACCATCACTGATGCCATTTGCACTAGTTTGAATTAGTGAATGCAATGACACTGGTATTCTAGTACAAATATGTAGTTGTGGTGAATAGCAAGCAACTGATTGTGTTACATATGTGGAATTCTCACCTTGTTAGTTGGCCATATAGCCATACTTGGATATGATTGCCAAATAATATCACTAATCCCTTACTTGTTACGATCTATCTCTAAAACAATAAATATTTGAACCTCCACTCACCATGCACCAAAGGGTATGTATGCGCTCATAGTTGATCATCTTGTATACAATAGGAGAATCATATTAACCTCATGTAGGTGATATACTTGAAACCCCACACCTGAAGAAGTGTGCATGCTATCGAAATATGAATCTCATGGTGTACATGGTGCCCAAGGTCATGATAGAGATGCATGATCATGCTTTGACCCCATACAAGTATTATACCTCACTCCTCCATGTCCCTAATGTAGCGAATGAGGATTTCCTGAAGGTGGGACTCTTGTTCATCGGTAACAACTTGGAACACCACCATGATGATTATGATGCATCTAATAAGTAGTGATGTGACTTGCCCCTATGCCAACCACCTCAAGTATATGTACCTCGTGATGTTCATGGGCATGACTCAACTGACATAGAAGAGTTGGTTGCCTCAAATTTCCTAAGTTGTTAGCGACTCGTCAAGAGACACTCTCTCCCCTCAAATGGAGAGGTGAAGAACATAGTGGATGTCCATCAGTGTAATGGTCATCTCCCATATAAGGAGATGGAATGACATGGTATTGACATTACATCTCTCCATGAGCACCATTAGCATCACCAAATAGAATCTCATCTCAGACATCTCATCCACCCACTAGAGCCCTACTTAGCATAGGCATGTATGGTCAGCCTATATAATGTGTCTTATGTGACTGCATAAAAGCATCAATATATAACCTCCTGTATGCTCCCAAATATTTGGGAGGCCCTACAAAACATAATTTTATCATAAAAAAATTCTCCTTCTATTATATCTATAACTATTTTAAGCATCTTCTAATCAATATTCTAAGTTATTTGAAACTTCTTTCATCTCTTTTGACCCCTTGGATGCTAGCACGTCCATGGGATGCTAGTGTGGTCCTAGACCTTGGACATCAGTGTGCCCTTGAGACACTAACAAGTACGGAGGATGTCAATGCAAAAATTATTTGAGAATGAACACACGGGTCCTAGATGCAAGTGCACATCCTAGACACATGCATTGCTCAAAATTTTCCTACTCAAATTAAATGCATCAAATGAACTCAAAACATAAAAAATTGGCCTACCTCATCCAACAACTCCTTTTTCTCTGTGGCGATGCATAGCTCCTCAATTCGTGATGGTCAAAATTCTCATCTATGAGGAATTTTCACTCTATCTCTATATAAATGAGTGCAAAAATTCTTAGAGTATAGTGAAAATATCCCTTTTGGGGCCCACTCCTTTTTATATAGTCAATTTTTCTCTATTTTTAAAAAACAATTGTGGTGGTTTTGGCTCATCCTCCTTGTTTTTACCCTCCTAGTTAGGGGAAAAAATATGAGGGGGCGCATATTCACACTTTATCAGCTTTTTCTTCTGACTCACTGACATCCTCTTAAGCATTATTCTCATCGAATTAGCTTCTTCTGCTTTTGACACTACATTTTTGGTTTTGCGGTACTAAGAAGTTCACATCTAATGTATTTTTTTGTTAAGCATTGAGGTCATCATTTGTGTTCACCTAGGCGACCTTTGTGGCCTCTACAATATTCTTTTTCAAGGTAATTAATGCACTATATGTATTTCAAGTTTTACATCCAACTACTTTGGTTTAGTTGATCCTTTTAGATGATTAGCTCACTAAAATGGGGCAAATAGTAGCATCACAAATTGCACCTTATGTCAATTTCACACTTACACATTATGCTTAGTGTATTTAAGACATAATTCATGATTGGGATATCACAATTCCAACTTGATGGATGGCAAAGATGAAATGTTAGCAGCCTATAGTTTGAATTTTGGAAGAAATCGGTCAGCAATAGCGTAGTGCACAAACATCTATGTGGCACACAAACATCTCGACATATTTTGAGATTCAAATAAGAATATTCTATATGGATTATTTTTTACATGTTTCCAACTTGCAAATATGTTTGTAATGGCTACTACCACCCATTCCAAGTAACAAAACTCCCTTTCTTTCTCATTTTATCAATTCTAACAATTCCAACAACTCTCTGATCAATCTTTCTCAACTTGTCTTCATCATTCTACTTTTATAGAAAAGCTTTGTCAAATTCATCTTAGCTGTTGGACTCTCACAGTAACACCCAATACTCCTCTCAAGTTGTCTATCATGTCTATTATCTCAAGAGGGGAGCCAAAACTACTAGTAAAGCTCTCTTGCTTTGTTTCTTTGATCTCATCTAATATTATTGATCCATCTATTGTCTTTATTTATTATGATAGGGGTTTCCCTCCATATCGAGGATTGTTTCTATCACACATGTATTTACCTTACATATTTTTATTATCTGATCATATTTATCTATCTGGTGGAGGTGGAAACAACAAAATGGGGGTTTCATTGAGGCAAACCCCTATACAATCCCAACTTTTTTCCTCGTCTCCATGTCTATAGGTGATGAACAATTTTGGTAGATGGAAATCATTCTTATATATTTCTAGCATATTTTGGGCTTTTTTGTACATATGACAATGTGATCACACAAAATTCCATGTGGTGCACTTGTACCTAAGGTCGAGGTTTTGTCGATCTAATATCTTAATATGCATGCTTTTAACTTCTTATTTCTATGATTAACACATTTTTAGTGCACCATATACTCATGTTATTAAGTTTTTTTAGTTTCATCTCATAGCTTAGTATAGTTAATTAAGTTTCAATTTCAACACTTCCATTTCAGTTCACTTGAGTCATGTCAATTGAGGTAATTGAGAGTCATTTTATCCTTAAGACCTCGTCATCATGAGAGTAGGAAATCACCTCCTCTATAATACCACCAAATAAACACTACATCCCACACAACACTTTGCATTCAACCTAGCACCAACAATACATCCTTATAACTAATCCTCCAATCTATTCATCTATTGCTCAGATGCCTACATCCACTATACCCAAAAACACATACATCCACCAAAACTACAAATCCATCCCACAACATCAATCCTTCATTCCATAATATCAATAATCACAAACACATTTTCATCTAACCACTTCATCATTTGTCATCATATTATTCTATTGATGTTAATTAAATTGTGCTGACTTGAATTTCATCATCAGAATACTACCTGCAACATGTTAGTTTCACAAAATACAAAGGAAATGCTACAGGAAATCCAAACTCAACCAATGAAACTACATGAAATGAATATTAAAATAAAAAACATTATTATTAACTTCATGATTTAAGTCTCATTGTGTCCTAACTCCATTGTTCCTGGTTGTAGATGATGGGCTCTCAGGCAAGCACTGATAGATTCCAAGATGGCATATGAAGAATGGACTGATAACTGATATTTTACTGATACTATGATATGCAATGCTAAATGAGAAATGTTAAATTGCTTCAAGATTAAAACTCACGAATGTATATGTTTTCACAAATTGTTAACTTGAAAACTCACTTGAAGACTAACTCTTTCTCAACTCAAACTCCCACATTTATAGACTTTGAGAGGATAAGATGATGTGGACTAGATCAACGGTCATGATCAGATCTACAGATTTGGATGGTTGTGAGCAAAGGTGAAGGTTGAGAGAAAGGGGGAAGGAGAAGACAAGTGTCACTCATCTCACCTTGATTGGGTTGCTGACTGAGGGAATCTAGGGATGGTTGGAGAATATTTAGGCATGAGAGGACAAGTGGACTCTAGTTCTTCCTAAGATGTAGGGATGCTGGAGAAAATATAGAAGAAGGTTGAGAAATATATGTACGTACACAATATTTCATTTATTTTGGAAGTTGGAGATAAGTGGCTAACAAATGTTTATTTATTTTAATTTTTCTGAATTAATTTAGCTACATGATGGATGAGTTGGAAATGAATTAAATAATTTAAGAAATCATTTAATATTTGAGACTATAGGATAGAAGAATAACCATTAAATATTAGATATTTGATTGATTAGAGGAATAATTAAATATAAGATATTTAATTAATTGATTTGAAGAAAAGGGTAAATGAATGAATTAATAAAATATTTCAATTAAATTAATTAATAGAAAGACATGAAATGAATTAAATAAATTAATCTTTTCAAATTAACTATTTAATAGAAGAATATTTATTAAATAAATATAAAATATTTATTTAATTGCTCATAGCCATTTTTATGTGTATACATTTTGCCCCTCTTTGAAATGATGTCGAGACAACATTATTTCAAAGATTAAATCATGTCTTGAGTGTGCCTGATGGAGATAAAAATCATGATTGTGTGCCCCCTCGGGAGATTGATCGTGAAATTGTTGAAAAATTTGGAAGCGATTAATCTCACGATAATTGAAAAGATCCTTCAATTAAATTCATTTATGAAAAACAAATAAAATTGCCCCATTTAAAAGCATTAATTACCCTTCCAAATGGTAAATATAAAATTAACCAAAGGTAATTTTAATCTCATTTGCATCCTTGTCAGCTTGTGAAGAGAATTGTCTTTGGTGAGGTGGCGAAATGGTGACCCCATTCGAGAACAATCAATTTGAGCGTGTTCGACAATATCAACAACCTCTTGACTATGGTTATCTGATATGTACCTCATCCCGACCTATTTTGCAACTTGTTGTAAAAATTTCCTTGCTTTTCGGCGCATGTGAGGCTATTTTGAATTTTTTTGATTTTTGGCTTTATGTTTTAACGCTTTCATTTTGTATGTTAGCACTTTTGCATTTGATGTTAACGCTTTTCATAGTTTTAGTGCATTTGTTTGTTTCATTCACGCCTTTGTGATTTATGTTAGCGCTTTTGTTAAGTCAACGCTTATGCTTTGAGTGTTTGCGCATATGTTAAAAAGGGTAGCACATATGACTATTTCACACTTTTGTTCCAAGGGTTAGCTCTTTTGCGAAAAAGGTTCACACATATGTGTGTTTCAGTGCTCGTGTTCAATAGAATAGCATTTTTGTTAAAAAGATTAGTGCTTTTGTTTCAGATGAATTTGTTTGATGTTGTTCATGTTAAAATTCATTTTGATGATGTGATTGATGTATTGTGATGTGCAATTGTGATTTGGTAGGTATTCGATTGATGTCTTGATTGATAGAAATTTGATAATGTTGATTGATAGGAAAAATGATTGATTGATTTAATTTGATTTGATTGGTAAATTGATAGATTAGCTCTAAGAAACCGATGTAGTTTCTGATGAAGAGCATAACAGAGTTTGATTGAACTCATTGATTGATAGAAAACCATGATTGATAGGTTTAGATTTATTTGATAGCCTGATTTGCTTCATTTGAAAAGATGTACCAATTGTTGATGTGATAGATTAGCGATCTCTTTGATTTGATAGATAGATGAATGATGATTGATAAATATAAAATTCTCTTGTTAAATAGGAGAAACTCGATGTTCTGCAGTGTCGGGAGAAATTACCGGCCATGCGCCATTTAGTGCTAGAGCTTACACAAGTTGAGATTAGATACATAGATGCTTGTAGATTATGCCACTTGTTATATATGCCTGATATTACCCATAATAAGGGATTGTTGACTGCCTTAGCAGAGAGATGGCATAGCAAGCATAACACTTTCCACCTACCCACTGGTGAGATTAGTGTGACACTTGAGGATGTCTACAAGATTCTCCACATCCTCGTGACTGGTGAGTTAGTCCAGTATGATTTTTAGGATCATGGAGGGACAGAGGCTTGCAGAGCTGTATTTGGTGATGAGAGCATTTCTAGAGGAGAGATCCGATGGGAGGATATGATTATGTATTACGAGATGCTCCGAGTGATTCTTGCAGGTTTGATTGGCGAATTCATCAGTCCAGGAAGGAGATCGTGAGGTTTTGTTGTTGGTTGGGGTGAGATTCTTACTAGCATGATGCAACATCGGACTTGATATGCATGGGGTGTTTGTATTCTCACTCATTTGTATCATGATCTTCATCAAGTTGTTTTCGATGAGAGTGATAGTCTGTCTACAGGATGTACACTTTTACAAATCTGGTATTGGGACAACATTGTTATTACTTGGCCTATCCATCATAGAGTTCATGGTGAGAGGTAGCCATATGTTTATTTATATGCAGGTATCCTTACTCAACATAAGCTGGGTAAGATGGAGTATTGGCATTGGGTTCTGGATTCATTGGATAATATTATTTGGAGACCTTATATCTATTGTGAGCCATGGATGGATGATGCACAGACATTACCATATATTATGCACAATACATAGCTCAATGGTCAAACTCCATACATTATTGAGCGGCAGTTGATTAGTCGCATTTTGAGACAGTTTGATATCATTCAACACATGCCTACTGGTGTCACAATATATGCATGACGGTACAAGGATAGGTGATATTGGGGACCTTCTTTGTCTTTTGAGATAGCACGCATAGAGTCTCTGGCTACTCCTAGGGTGGCTTATGATTTGAGATTACACATTCTAGATCTTGGGGTTATAGTAGATTATGCCCAGTACATGCTAGCATACCCATTTCCTTAGATTGTCAATCCAATAGACCCTCCTCCCAGCTCAGGAGATGAGGAGGATGATTTAGATTATCCCATCATTAGGAGATGGAGATGGAGACGAGAGATTAGAGCTGCTCAGGAGGTCGAAGGTGATAAAGATGAGGGAGGAGATGGAGGCAGAGGTGGTAGGAGACCCAGATGGAGAGGAGGTTGATTGAGAGTCTATGGAGAACCTTTTGGACCAGTTCGTAGGATTGGGAGACCAGTTCCCATGGGTGGGAGAGATGCAGGATGGATTGGGAGGGATATTGGCAGGGCAAGTATGAGATCAGTGAGAGGGTTACGCTCTACAGGAGGATGCAAAATTATTGGACTGGATGGGGGTTGTGAGAGGCATTGATTTCAGTCAGATTCAGCCAGACCCTAGGGTTATTGTAGCTCATGGTGGAGAGGAGGAGGATCCAGAGGATCATGTTCCACTTATTAGAGAACAGGTTCTAAGAGCTACTTGGTTTGAGATTCCAATAGGTGGATAGGGAGGTGGAGATGAGGGGATTGAGGGTCATGTTCCTCAGCAGGATGTGCCAAAGCAAGAGATCTTGGATAGTCTTAGAGAATAGATAGAGAAGCTTAGAGCATAGGTATAGACACCCATGATAGAGAGAGACAGGGCTATTAGGAGACAACATGATACTCATGGTCTCCTTGATCACATTCAGCAGGTTAGATCAAGCACTCTCTCAGCTGATACCATTAGAGCACTATTTTGGGTCGGGAAGGAGACATCACATTGGCGATGATTATATGATGATTTAGTCACAGAGAGCCAAAGGGATGGTAGCTATCATACCACTATGAGGATGGATACTAGCAACGGTGGATTCATGGGACCTCCTCAGAGGAGTGGTGATTGTGTGAGACTGGCATTTGGAGGATATTCTCGCCCACAACCATAGAGATGGACAAAGTCAGGTGGTAGTAGCACAAGATAGCCTTGACTTGATTTATATTGATGAGGCACTTGTATTTTTGATCCGATATCATTGTATACCTGTACTTTTATTATTTTATGATGACATTTTATTATGCATGTTACTCTATATGATGATGATGTATATGCATTGATTACATGGATGATTTTTTTTCCTTTTATGGCGATGATGTTCTAAATGATAAATGCTTTTGATTTTTGATGATTTGGTGATCATGGATGCACTTGAAAATGATTACTAACTTAAATAATGCAAATGCAATGATCTATATGGAATGCAAATGAATGATTGATTTTATTTCATTTTTAATGTGTAGGATGATGTAAATGCAAATGATCTACATGAAATGTTTTTTACTTTTATATGTAATGCTTATAATGATTATGAATATAAGTGCAAAGATGCAACTAAATTATCTTAATGAACTTCAATGATAACGATCCTAATGCAAATAATGATGATGATACACTACATGATTAATGAAATGCACTTAATGTAATGCAAACTAATGCAATGGTTGAATGCAACTAAATGAAATGAAAGACTATTGAAATGATACTAAAGATGAATGAACCTATAACAATCAAATGCAAATTGTTTTTGTTTGTCCAATTATACTCAATCTTTATTTATGACTGTTGATTTATGAATGAAATGACATGCTTATAATGAAACTGACAATGAATTCTTATAATGCAAGCGAATAACAAGCTAATCTAAAATGATCTAACTAAAAATGATACTGCCATTCTTCATATGTTGTCTTGTAACAGTGCTTGATTTCATCATGGAGCTTTTTAAAATGTTGTAAGAAAATAAAAGCAACTTGATATAAAGATCCAAGCTGACCTGAGTATTTCTTACATGGATTTTGATATTAAAAATTAATACAAGCAACTCGATATAATGAATCAAGATAACCTGAGTATTTCTTGCAGAACAAACAAGGATTATCTCCTTTCATGTATGACTCAGAACGTCCTCCTTGATCTTTTGTCGATCATATCCTTAGACAAGTACATACCTTAATAAGAGATAAACCACAAATAACAATCAAAGAAAATAATCATGTCCCATCATAGATTCTCTAGTCATGGACATCCTTGAGTCGAATAGAGTGCATGATTAGCAATAAAATCAAGATATAAACATTAAATCTTGTATGTCATTTACATGTTCTCATGGTCACTAACTGTTATAATCATCTTGATGAATGATCATTGATAATCCTTTATTAATTGTTGGTTTATTCTTTGTATCCTGAGTTTCACGATTCAGTTGTTATAAAAAAAATGCCTTGATCTTCGTTGCTCTGTTTGCTCGTTATCTGTTTCAAAACCCTAGGTGTTTTTGGTTTTTCAAAGTTTTCCGAATGTTTTGGATTTTCAAAGATTCAAAAGATCATCTTAGAAAAAAGGAATTAGGATTTTTCCCCCAGTGGAAACAAAAATTTATTATGGATGTACAAAAAAAATGATCAAGATCCAAACCATGGTGGGATACAAATGCAGATTGATTGATTCTGATAAAATCTAAGACAGTGACTATGACAAGTATGTCAAAAATTGATAACTGTTGGTAAGCTGCATATTTTCTGCTAATGGTTTAGAGCAATGGATGTGAAAGATGAAAAAAATAGATGAGATAAGATAGATGGAAGCGGTAGATGCGAAAGGATGGAGTGGATAAGTGCGCAAAGTGATCTCATAGATAGAAGAACTCACTTTTTAGATAGAGCCTGTTTACCAGGTTTTCACTATCTAAATTTATTGCATTTTTTCCATATTTTGATTTTTTTCTTCTTTTTTGTTTTCGTTGTTTTATGCTTTTTAGGGATTTTTTTTATTTTTTTATTTTTACTAATTTCTTCAGGGCTTTATATGCTTTTTATTGATTTTTTTCCAGGACTTTACATCTCAAGCATATAATTTCTTGAGATGGATAGGTTCATCAAACCAATCACCTTCAGGGGTAGATAACTTGTATGTTCTTGAGCCATATGCTTCTACTATGACAAAAGGACCTAGGCAATTTGGTTCAAATTTACCCTTCTTTTTTTGATCTTGCTGATTTCTCAGATTCTCCCTTAGAACTATATCTCCAATCTGAGAAATGTGTGGCTTGACTCTGTGATTATAGCTTATTTTCATTCTTTGTTGATATACCTTCAAATGATGTGTTGCATTTTGGCGGCGTTCCTGAATCAACTCAAGTTCTTGAAGTCTAGAGACTCGTTTGTCTTCTTCTGCTATAATACCTTCCAAGGAAACTTGTAGAGAAGGTATCTCTACTTTTATTAGTAATATGGCTTCTGATCCATAGATTAAGCAATATGGAGTTGCCCCTATTGGTGTGAGGATGCTGGTTCGGTATGCCCAAGAGCGGGATTTAGCTGAATGTGCCAGTCTTTTCCAACTTCATTGACTGTTTTCTTCAAGATTTTCAAGATAGTTTTGTTTGATGCCTCAACTTGACCATTTCCTTGTGGATAATATGGAGTAGAAAACCTATGTTGGATATGGAATTGCTCACATAGTTCCTCCACATCTTGATTCTTCAATGGTTGTCCATTATCAGTGATAATGGTCATAGGAACTCCATAGCGACAGATTATATAATTCAAGATGAATGATGATATTTGTTTTCTTGTCACTTTTATCAAAGGTACTGCTTCAATCCATTTAGTAAAATATTCAGTAGCAGTCATATTAATGAACTTATGTCCATTATAGGATGAAGGATTTATGTTACCTACCAAATCAAGGCCCCATTGAGAAAATGGTCATGATCCTGCTATAGGATGTAATTCTTGTGCTGGTGCGTGGATGAGATTCCCATGGATCTAGCATTATTTTCATTTCTTGGCATATGTGAATGAATCTCTCTCCATAGTAGGCCAATAGTAACCTATACGAAGAATTTTTTTAGATAGTGTTAATCCACTTGAGTGTGTGCCACAAATACCTACATGAACTTCGTTAAAAACTTTCTCAGATTTTTCTTGTTTGTGACATCTCAATAAAGTGCTATCTAGACCTTGCCTATATAAGGTATCAACAATAATAGTATAGCGGGATGACTGACAGATAAAATTTCTTCTCTGATTGTGGGATAGGTCAGGAGGAAGGATATTCTCTTTTAAGTACTGATAAGTTCGGTCATATAAGGATTGACTGGTTCTTGATATATGGAAAATCATGTAGGTATGCTGGGATTGAATGGTAGGGGTTAAGATATTTTCCATGAGGAATTCGTAATGCTATTGATTCTCCTGATTCTGCAAGAGAGATGCTATTGTAGCTGATGCTCTGCAAAAAGGATTAGAAAATCTGTTTGATGGCAACACACACAAGAGCACAAGAAACAAACGTTAGTGTTAGCAACAAAAGATTATCCTAAACAGGCATATCAAGAGAGATATTAAGCATGAAATAGAAAGCATATAAACATAGAATAAAATAGCTAATCAAGATGCTCATAGTTGCTCCTCCCTTGTTCCTCTCCTCTCCAAGTCTCAAATGAATGTAGCTCTCAGCTTTTAGCACTAGCCATGGATGCCATATGGAGATTCAAGATGGTTGAATATGATAAGCAAATGCTATGCAAGTGTAGACAATGATGCTATGAGAAAGCTCTATGCTAATGCCAGTATAACAACAATACTCTAATGCTTCCTTCTTTTTTGCTTGAGGAGAAGGGTTCTATTTATAGAAGAAATGGGGAAATGAAGGGTTAAGATTGAATGGTTTAATCAAGGGCCAAGTTTGAAAGTTGGGGATCCATGTGCACAATTGGCACCAATAAAATGGTGACAAGTGTCAACATAGGATTGGGTTGAGAGAAGAGGTTGGAGGCATTAAAGGCCTGAGAAGACCTCATGGTTATCTAGAGGCTAAGGGTCAAGTCCAAATTAAGATTACCCACTGGATTAAGAGTTAATCCAAGGATAAACCTTTGTGCAAATGTTTAAGAGATAATCATGGTCAAAACATTAATGGCCTGATGAGACCTTTGGGTTGGGTAGAGGTTGAGTCAAAACAAATGTTTTAACCATGTGGGAGGGTTTGAGGTAACCATTAATGGTTATTGGAGACTTTGGGGATTAAGTGGTTGAAGGTTGAAAGCCTTCAATGGTTATCAAAGACTTTGAGCCATTTAGTGGTTGAAGGTTGAAAGCCTTTAATGGTTATCAAAGACTTTGAGGGTTTGAGAAGTGACTTCCCTTTTGCTTAGGAATGTGACAAAGTTTAGAGAAGGGGTTAGGTTATTTAGAAGTGATTAGAAAATTCTAGAAGGGGTTTAGGCATGCAAGTGGATTTTGTAGGAAAATGCAAGTGGGAGAAATTTTGGTATTTTCAATTAAAATAAAATCATTTATTTCAATTAAATGGTGTAATTTGCATTTGGATAAATATTCAAATAAATATTAATTTATTTAAATGAGAAAAATGAATATAAAGCATTAAAATGCTTGAAGACTTTGAGGGAAACCATTAAAGGCTTGAAGACTTTAAGGAAAACCATTAAAGTCTTAAGAAGACTATAGAAGGAAGCCATCAAGTTTGAAGACTTTAAAGCCATCAAGTTTGAATACTTTAAGGGAAACCATTAAAGGTTTCAAGTGGGTGAGGATAAATAGGATTTTAAATAAATAATTTATTTAAAATAGTTGTGCAACTTGCTTTTGTAGGAAAATACAAGTGGGTGGAGGATAAAGGTGATTTAAATAAATTATTTATTTAAAATAATTGTGCAACTTGCTTTTGTAGGAAA
This sequence comes from Cryptomeria japonica, assembly GCF_030272615.1. Taxonomy (NCBI): domain Eukaryota; kingdom Viridiplantae; phylum Streptophyta; class Pinopsida; order Cupressales; family Cupressaceae; genus Cryptomeria; species Cryptomeria japonica. The sequence goes on from NC_081411.1 coordinate 407,882,597, forward strand.
ATACAAGTGGGTAGAGGATAAAGGTGATTTAAATAAATGTTAATTTATTTAAATGTGAGAGGTGGGATTTTGGGGGATTTAAATAAATATTAATTTATTTAATGTGAGAGAAGATTTAATTAAACAAATATGATTTATTTATTTAATGAATGGTCTGAATTTGGTTAAGTGAATTAAATCAAATAAATTGAATAATTTATTTAATTAATAGGAGAAGAGGGTTAAGATGAATTAATTAAATATATTAATTTAATTAATTATTAATTGATGGTTAAATAATCAAATAAATATTAAATATTCATTTAATTAAGCGGACAGATTTATGTGACTACATTTGCCCCTCTTTGAGACGGTGTGGTTTATCACGTCGTTTCAAAGAAAGAAAAATAGGTGTGAAGAAATGCCCCATAAAATGTAAATTTAATGGGTGGTATGCCCCCTCGAGAGATGGGCCGAAATTTTTTATTTTTATTTTTTGAAAAATCGGGCGATCTCTCGAAAAAGAATGAAAAGTGGAGGGGAGGTAGAATAGAAGAAATTAGAACTAATGATGAAAGAATGGGAGAAAATGGAGTGAATATGAAGAAACAACAAGCCAGTGGGTACCCTGAGGTCATGCAAGAGATACATAGCAGATGTAGTGTGGGGTTTGGATTGATGCTATACAATTGATCAAAATTGGTTAGACAATCTGGGGCAATCGGTTTAATTGCCCCGGTCAAGTCAAAGCGTGACAGTTGATGTCAGTTGGTCGCTTGGACATGATAAAGTCTGAGTAAGTGAATCAAAGTGACCTGATGTGACTTAGACAATTGATGTAATTGTCCATTGGATTGTGTTTGATTGGTTGATCAATTGATAGTGTGTGCATGGGATGGATGATTGTGGTGAATCATAGCAGCCCCGTTGAGACTAGGTCATTATGATAAATGCCTGATGTAGTCTAGGATTACCATAATCGATTACCTGTTGAGACCCGAAGATACTTGATCAGAGTATCTGTTGATAGTCTAGGTGTGTGTGAGTCGATGTACCTGTGCAGACAGAGTAACTTGCTTGGCTTATTGGATGACTTAGGATAGGAAACACAATCCCTCCTATTTAGAGATGGATGGTGATGAACGTGGCTTGATTAGGTTGATTGGGACACGATGTAGGGTATGTGATGGTGATTATCGAGATGGGGAGGGTGGGGAGGGGTTCAATGTTAGATAGAAGAAATGGAGGACCTATTACATTCCTATGGAAGAAGAGGAAAATAGAGTATCCATTGTCATTACTATGTATGAATGATATGCAGTTGTTTATGAATGTATGGATGGATGGAATGCAATGGAATGCAATATATACAAATGAGATGGAATGATGATCCATGGTGCTTTATTTTTCATCATTGAGCTTTAAAATGTTGTAAGAAAATACAAGAAATTTGACATAAAGATTCAAGATGACCAGAGTATTTCTTACATGGATTTTGATATAGCAAGTTAATACAAGCAACTTGATATAATGGATCAAGTTGACCTGAGTATTGCTTGCAGAATAAGCAAGGATTATCTCCTTTCATGCATGACTTGGAACGTCCTCCTTGATCTTAGAATGATCATATCCTGAGACAAGTGCATACCGTAATAAGAGATAAAACCTTTATCCAGTTTGGATGAGGTAGGAGGAACCAAAGAAAGAGAATTGTACCTGCAAACAAACAATATATACATAAAGAATAAAGAATATGGATCCTTGGTAATGGTTCATGCTCATATGGTCGAGGTATACGCTGTAGTCAGCAAGCCGTAGTGATCTATGACTGCATTTTGCATAAGATCACGTAGCTTAGTGAACTTCCCACGTAGACACCATTAGTACATGCCCCAGAACTTCATCGGAAATAATGCGCAAACGATACAAAACAATGTTGCAAGATCCTGATACAGATAAACGAATGATTGTACTCACAAATCAATCAAGTATTTGATAGCTTAACATAATTTTCTTGTTAAAGAAAACGTCACTTTTGTCTTTGTTTTGGTAAGGAAGGATGCATCCTTGTTGAAGACAGTTTGATTGTTGATGTTGATTGTGTGGTTGATTGGTAAATGGTCATTGTGTGAGTAGTTTGTCAATGTTTATTTTGGTATCTGCATGGATGGGTATGTACAAGGTGTTGCCATGTTTTTGTGTGATTTTTCAATGGTTTTGTCGATGTTTTTGGATTTTGAATTGTTTTGAATGTTTTTGGTATTTTTCTGAGATATTTTTGAATGTTTTTGGATTTTTGATGATTGTTTGAATGAAGAACTTAATGAATCATAAGACAATGTAGAATCCACTTCCATCAATAGGTTAAAGGCATTGCCCCTAGTTTTAGACATGACTATGAAAAAGCGGGATGCAAGATGTATGGAGTACTATCATAATTGTAGAGGAATAACATATGTATGTATGAAGTAGATGTGATCGCAACAAGTCTGAAAGACAATGGAGCCATAGCCTTTACGAGTGGCACTTGTTTGCCAGGTTTTCACCACCGCACTTACCCAAGGTGCCACCAGAGTGGTTGTTCACCATTTGGATGCATGATTTTTCTTTACTTTTTTTTGAATGTTTTTGTATTTTTTTCAGGACATTTTTCTGAATGTTTTTGGTATTTTCTGGTATGTAGGGGAGCTTGATGCTCTGTACAGCTTAGGTATAAAATAGTTTGAGGTGCATGCTGTTGATTGGATCTGCAAGCGGTTCTCCTTCTGATGTAGCCAACTGATATGCCCCGAACCCAAACACAACAGTGACAACATATGGGCCCAGCCAGTTTGATTCAAACTTGCCCTGATGTTCTCTGTTTGGTTGGTTGTGAGGATTCTCTCGTAGAACAAGATCACCTACCTCAAATGTATGAGATCTAACTCGGTGATTGTAGCTTCTCCTCATGCGCTGCTGATAGGCTTTGAGATGGTTGTATGCAGCTTGTCGCTTCTCATCAAGTAACTCTAAGTCCTGAAGATGTGAGACTCTGTAAGCTTCATCATCAATGAGATTATGCAAGGAAACTCGTAGTGATGGGATTTCGACTTCAATAGGCAAGATAGCTTCTGCACCATAGACCAACGAATAAGGAGTTGCACCTGTAGGGGTTCGAATGCTAGTTCGATATGCCCATAGCGCTGGATTGAGTTGAACATGCCAATCACGGTCGGCATCATTGACTGTTTTCTTTAGGATCCTCAATATGTTTTTATTGGATGCTTTGGCCTGACCATTTCCTTATGGGTAATAGGGGGTGGAAAAGCGGTGTTGGATATGAAATTTCTCACAAAGTTCACGGACATCCTGATTTTTGAAAGGAAGACCATTATCTGTGATGATGGACATGGGCACACCATACCGACAAATGATGTAGTTGAGGATGAATGAGGCGATCTGCTTGCCGGTGACTTGGGTAAGTGGAACAACTTCGATCCACTTTGTGAAATATTCGGTGGCAGTAATAATGAATTTATGGCCATTGGATGAAGATGGATGAATCTTACCCACAAGGTCAAGGCCCCATTGACAAAAAGGCCATGGTGTCGTGATTGGTTGCAGTTCCTGTGCTGGTGCATGTATCAGGTCGCCATGAACTTGGCATTTCTTGCACTTCCTGACAAAGTAGTAGGAGTCTTTTTCCATAGATGGCCAATAGTATCCATTGCGCAGGAGTTTCTTGGCTAGTGATGGACCACTTGCATGGGTTCCACAAATTCCTTCATGTACCTCTTCCAAGGCCTTTGTTATCTCACCTTGTTCCAGACATCGAAGGAGAGTACCATCAAGACCGCGTCGATATAGGGTTTCGGCAATAATGGTATATCGAGCAATTTGGCGAATGAAGGTTTTACGTTGGTTATTCGATTGGTTGGGAGGAAGGGTGTGATCGCGGAGGTAGGTGTAGAATTCACCATACCATGGGGATTCAGAACTGACAAGACGACATATCATCTCAGATTCAGGGATATCATAAGCGGGGATCCAAAGCTGTTCTACCAAGAACTCGTAGCGTGTTGAATTTTGTGGAAGATCTAGGAGAGATGCGATGGTAGCCATAGCGTCAGCAGCTCGATTCTGATCTCTTGGTATCTGCTCAAAAGTGATAGTAGTAAATGATGTCTTTAGAGTGTCCACCATTTGCTTATATGGCATGAGTTTATCATCTTTAGTCTGATATTCATCGGTTGCTTGTCGAATGACCAGTTGTGAGTCGCCATATACTTGCAGTTCTTATAATTTCCATTGTACGGCTAACCTGAGTCCTATGATCAAGGCCTCATACTCGGCTATATTGTTTGTGCATGGAAATGTGAGCCTGTAAGACTTCGGGATGCTATCACCTTGAGGTGTGATAAACAGAATGCCTGCCCCCGAGCCATTCCTAGTGTACAAGCCATCAAAGTAGAGTTTCCATGGTTGTGTTGTTGTGATCATGAATATCTCTTCGTCTGGAAAATTGGAAATAAGATAATGATCGCCTATGAGAGGTGCATCGGCCAATTGATCTGCAATAACTTGACCTTTGATAGCTTTACGGTCCACGTACTTGATGTCAAATTCACTTAGAATCATCACCCATTTGGCCAAGCGACCTGTTAATGCTGCTTTGCTAAGTAAATACTTGAGTGGATCAATCTTTGCAATGAGTTGTACCTTGTGTGTCAACAGATAGTGCCTCAAGTTAGTGGCTGCTAAGATCACTGCTAGGCAAGCTTGCTCAATAGGTGTGTAATTGAGTTCATAGCCAACCAGTGTGCGAGAGATGTAGTATACAGCACACTCTTTTCCTTCTGCATTATGTTGTGCCAGTAGTACACCCAATGTTGTACTTGTTGTTGAGATATAGAGTAACAACGGTCTACTTGGATCTGGTGGGATCAGCAATGGCGATTTCATGAGATAGTCTTTAAGTGTCTGAAATGCTTGCTGGCATCGGGCATCCCACTGAAAGCAGATGTTCTTGTGTAGTAGGTGTGTAAATGGGTGACACTTATTAGCCAGTTGTGCGATGAATCTGCGGATAGATTGGAGCCGTCCTTGTAGTGTCCTTAGCTGACTGATATTCTTTGGAGGTGGCATGTCCATGATTGCTTTTACCTTTGCTGGGTCGACCTCAATACCTTTGCTTGAGACAATGTATCCGAGAAGCTTCCCGGAGGTCACTCCAAAGACACATTTCTTTGGGTTGAGTCAAACATGGTATTGTTCCATTCTATCAAAGATTTTATCTAAGATGTGGAGATGCCCTTCTCTGGTGAGTGATTTTGCTAGTCAATCATCAACATAATCTTCCATCATGGTATGCATCATGTCATGGAAGATGGTGGTCATTTCTCTTTGATAGGTTGCTCCTGCATTCTTTAGATCGAAGGGCATTACATTCCAGCAATATGTGCCCCATGGACATGTGAAGGCTGTCTTATGTTGGTCCTCTGGTGCGATCTTTATTTGATTGTATCCTGAAAAGCCATCCATGAGTGAAAGCATGGCATGTCCTGCTGTCAGATCCACTATGATGTCAATATTTGGTAGGGGGAAGTCATCCTTAGGACATGCCTTATTCAGATCTCTGAAGTTAGTACAAATGCGGATGCCCCCTTTTGGTTTGCTGACAGGCACAATGTTGGAGATCCATTCTGCATAATCAATTGGTCTAATGAAACCAACATCTAGGAGTTTCTTGAGTTCTGTTTTAACTAGCACTGCAATTTGAGGATGCATCTTACGAAGCTTTTGCTTGACAGGTTTGGCTCCTTTTGCTACAGTGAGGTGATGCATGACTAAATCAGGATCAAGCCCAGGCATGTCTACATATGACCATGCGAAGTTGATCTTACGCTTCTGGAAGAACTCTATAAATTTAGGTTGTTCCTCTAGAGTGAGAAGAGATGCCAGATGTATGAGATGAGGATTTTCAGGAGTCCCCACATTGTATCGTTTGGTTTCCTCGATGAGAATCGTTGATCGTTCCGGTTGTGTACTGGCAGGGAGAATGTCAAACCCTTCGTCCTTAGGTGCCTCAGAGAGGTTTTCACCATTGGATACGCTCTTTCTTTTTACTTTTGTTGGATCAAACAGTGCCACAGTGTGGTTTTCACTGGAAGATACATGTTTTATTGTTATATTTTTGCAGCTGAAAGGTTTGGCATCCGCCCCAAAGTATGCTGCGCTATTAAGTTCAATGGCGAATCCAGCTTTGTGATCCCCGCTTGGTAGGTTATCCCTAAATTCCAAAAAGTCAATGATGGCCTCATCGTTTTGGAAGAAGTCAAGACATGGAGGATTTGGTTGGTTCCATTCGATGAGTTTAGGGTGGATAATGGGCATTACTTCATCGATTAGGTTAAGTTCGTTAGAGGTATCAGTGAGGGTTAAGACGTTATGGTGAAGGTCATTGATGGTACTCTCCCTGTCAGAATCAGGCGTAGGATGAGATGTAGGGTCTGTGGAAGATGTTTCCAGTTCAGGAACCCAAGTGGTCTTTATCTGTGCTTCTCCATATACAGGGATGTCTTTGTGTGGCAGAGGTGGTGATGTGTCTTCCTCATCTGAAGTATTAAGCTACACAGAATCAAATTCCCATTCATGTGAGTCGGTCTCTGAGTCACTTTCCAGCATCCGATTACTATACCATACTGGGATGTCCTTTGAGTTAAACACTGCAAGTGTGATTGGTTGATGTACCTTTGTAGTGATCGGTGCTGCAGGAAGATTGATGGGGATCAAGGAATCTAGTACAGGGAGTATCGGTAATATTGACTCAGTTGCTTCTGCTGGAACTGCTGGTGCTATAGATGTTGTTGCGGGTTCTGACACAGTTGCTGCTGCTAATGGTACTATTGATGGGATTACTAGTTCGCTTTGTGGGATGATTGGTATTGGTGATATTTGTGTTGGGGTTTTGAGCCTCGATGGAGCAGTTGGGATGGTACTTGAGGCTGCTTTAATGATGAAAGGTGTCCTTTTTGTAGTAGGTTGACATAATGGTTTGCTGGGTTTTCCTTTGAATCTGAGTTTAGGAAAGATTTCTTTCTCAAAGCCTAGGCCTGTATTACCTTTGGGCTTTAATTCTGGCAGCAGAGGCTCATGTCGTCCTTGTTTGCAATATCCTAAAGCACTCTGATCATCATACCCCATTCTTTGCATAATGAGGAGGCCTTTTCCATACTGATCCATAGGAAGTTTAACTTGTGGTAGATCAGTGGTGATGGGATCTTTATAGATCCATTTTGCTAAGTCCTCATCTTGGGTTTCTTCTTCTTGACTCTTTCCAAGGATGAAAGGCATCAAAGCACATGCGAGCGTGATTAGTGGTTGCTGGAGTAACTGTTGTGGTTTACCATGTGTTCTAGGAGAAGTGGGCATTTGTCCCACACAAAAGAGTTGACTCAAGTTGTATTCCCCGGGACCTTCCTCTGCTATTTTCATTTTAAGCTTTTCTTGCTTTGGTATAGTGGTGTTCAAACTGGCAAGAGAGGCGGGACTTATATATGATGTGGAGGAAATGGCTTCTCTATTATTAGGAACAGTAATCTCTGGTTGATGGCTGATATTATGGCAAAATGCAAAGGGGTTTGCATCGCCCAGAATTGTGATCTCTACACCGTTATGTGGGAACTTGATACATTGATGGTAGGTAGATGGAACGGCTTGCATGGCATGTATCCAAGGTCTCCCTAATAATAGATTGTATGGCAGAGGAAGGTCCAGAACCTGACAAATGATGTGCTTTACCACAGGGCCCACGCGGATTGGTAGTACCACAGCTCCTTTGGATGAATGCTCTGCATCGTCATAGGGTTTGATTGTGATCTTCTTACTAGGATCCACTGATTCTACCGCATAGCCCAATGTTGTGACCAACTGTAGTGTACAAATGTTCAGGCCTGCTCCATTATCTATCAAGACTCGCTTGATCCTATGCTGGTTAATAAATCCTTCGATGTGGAGTGAGGCATTATGAGGTTGCTGGAAGGAAGAGTTGTCACTTTCGGAAAAAGTGAGACAAGGTGAGGACTTTAGATTTCCAACCATGGCTTGAAATTGGTCTGTATTCAGATTTGCAGGGACTGATGCCTCTTGGAGTGCTTGATCCAAGATAGTTTTATGAGATGGCGATAGACGCAAAAACTCTAAAATGGATATAAGCGTAGGGGTTTTGTCTAATTGTTCCACAAGAGTGTACTGCTTTGGGATGGAGGTGGTGCCTTGTGGAGCTGCCTTTATGGTAACTTTGCCGCGATGTGTAACAACATTGCAATTTGAGTTGGGATTTTTGAAGGTTATGGTTGCAACTTGTTCATTGGCATCATACAGATGATTTACAGTGTAATTATACGCAGCCTGCATATAATCAGTGGTATCAGTGCCTCGCCTAGAAGTGGAAGGACCCCTTTGATCTTGTGATGGAAGTGGATTTTTGAACATCAGATGATCATTATTTGTTGTTTTTGGGTCATGTCCTTCTATTTCAATTTCTCCTCGGTCAATAAGGTCCTGGATAAGATCTTTTAATCGGTGACAATTACTTGTCTTGTGTCCTCTCCCTTGATGGAATTCATAGTGTTCAGTATCTCTCCACCATGTTGGTTTGACCTGAGGCTCATAGTTTGATAGCTTAGGCAGAGTGACCAAATTTTGAGAAATGAGTTGTCGCAATGCTGTTTCAATGGGTTCCCCTAAGGGAGTGTATGTGCGTTTCTGTTTTTGCTGACGAGGTCTAGGTTCATTGTGAGATGTGATGCGACCTTGATTAGAAGGAACATTTGTGTTGTTTTGAGGTGGAGGATTTTGTCCTACAAATCGAACCACAGGTTGTGCATTTTGGATAGTCCGAGCATCCACAACCCCATCGTTGACGATATTCTTGTTTTTATTCCAGAAGCTTGGTTTATCACTATTGAAGCGCGGGCGAGGACCATCTTTTGGTTCATTAAATATTTTGATGAGTCCTTTCTTGATAAGTGCCCTTTCACATTTCAAACCCTTGGTGATCATATCATTAAAAGAGTCTGTGTCTTTGACATCCAGGTGAAATTCCATTTCTTCGTTTAAGTTGGAAATGAATATTTCCACTAGTTCTCGTTCAGGTAACTGAAGAGAACGTCTGCTAGACATTTGGCGCCATCGTTGCAGGAATACTGAGAATAGTTCACCTGGTTTTTGTTTAGTGTTGCACAGATCAGCCATGGTAATGTCGCGTTCAATGTTATGAGAGTAATGAGCTAGAAACTTCTAGATGAGTTCCTCAAATGTTCTAATGCCACCTGGTAGTCGGGAAAACCATGATGTGGTTGTTCCTCCCAAGCTTTGGCGGAAAAGGCACATTAGGTATGTGTCTTCATATGCTACTTCGAGACAAGCGGAATGAAATTCTCGGACATGATCGCGGGGATCCCCCTTTCCTCTATATTTTTCAAATTTGGGTGTTTCGAATCCTCGTGGAAATGGTGGCATGTAAAGATTCCTATCAAAAGGATAGGGACAGATGTCATTGAGTGAGAATTGGTTAGTCTTGACACCACTATGAAGCTGTTGGGTGAGATTCTTGACTTGTTGCCACAACATCTCCATTTCATTTGGAGGAGGAGGTGGTGGGTTACCTCGAGGAATGTTATATCTGATGGGATCTCTACCTCTTTCCTCTTCATGGTGACTTTGTCTTTCTGATGCTTGTCTTAATTGGGCAAGATCAAAGTCAGAGGGGAGTTTTGCTCCTTCTTGAGCGAGTCTTAAGAAGTGAGCATCCGCATTGCTCCTGAGTATTTTGTCAAAAAGTCTGTTAAAGAGAGGGTTATGCTGAGCCCTTTCTATTGTTGCAAGAGTAGGAGTACTCGAGTTTTCGTCATTTGCATTTCCTCCAAGTGCTTCTTGAAATTCATTGAGATTGTCCTCTTCTTCTTCTTCCATTTCTATTTCTCGTTGTCTTGACCGTGATCGGGTTTGAGCCATTTTGTTTATAAGCTTTTTATTGAAGTTGTGTGAAAATGATGATGAGTTTTTGTTGAAATGAGAGATTGATGGTTGGTGAATTGTGTTGCATGTGGATCTCTAGCACCTTTAAGGTGGATGTAACCGAAATTCCTTCTTTGAATTGCTTGTGTGTTTGATAAGTTTTGATGTGATAAGGTGTAGAGAAATCTGAGATGTGTTACAGATTTAACTACCTAGTAATGAGAGGATTCACTCATGAACTAGTTTTAACCTGCGTAGATGTGTCTCTTAGGATGAGCTTATCCTAGATGTAGAAACAATCTAAAAAGTGATGTGATGTGTTTGATTTCAAGCAATATCTAAAAGAGAACTTGGGACAAGAACCTCTTAATGTTTTGAGAGTTGGGACGGATTGATGATGAAGTGATGATGTATGAGTGAGATGATGGATGAAAATGTTTTCAACTTCAATAAAAACTTTGTGTTACAAATGGGGCAAACTCTATCTCTTCCCTTTCGGGTGTTGGTGGTATTTCTCGAGCTGTGTTGTATGTGATACAGACGTTTGGGAAGAAGTTGGGATTAATCTTTCCTCCTTGGTTTTTGTGATAACTCAGAGCTCTATATTGCATAAAAGCTCTGCGGTTCAATGATTTGGAATCAAATTCGTTTGTTTTTTCTTGAAGGTATAGACGCATGCGATGTAGAAAGACTCTATGGGAGACAAAGATTTGTCGATTGATATAGAAGAATTTCCTCCTTTTGATCAAAGCCTTTGAGCTTAATGGTCTTCTTTTCAAGTTGATATTCTGATGACACTTCTTCTTTCGCAAGATGTGAAGAATGGTCATAAAATTTGACTCTTTGTTGTTTGTACCTTGTTTTTGATGTTTTTGGTTGTTTTGACAGATGTTTGGTTGGATGAATACTTTGTTTTTGGGAAGTGATTTTCTGATTTTTCTTTGACAAGAAAACAAAGCAAGCACACAAACACAAGAATGTTGCCCCAAAGGCACAAATGAGTATGGGTCTAGATCAACCCAATCCTTGGACTTTTATATAACCCTTCCTTTAGATGTATTTTAAGGTGTATTTCCAAAGCCTGAAGTTGGCTCAATTTGCACTTGGTCTTTAAAACGAACACACTTCAAACACTTTTTATCCCTAAGGTCAAATGGCCAGTTGTGATAAATTTAGCCCACATCTTGATATTTCTTCGACTTTGGTACTACATACCTTATGAATCCCGCCGTGGCAGGTAAGGATGTGATATACTAAGTCTTCCACGAGCATAACAAATAGATGATCCCTATGATGGGGGAGTCACCACTTTCATGAAGCCACAAGTGACTTTTCAAAAAGATATGTTTCTACTCAAGGAAATATGTATGGTGAGTATCTTGGGAGCAAAACCATCTATGCTCTTGCACTAAATTATATCGCAAATATCCTCAATCAATAGAATGGGTGGGCTACTACTTAAAGGTGTTTAGTCATGTTCGATGTTTTTGGACATAAGTTCATTCTGCAGTGACTCACTTAAGAGCCTTGTAACTGGTGGTGGGGCCCATTTGTCCTTTCGGCCAGTTACACTGTAGGAACAACTATACCCAAGGCTACAGCTTTTGCTCTCACCTGATTTCTATAGCGGCTCGAAGGATTTACCGCTCGAGGTCGTTCCCAAGAGTATCGATCCCTTGGCAGGCCTCTCTTAAAAAGATAAAATTTTGAGTGTTACTAACACTTTTCTCTTGCACCTAGGACCACGAAAGCCAAGGGAGAGGATAGTGTGTGTTAGAAGTAGGACCACTCGACCAACTCTTTGCACAAGTGTGCCAAGCACGAAAAACACTTGTTCTTTTTAATCTATCATTGTAATGTGATCTAACTATTTGGAGATGTTGCTCCAACAATCATGGTGTTCTTTTTAATTTTCAAAGGCAATTGTTTGAGTAAACTAGAATTTGAAAATCCTGGTCAACTTAATGAAAAACACGTTTGCATGAAGTAAAATTGCTTTAAAAATGAAACAAGTTGATTGTAAATTTTATTTGCACCAAAAATGGAAGTGTGGATTGTGAGTTTTATCTTGATGCAAGAAATAAAATTTGTCTTGTTGATTTTAAGCAACAAAACGAAGTTTGTTTCCTAACTTAAAAAAAATAAAGTTGTTTTTGTATAAGTTTGTGGTTCTTTTTACCTTGGAACAATAAAATTCTTTTTAAGAGCCCCAAACATATGTGTGATTCTTTTTTTTAAAAGCCCAAATTTGAAATGTGAAGTTAATTTTAAACCAAAATAAAAAGTGAATTCATTTTTAAAACCAACTTAAAAAACAAGTTAGTAAAAAATATAAATCTACTTTTTAATCTAATTTAAATTTGCACAAAAGAGAAAAATAGTTAGTAAAATCCGCCTATTTGGTGGGCTTCTACAAGCCTAATTTGTTTTTTGGTTTTTTTTTTTTTTGGTTACAAGGTGATTTGTACAACGTTATGTTACAATAGCGCTAGTCTCCGTTTAAACAAAGGCGCTATTTAACACAAACGCGCTAAAAGAAAGGGAAAGACAGAGAAGGTAAAAGCGCTAAAACAGGGTGAATAGCGTCAAAACAATGTCAAATGTGTCAAAACAGTGTCAAAAGCGCAACCTGTGTGACATTTTCAACATTCAAACATGTTATTGGTTAAAAAAGTTGATCTTTTTGGTGTTTGGATTCACGTCGGGTTCACCAAATGATGCTCTGCAAAAAGGATTAGAAAATCTGTTTGATGGCAACACACACAAGAGCACAAGAAACAAACGTTAGTGTTAGCAACAAAAGATTATCCTAAACAAGCATATCAAGAGAGATATTAAGCATGAAATAGAAAGCATATAAACATAGAATAAAATAGCTAATTAAGATGCTCATAGTTGCTCCTCCCTTGTTCCTCTCCTCTCCAAGTCTCAAATGAGTGTAGCTCTCAACTTTTAGCACTAGCCATGGATGCCATATGGAGATTCAAGATGGTTGAATATGATAAGAAAATGCTATGCAAGTGTAGACAATGATGCTATGAGAAAGCTCTATGCTAATGCCAGTATAACAACAATACTCTAATGCTTCCTTCTTTTTTGCTTGAGGAGAAGGGTTCTATTTATAGAAGAAATGGGGAAATGAAGGGTTAAGATTGAATGGTTTAATCAAGGGCCAAGTTTGAAAGTTGGGGATCCATGTACACAATTGGCACCAATAAAATGGTGACAAGTGTCAACATAGGATTGGGTTGAGAGAAGAGGTTGGAGGCATTAAAGGCCTGAGAAGACCTCATTGTTATCTAGAGGCTAAGGGTCAAGGCCAAATTAAGATTACCCACTGGATTAAGAGTTAATCCAAGGATAAACCTTTGTGCAAATGTTTAAGAGATAATCATGGTCAAAGCATTAATGGCCTGATGAGACCTTTGGGTTGGGTAGAGGTTGAGTCAAAACAAATGTTTTAACCATGTGGGAGGGTTTGAGGTAACCATTAATGGTTATTGGAGACTTTGGGGATTAAGTGGTTGAAGGTTGAAAGCCTTCAATGGTTATCAAAGACTTTGAGCCATTTAGTGGTTGAAGGTTGAAAGCCTTTAATGGTTATCAAAGACTTTGAGGGTTTGAGAAGTGACTTCCTTTTTGCTTAGGAATGTGACAAAGTTTAGAGAAGGGGTTAGGTTATTTAGAAGTGATTAGAAAATTCTAGAAGGGGTTTAGGCATGCAAGTGGATTTTGTAGGAAAATGCAAGTGGGAGAAATTTTGGTATTTTCAATTAAAATAAAATCATTTATTTCAATTAAATGGTGTAATTTGCATTTGGATAAATATTCAAATAAATATTAATTTATTTAAATGAGAAAAATGAAGATAAAGCATTAAAATGCTTGAAGGCTTTGAGGGAAACCATTAAAGGCTTGAAGACTTTAAAGAAAACCATTAAAGTCTTAAGAAGACTATAGAAGGAAGCCATCAAGTTTGAAGACTTTAAAGCCATCAAGTTTGAATACTTTAAGGGAAACCATTAAAGGTTTCAAGTGGGTGAGGATAAATAGGATTTTAAATAAATAATTTATTTAAAATAGTTGTGCAACTTGCTTTTGTAGGAAAATACAAGTGGGTGGAGGATAAAGGTGATTTAAATAAATTATTTATTTAAATAATTGTGCAACTTGCTTTTGTAGGAAAATACAAGTGGGTAGAGGATAAAGGTGATTTAAATAAATGTTAATTTATTTAAATGTGAGAGGTGGGATTTTGGGGGATTTAAATAAATATTAATTTATTTAAATGTGAGAGAAGATTTAATTAAACAAATATGATTTATTTATTTAATTAATGGTATGAATTTGGTTAAGTGAATTAAATCAAATAAATTGAATAATTTATTTAATTAATAGGAGAAGAGGGTTAAGATGAATTAATTAAATATATTAATTTAATTAATTATTAATTGATGGTTAAATAATCAAATAAATATTAAATATTCATTTAATTAAGCGGACAGATTTATGTGACTACAGTAGCCATTGCATCTGCTGCTTTATTCTTATTTCTTGGGATCTGAGTGAATGATACTTCTTCAAAGTGTTCTTTAAACTCTTCTACCAGATGTTTATAGGGCATGATCTTGTCATCCTTAGTTTGATAATCATCATTTATTTGGTTGATGATAAGCTGTGAATCATCATTCCTTGATATTCCATTCAATAGCCATTTTGAGACCAATAGTCAATGCTTCATATTTTGTAGTATTACTTGTGCATGGAAACCATAGTCTATATGATTTTGGAATTGTGTGTCCCTGAGGTGTGATGAACAAAATTCCTGCGCTTGATCCATATTGTGTATAAGAACCATCAAAGTACAACTCCCAAAATTTTGTACTTATTGTCAGAAATTTTGCATCAGGAAATTCAATGTGCAATGGTATGTCATCTTGTAAAGGTGCTTCAGCTAATTGATCAACAATGACTTGTCCTTTGATAGCTTTTTGATCAACATATTCTATATCAAACTCACTTAGTACCATAACCCACGTTGCCGGTCTGCCTGTCAAAGTTGACTTGTTTAGAAAATACTTTAGCGGATCGATTTTTGCTATCATTTTCACAGAATGAGTCAGCATATAATGTCGCATCTTCTTAGTTGCAAATACAACTGCTAGGCATGTCTTCTCTATTTATGTATAATTCAATTCATAGCCGACAAGTGTTATACTGTTGTAATACACTGCTCTTTCTTTTCCTTCTTCATCATGTTGTGCTAGGAGAGCTCCTAACAATACATTTGTTGTTGAGATATAAAGTAATAATGGTTTTCCTTTGATTGGTGATACAAGCACTGGAGGATTCATGAGATATTCTTTTATTTGCTTAAAATCCTCTTCACACTTTTGATCCCATTTGAATGGAATGTTCTTATGTAAAAGGTGACTGAATGGATGACATCTATCTGCTAATTGAGAGACAAATCTTCTGATTGATTGCAATCTTCCTTGTAAATAATGCAATTGACTTATGTTCCTAGGTGACTCCATTTACATGATAGCTTTGACCTTTTTTGGATCTACTTCAATTCCACAAGCTGATATAATGTACCCAAGAAGTTTTCCAGAGGTTACTCCAAATGCACATTTCTTTGGATTTAATCTTAACTGATATCTTTAAAGCCTAGCAAAGATCTTGCCAAAGATATTCAAATGTTCTTTTCTTATATGAGATTTTGCAAGTATATCATCTATATAATCTTCCATAAATGTATGCATCATATCATGAAAAATTATTGTCATAGCTCTTTGATAAGTTGCTCCTGCATTCTTAAGCCCAAATGGCATAACATTCCAATAGTAAGTACCCCATGCACAGGTGAATGTTTTATTTTCTTGATCTTCAGGGGCAATTCTTATTTGATTGTATCTCGAGAATCCATCCATTAATAAAACCATCTCATGTCCTGATGATAAGTCCACAATTATATCAATGTTGGGTAGTGGGAAATCATCTTTGGAAAATGCCTTGTTCAAATCTTTGAAATCGGTGCAAACTCTTATTCTTTTATCTGGCTTTGACACTGACACAATGCTTGAAACCCATTCTGGATAGGCAATAGGTCTTATGAAACCCACATCTAATAGTTTCTTTAGCTCATCTTTTACAAGAAGAGCGATGTGTGGATGCATCTTCCTTAGCTTTTGTTGAACTGGTTTTGCTTTTAGATCCATATTGAGATGATGCATGAAAAGATTAGGATTAAGTCCTGGCATGTCTACATAGGACCAAGCAAAATTTATCTGTCTTTGTTTGAATAATTTTATGTATTCTTTCCTCTCTTTATCTGATAATGATGTAGCAGAATGAAGTATCTTGGGATCCTTTTGTATGCCAATGTTTATTGCTTCTGTTGGTTCTGTTAGAATAGCAGATCTCTCCTGAAAATATGCAGGGAGGATGTCAAACTTTCCATCTTCTGGCACCTCAAAGAGGTTTTCACCATCAAATACGTCCTTTATATTTCCTTTTGATTGATCTAGTGTTGCCATAAAATGGTTTTCAACACTAGGTCTTTTTCCTTGTTTTATTTCAATTTTGTGACTGAAAAGGTTGGCATTCTCATGACTACAAGAAATGTTACTTGATTCCGCGATGGAAGATATCTTAGGTGTTATGGGTTCAACAACATTAAGATACACAAGTAAGTCATGGTCATTGGAAAAGACATCCAATCCAGAGTTTTCTAGGTTATCCCAATCAATTAGTTTTGGATGAAGTAGGGGTAAGTCATAGTCATCGTCATTGTTAGGTTCTTCAAGGTTCATGACATAATAGTCATAATTTGGCATAGAGTAGGTAATGTCATAGACATAACGTTCTTGAGGATAGTCTCTCTCAATTGTTCTCCAATCGGTTTTAACGAAATCAGTATTGGTATTTTGTGGTTCACACTTAAGTGACTCTTCATTTGACGTTTGTCCCTTAAATGAATGGATTACATCAACACACACATAGGTTCTGAAATACCTTGATGTCGCTTACCAATTGGTTATTTTCCTTCATATCCCATTTTTTGCATGATCTTATAACCATTGCCATATTGCTCTATGGGAATATTGACTTGTGCAACTATTGCTATAGTTTCATTTTCATCTTTGTACAACCAACCAAGAATGTCCTTGTCTTCAGTTTCTTCTACAAGTGTTCCATCTCTAACAAATGCTCCATTAAACATTTCTTTTAATTTTTTTGAGATTCGTGGTTGGATATTTGTAGTCTTTCCATATAATTTAGGTGAAAGTGGAAAATTATGCAAAGAATATTTTCCCATTCCTTCATCATTTAATTTGAGTTTTTTCTCGAAAGTTTCCCATAACTTTTCTTGAATTTCTTTGGTAGGATATATTGATTCTCTGTTATGTGGAACTCTTGTATCTTGTGTTGGCTTCAGATTATTGCAATATTAGCTATAGTCTACAATTATAGTGACCTCTTGTCCCTCATGAGGAAATTTTGCACATTGATGATATGTAGAAGGAATTGCTTGCATGTTGTGAATCCATGGCCTTCCCAGAAGAATGTTATAAGAGAGATTCAAATCTAAAACCTGACATAATGTATTCCTTTCCACGGGTCCTATTTTGATTCGTAACACCACAATTCCTTTAGAAGAACGCTCCTCTTCATCATAAGCCTTAATGATTATTTTCTTCTTTGGATCTACTGCATGTCCTGAATATCCCAGAGCCTTTATTAAACTTAATGCAGAAATGTTTAAGACAACTCCACC
The DNA here is from genome assembly GCF_030272615.1 of Cryptomeria japonica. NCBI lineage: Eukaryota > Viridiplantae > Streptophyta > Pinopsida > Cupressales > Cupressaceae > Cryptomeria > Cryptomeria japonica. Next base: position 407,900,355 of record NC_081411.1, read on the forward strand.
ATCTATGAGTACGCATTTGACACGAGTTTTATTAATGGTGACTTCAACATGTAAGGGAACATTGTGAGGATGTTGCAAGGATGCATCATCTTTTTCAGAAAATGATAAGCAATGAGTGGCTATAAGGTGTCCCACCATGTTTTGGAATTGATCTACATCCAAGTCTTTTGAAACTGTTGCTTCCATTGGAGCTTTTTCCAAAATTTCCTTATGCATAGGTGAAACTTTGAGAAGTTCCAAAATTGATATTTGAGCAGGTATTCTTTGCAATTGTTCCACTAAGTTATATTGTCATGAAGTGGAGGTTGATTCATTCATTATACCTGGAAATGTGACCTTTTCTTTGCTTCTCATAATAACTTTGATTGGTTATGATGGTGTGTTATCCTTAACGATGATGGCATTTACCACATCATCATATGTATAAGTGTAGTTCACTTTGGCTTTCCCTTTTTCATCTTTTGATTTAGATTGTTCACCTTTTTCATAGTTTGGAAGCGGAGTTTTGAAGGCTAGGTGGGATTCATTTGTCTTATGACTATCCACTATGATAGTTCCATTATAGATTAAATCTTAGATAAGATGTTCCAATATTTGACAATGATTAGTTTGGTGTCCTTTATTTCGATGGTAATTGCAAAAATGATTGTCGTTCCACCAATTAGGATTGACTTGTGGTTCATAACTTCTTATTTTTGGTAAAATAATCAATTTGTTCGCACGAAGAGTTTTTAAAGTTGATTCCAAGGGTTCTCCAATGTTTGTGAATTTCTTACGAGGACTGGAGAAGAAAGACTTGGATTTATTGTTTTCTTGATTGTTTTTGTTTGGGATTTGACTCGATATATTAAAGATTGGCTACTGTTTCACAACATTATTGTCGTCATTTCCTCCATTGATGACATTCCTTTTCTTTGACCAAAACTTGGGTTTGTCCTTATTGTTGTTGTTGTGATTATTGTTGTAAGAATTATTGTAAAGCTTTAGCTCTCCTTTCTTTACCATCACGTCTTCTATTTTCAGACCATTCTCAATCATCTTGGTGAAAGAAGGACATTGCATTTTTAGACGATAACTCATTTCATTGATAAGATTATCAATGAATATATCTATCTTTTCTTGATCAGGTACATCTCTTGGATACCTATTAAACATTCATTTCCATCACTGCAAGAAGATCATGAAAGATTCACCATTCTTTTGTTTAACATTGCATAAATCCAACATTGTTATCTCATTCCTTACATTGTAGGAGTATTGTGTTTTAAACCTATTCATGAGTTATTCAAAAGATTTGATTCCAGATGGTAATCTGGAGAACCATTCCATTGATTGTCCATTTAAAATCGTAGGGAATAGATGCATCAGGTAAGTTTTGTCATGTGCAAATTCCATACTCATAGTACAAAACTCCCTAATGTGATCTTGAGGATCAGGTTTCCCATCGTATTTATCATATTTAGGGATCTCGCAATGCTGTGAAAATGGTATCATATTCAAAATTTTATCAAAAGGATATGGGTAGATGCCTTCCAATGAATACTTCTTGGAGCTTGTTCCATTCTGCATATCTTGTATCTGTTGTTGTAGAGTTTGCATTTGTTGAGTGAGATTTAACAATAGATTATCCATACAGTTTCTCCTTGCCTCTTCATAAGTTCTTCTATCACTATGCTCTCTTCTTGTGTCATCGTGTTCTTTTCTTGTTTCTTCATGGCTTTCTTTGTTTATATCTTCATTATTTGGATCATCTGTGTTTTGAGTATTGCTTGTCTCTGCATCTTGTTTCAAGCCTTCTATGTTAAAGTCTTGTGGCAATTTAGCTCCTAAATTTATCAACATCAAAAGATATTTTTATTTTTGCTTTGCTAATAATTTTTCCATTAGTCTATCAAATTTGAAATCTTGCTCAAGGTCTCTAATGGTGTTATTGACCGCTTCTTCATCAACAACCGTATACCAAGAAGTGTGAAACATTGAATTATCTTCTTCTTCCATTTGTTTTTGTTGTTTTCTAAGTTGTTTGTATTGAGCTCTAGTCCAAACTGGCATGTGATTGTCTCAAAAAAATTTAAGTTTTCTAAAGATAACTCAATAGGTGATTATTGGTTTAGGAAGGTAGGCTTCGTTGATTTTACCACTATTGTTTTTTCATTGTGATAAAGCATCTCTTTATTGAAAAGCACGTCCTTGCCAAATTTCTCCATCAAATTCTATCCCGCAGCCACGTAAATAGTGACAAAAATGGTGTAGGAATGTCCTATGTTTTAATAAGATCTTGCGATTGATATACACGAATCTTATCCTTTTTTGAGTAGCTTTATAATTGGCTTTTCTTTTCTTAAGGCGATACTTAAATAGGAAAGATATATCCATGATATTTTACAAGTTTGCTTCATTGCAATGTGAGCTCAACTCTGGTTTAAATATAACATAGGTTCAAAATAGGAAAGATATATCCATGGTAATGAACACAAGGTGGATTGATCAAGTTTCGTGATAGAGGATTTGATATATCCTCATGAGAAACTGACAATGATGTTGATTTTTGCACTTAAGATGTTTGAATCAATAGCTTGTTGAATGTTTTATGCTTATGGAAACCTTTTTGGAAATGACCTGTTAGATTGGTGACCCAGTTATCGAACTAGTTTGAAAATGTGTTAGTTTAAAGACAATTCTACTCAAGAAGTGTTTTGATACTAACTTTGAAATTTTGGTTTGATATACTTTGTCTTAGATGTGAGAAAGCCTTTGCGCTAACTTTTTTGGTTAAAAGTGCTAACTTATGGGATAAAAGTGCTATTTTGTTGCTTCAAAGCATTACTCTGACTATGTTTCAAGGATTCTTTTCAAATTTTCTAGCAAGTTGTTGGATTTTTGCTCCTTTTAGATGATGACTTTCTTCAATTTTTTACCATTCTAAGCATGTTATAGACATAGAAGACACAATGTTTGAAAAAAAATGCACAAGCAAGTACAAATCTTATGGCAGGCTAAGACAATAATTATTGAATCTCACATGGGGTTTCCCTGAGGCTACACTATTCAAAGCGGATATTTAGATGCTTGACCCCATTGGCTCCACCCTTGGCACTCACTTCTCTAGAGCAGAAAAGCACCAGTTTCCATGAAAAGTCCCGATAGAAAACTTTATCTCTACTAAGAACCGTATGTGTGTGAGCCGCTTCAGAGGTCCGACCTCCTGCGCCAACAATTAGAAGGATTTTGGCAACTAGTACAAGTTTTTAGTAAAGGCTTCCTATCATGTGGCCATACATGCGACACTTTCAACTCTGTAAATACAAAAGGTTCCCAACCTATAGAGGTTACACTCCATAGGGTTTATGGGGAAACATAGTGTTTGTATGAACTTATTAGCACATGTTGCTTGTGATTTTCGTCACAAACATTATTTATTTAGAGTGGATAGGAAGGAATCGGTATTAGATCATTTCCACTCTGGGTCATTCCCCTCTCACTGCCCCCCTCAAGGCAACTCGAGAAGGCAGGCCCTCTAAAGGTTACACATAAAAGAAAGTAGGTCTGGTTTTCTGATCACCGTATGAGGGTGAGAGTATACTTACCTACTACTTCATCAAGCACAAAAAACACAAGTTTATTTTAGCCTCCTAAAATCTGTGCAACTACTTTAAAGAAGTCACTCAAAATGCAAGTTGCATGCTGTCAATTTATCCCCCTAGTTAAGCTAAATGAACAAGATATGATGTGTTACTTTCCAAAATAAAACTCTTAATTAACTACGTGAGGAAATGCATGAAATTTGCTTAAAAACAATCCTGCACATAGATGTGTTAGTAGTTTGAAAATTTTAGTTCTTGGACATTTGGACCTTCGGAAAAAGTTTGTCAGTTGCAAATAAAAGCGCTATCCTAACAAATGCATTGTCTTTCACCTCAAAAGTGCTAACCTAGAGGACAAAAGCATGAACCTGTGATACAAAAGCGCTTTTCTGCAGACTATAAAGCGAGAAATCACTGACACAAGCACTAACCAAAATGACACATGCGTTAACCTGTGAGGCAAAAGCACTGCTCTAAGGATTAAATGCATTGATTTGCAAACAAAAGCGTTAGCCTAAATGTCAAATGCGCTAACCTGCAAGACAAAAGCGCTAACCTATTAAATAAAAGCACTATCAGAACTCACACATGCATGAATCTGGATTGAAAATGCATTAAACTTGTCTTTGCAAGAACTAGATAGGATATTAGAAAGATATATGCGAGGCTCCAGCTCCATGGTGGGCACCAAAATGTGTCGACTTGAATTTCATCATCAGAATAATACCTGCAACATGTTAGTTTCACAAAATACAAAGGAAATGCTACAAGAAATCCAAACTCAACCAATGAAACTACATGAAATTAATATTAAAATAAAAATAGTATTCTTACCTTCATGATTTAAGTCTCATTGTGTCCTAACTCGACTATTCCTGGTTGCAGATGATGTGCTCTCAAACAAGCACTGATAGCTTCCAAGATGGCATATGAAGAATGGACTGATAACTGATAGTTAACTAATACTATGATATGCAATGCTAAATGATTATGCTAAATTGCTTCAAGATTAAAACTCATGGATGCATAAGTTTTCACAAATTGTTAACTTGAAAACTCGCTTGAAGACTAACTCTTTCTCAACTCAAGCTCCCACATTTATAGACTTTGAGAGGATAAGATGATGTGGCCTAGATCAATAGTCATGATCGGATCTACAGATTTGGATGACTATGAGCAAAGGTGAAGGTTGAGAGAAAGGGGGAAGGAGAAGACAAGTGTCACTCATCTCACCTTGACTGGGTTGCTGACTAAGGGAATCTAGGGATGGTTGGAGAAGATTTAGGCATGAGAGGACAAGTGGACTCAAGTCCTTCCTAAGATGTAGGGATGTTGGAGAAAATATAGAAGAAGGTTAAGAAATATGTGTACATACACAATATTTCATTTATTTTGGAAGTTGGAGATAAGTGGCTAATAAATGTTTATTTATTTTAATTTTGTTGAATTAATTTAGCCACATGATGGATGAGTTGGCAAAGGAAAGATGAAGTGGAGATGGAAGATGAGTTGGAAATGAATTAAAGAATTTAAGAAATCATTTAATATTTGAGACTATATGATAGAAAAATAACCATTAAATATTAGATATTTAATTTATTAAAGGAATAATTAAATATTAGATATTTAATTAATTGATTTGAAGAAAAAGATAAATGAATTAATTAATAAAATATTTCAATTAAATTAATTAATAGAAAGACATGAAATGAATTAAATAAATTAATCTTTTCAAATTAACTATTTAATAGAGGAATATTTATTAAATAAATATAAAATATTTATTTAATTGTTCATAGCCATTTTTATGTATATACATAAATAAATTTCATTATTTAGTTAAGTTAAAATTACCCATTTCATATACAAGAACTAAATAATTTTTAATTATTTAATTAATTCATTAATTTATCATTTTCTCCAACATTAATTAAAAAAATAATTCCTCCATAATTAAATAAACTATTTTAATTTATTTTTATAATTTTATCTCCTCTAAAAATAAATAAAATTACTATTTTATTTATTTTTCATCATGTATATGAATTAAACATATTTAATTATTTCAATTAATATTCCTTCTTGCACCTTTATCTCATGAGTTCACTCATAGTCACTCTTAGTCTACACACCAATCAAATTTACTTAACTTCTTGCAGTTACTTCAACCATCCATACACCTAGATAACTAGTTCATGCAATCAATTGACTCACTAAAATTAGCCTTCATCTCCTCTCATTCATTATCATCCATTGATTCTTTTGATCAATCTCCATCATTGGTCAATATCATGTAACATCTATAAATCTACCAACATCTATCCCATCAAACCCTTCGCAATCTTTGAGCATTCATAGTATCATTGTTATCATACCATCATTTTTTTTTATCGATAAAAGGCTGAAGCCCAAAGTTTTAATTTATCAATAAATCTAAAATATACAACTTTGTTCATGTGGGCACTAGTAGGAAAGAACAGAGTAAAGAAAACCTCCAGTCTTGCCCGAGACTTTTGAGTCCTGTAGAAAAATTTGATTACAAGTCTCTCTTTAGTTACGCGAGATTAAACCAGATGAGGACAAACCCTCATTTACACACAAAATTATACACATATGAGAGAGACAAATATTTTTATCCTTGTGACCTAGCTAGCTAGAAGTTTCCTCCACCCATCCTTCCAGATCCCATGTACCTGCAAACATCCCAAGAAGACATACCAACAATTTTCCAGTTCCTACGTTACATGTTAGCTCTGGACAAAATCTATTTGACTTTACCTTGCATCAATCTTGTTAGATCTTTGTGAATAAGAAAATATCATAATTAATTTGAGAGCCATACTTTCCTTTTACAATTGAACGATTTAATTTCTCTATGTTAATACTTCATAGAGAACTGACAAATCATACTTCAAGCGTCAACATAACCAAACAAAACATACATCCCAAAATTGCTCTAAAGAGAAACCATACTATCTACTCGCAATGGCAAATGAAACACAGATACATAAATTCTTGCTGCCCAGAAAATTCCCATAGTTAAATGCCCGGAATCATACTAAGCAAGGTAAGTAACATGTAGTGTATACCCACCCTACAAAAGACTAAATATGAATTCCATTATACCAATCTTTCCATATTTATTCAGAGTAAAGTTGTTAAGTTGTCGATTTCCAAAAGAAGAAAAAATAAGACAAAGTAATGCAACCCATGCCCATAATCTTTAAGGTAAAAGACAGAGCTAACAACCTTGTTACTAAATAAGTACACAACACTAGACTACCAACCGGGGAACTAAACACCATTGTAGAAGATAAGAGATCTAAAACTAAATAAGAGCCATAGCAAGAGAAAGAAGAGATGAAAGAGTTTCAAACCATAACCATACAAACATGTACCCCAAACTAGATAGACAATATTGGTTCCTTCCTTAATATCAATTCTTCCTACCCGAGAAAAGATCACATAAAATGTCAAGCCAAAATAACTGAAACCAGAACCATCGAAAAAACAACCGATTAATAATAAGCCCAGGGTGACCTTATGGCAGGACATTAATGACTAGAAATGCTAGATGCTTATCGTAAGATACAAGATACACTCCTGAAGTATTAGGATTCCTCTGTAGACAAACCCACAAAGCTACATCATGAGACCAAATTTAAATAATAAAAAGTAGAGCCCAGTAATAAAGTGGTTATCTAGGTTGGCTAAAATAGAAGAATGAATGATAGATTAAGGTGAGGATGAATATAGCATACGGCCTGATTCTTAAGGTCAAGAAAGAGACAAATAAAGGCGTAGCTTAGCTATAAAAATGGAATCATTAAGTAAAATGTGATAGGTATCATGTGTTAAACTTAGTGAGGCATACCCCGTCAGCCCCCTCATCTGCTAGTTTATCCACTTTTCAATTACCCTCTCTAACTATATAATTAAAAGTATATTTTTTAAAGGATGAAATAAGACTAAGGACTATTGATAGAAAAGAGTTTAGTTTCCAATTGGGCATATTCCCTTTTCTTAAGGCATTTATGATTATAGCCGAGTCTCCTTCAATTTCCAGCTTTACAATTTTTAAATCCTTACAGACTCTCAGACCTTCAATCAGAGCCATAAGTTCTGCAAAGTTGATAGAGGCATGGCCTAAAGGTTTAGACACCTTTTCTATCTCTTTAGGTTCCCAGTCATGAATTACACAACCTAGGCCTGCAATCTCAGGGTTACTCCTGGATGCCCCATTAAAATTAAGTTTAAACCAACCAGCTTTGGGAGGTATCCAACTACATTCTTGTCTTTTGTTAGTGTTATTATGATTGCTAGGCCCAACAAAAGGGGGTAATTTTAACACGTGCCACCTTCCTCGCATCTTTTCATCCCAATGAGTCATTTTGGCTTCCTTCCATGTGCGGTTGAGAATACTTCTTTTGACAATCTCTACTATGTGTGCCTCAATCTTAATATTAAGTTGATCTATTGTTAGTTTTCTTTCTTTGAATATGCATCTATTTCTTTCCTTCCACAACTCCCAAAGCATTATGGAAGGAGTAATTGTCCAGAGCATGTGATAAATAATTTGTTTGTGTGTGTTGGGCCAGACATGAAAGAGACTTGGTATATTATTGGGAAGGGTTGTTACCCATCCTAATTTTTGAGTTAACCATCTCCAACATTCATTAGAAAAATTGCAATTCAATAACATGTGGTCTGTAGTTTCCTCCTCATTCTTGCAAAGGGGACTTCTACTTGGTCCTTCATAGCCCACCCTAGTAAATCTATCAGCAGTAAGTATCTTTTTCTGTAAAACTATCCATTGGAATAAACCTGCTTTAGGTAAGCAGTTCTTATCCCAACACAATTTTAGGGGGAGGTCACTTTTCGACCTCATTTATTTTTTTAATTAATAGTCTATAACCATCTTTAGTGTTATATTCTCCTGATTTGGATCCATCCCAAACCAGCTTATCCTTCTCATTTTTAAAAGCAATTTTCCTTGTCTGAAGGATTTCATTGAGCTTGCTTCTTTCATTATCAGGGATGTTGATATTATCAAGAGTTTTCCACTTCCATCATTGAGATATATCAATATTATGGGATTCAATATAGTCTTTGACATACTTACCCCAACTTGATTCCAAGACTCTTTTATGTTAGGAATCGGGAAGGACAACTGAGAGGGGGGAGGTGAATTAGTTGTCAATAAATTATAACCCCCCAAAAATTATTCCAACTTAAAACCCAATGCCAGTAAAAAAAATTAACAGTTATATTAATACCGGTACAACTTAATGCATGAAACATAAAGGAAAACAGCATCCACAACACATGACACAGAGATTTTGACGTGGAAACGTTGTAAGGGGAAAAACCACAGTGGGAAACCTTACCCACAATCAGATGATACTATTGTAGATAGTAAATGAATACAATAATGGGGTTTGTACATGCAGAAAGGCCAACCGTCTAGAGCTCACTGCTCAATCACAAAATAGGAGTCACACTGACTACACAGTATCTTCAATGTTGGATTCAGTACTGGTTTAAGCTCTACGCATGAGGACCAAATACCTTCATGACCTTTAACAACCTTCCTTCAGCCTTTAGATAATATCAACGTGATTCACACAAGGATCTGCTTATTTTTTCTCTTCACAATGATCTCAACATGTACACATACTTCTTGCAAATAAGATCTTACAATTATTTATATAAAACCTAAGACCTCATCATTAGGTCGGCTCCTAAAAGATGTTACTTTTAAATCAATTACAAAATAAGTCTTGGTGCAATACAATATGTCAGCCTCAATACATTTACACATTATCCAATCAATAAACCATTTCCAAAATGTGTCGTGCTGATCTGGAACATGATATATTGTGTCGGTCCATAACCTAGACCTATTTGTTGGTAAAGGGAAATATGTGAACCCGATCAGACCAATATGCAAAATGCCAAATACAAACATCCAATCCATGTATTTGACATAACTAGAAGATCTCCAGATGATAACAAGTCATCATCAACTTCCTAAGTTGTCAGTAAAACATATACCGGTGACTGTGCATAAGCCAATATCCATGTCAGGACCACAATGTGTTGGTTCAACAACAAACCAATATAACCAAAGTGCCAAATCAACAATGTAGACCTCTAGAAAGATAAGTGTTGACATCAATGACAAAACCAATGCAACACATGACGAAGTCATCCATAATACCAACAATCTCCCCCTTTGGCATTGATGGCAACACTAGATGGAAAAAAATCTAAGTGTCAAAAAGATAATGCCAAATACCAACAATCTCCCAAAATAGATCAATATAAAGTTCAAGAAAAAAATACACCTCTCCCCAATATTCAAAGTACAATGTTTTCCATAGACATCTCTCCCCCTTTGACATCAAATGCCAAAGCAGTTAAGAATAAAAAATCAGAACATAACATACAACTAACAATTCCCCCTGAGCAATAGCTCTCCTTCATCAAGCTGGAAAAAGATTTTTTTGTTAGTCCCTGTCGGTTTGATGCCAATCTTCATCATTCAAGTCTCTATCGGTGGGGTGATTACCCTAAGCTTCTCTCTGAGATATTCAAATGTTTCCTTAGGCAAAGGCTTTGTAAAAATATCTGCAATTTTCTCTTTAGTATTCACATAAACCAATCTCACTTCATTTTCTTCAACATTTTCTTTCAAAAAATTATACTTAATAGAAACATGTTTTGTTTTAAAGTGAAATACCAGATTCTTTGACATATCTATTGCCGCTAAATTATCACAATAAATAATTACCGGTTCTTTGCATTTTACGTTGATATCCTTCAACATTTGTTTGATCCATAATACTTGAGTGCAATTAGTTGTTGCTACAACATATTCTGCTTCTGCTATAGATAATGATGTACAAGTCTACTTCTTGTTGATCCATGAAATTAATCTTCTGCCAAGAAAGAATGCGTTGCTAGTGGTACTCTTTCTCCCATCCACATCTCTTGCCCAATTTGCATCTGTATATGCACATAACTCAAAATTGTCATCCTTAGGATACCATAAACCAAGATTTGTTGTGCCTTGTAGGTACCGGAAAATCCTTTTTACTGCAGTTTCATGATTTTCTTTAGGATTGCTTTTAACTCTTGAAACAATACACACTACAATCATTATATCAGGTCTAGTTTGTGTCAAATACAGTAACCCTCCAATCATAGATTTGTACCTTGTCGGATTTATAGGAGCTGAATCATCCTTTAATGTCAATTTATCTGTTGTAGTCATAGGAATGCTTACTGGTTTGGAGTTTTCCATTCCAAATTTCTTCAAAAGTTCCTTCAAGTATTTTGTTTGGCATAAGAATATACCTTTATCTATTTGAGAAATCCGTAAACCTAGAAAAAAATTTATCTCTCCAATCATAGACATTTCAAATTATTTCTGCATCTTGTTAGCAAAGTCTTTGCATAGCTCTTATTCACCTCCAAAAATGATATAATCCACAAATACTTCAATAACCAAAATATCATCATTGGTGATTTTGTAATAAAAATTACTGTCAACATTACCTTTTGTGTATCCAAGCTTTACAAGATATTTATACAGTCTAGCATACCAAGCGAGAGATGCAAATTGGGTAGGAGATGTGGATGACAGAAAGAGTACCACTGGCGCGCATTGTTTCTTGGTAGAAGATTAATTTCATGGATCAATAAGAAGCAGACTTGTACATCATTATCTACAGCAAAAGCAAAATATGTTGCAGCAGCAACTAATTGGACTCAAGTATTATGGATCAAGCAAATGTTGAAGGATATCAAGGTAAAATGCAAAGAACCGGTAATTATTTACTGTGATAATTCAGCAGCAATAGATATATCAAAGAATCCAATATTTCACTCTAAAACAAAGCATGTTTCTATTAAGTATAATTTTCTGAAAGAAAATGTTGAAGAAAATGAAGTGAGATTGGTTTATGTGAATACTAAAGAGAAAATTGTAGATATTTTTACAAAGCCTTTGCCTAAGGAAACATTTGAATATCTCAGAGAGAAGCTTGGGGTAATCACCCCATTGGCAGAGACTTGAATGATGAAGATTGGCATCAAACAGGCAGGGACTAACAGAAAAATCTTTTTCCATCTTGATGAAGGAGAGCTACTGCTCAGGGGGAGTAGTTAGTTGTATGTTATATTTTGATTTTTTATTCTTAACTGCTTTGGCATTTGATGTCAAAGGGGGAGAGATGTCTATGGAAAAACATTGTACTTTGAAGATTAGGGAGAGATGTATTTTTGTCTTGAACTTTGTATTGATCTTTTTTGGGAGATTGTAGTTATTTTGCATTCTATTTTTGGCACTTAGATGTTTTTCCATCTAGTGTTGCCATCAATGACAAAACTAATGCAACGCATGATGAAGTCATCCATAATACCAACATTTTAGTTGTATCAAAATTATATAGTCTGTCGAGTACCTCAAAGCCACCCCACGAATCATCCCAAAATAGAGCATCCTTGCCTTCCCCAAAGTTCCAAGTTAATTTTTCCATTATGACTCCCTACAATCCATCATAAAATTCCATATCCTAGATCCTCTCTTGGGGTTTACCATTCTAAACAATTTTTCAGGGACCATGCCTTTCAAGTATTTATATCTTAAGATCTTGACCCATTTCAAGTTTGGGTTACTATACATTCTCCAAATCATCTTAGCTCCTAGAGCCTTACTTTGTTCGTTTATATTTTTAAGTCCCAGACCACCTTCTTCCTTAAGTCTACAGATTTTGTCCCACAAAACCAAAGTCGTCTATTTTTTATCTCCTGCCCATTGCCAAAAGAAGGTTATGAGATTTCTATTAATCTCTTCTCTTTTGTCTACTGGTAAGTGTATGCATGAAAGTTGATAGATGGGGATTGCGGAGAGGATTGCTTTAAGCATCGATGCCTTCCCTACTAAGTAAAGCCACTTCCCTTTCCATGAGTCAGTTTTCCTTATTAATTTTAGTGATATTATTATCCCAGAGAGAGGTGAGTCTATTCCCTTTTATCCAAGGGGAGACCTAAGTATTTACTTTGCAACTCACCTTTTTTAAACTTTAAAATACTACAATATCCTTTTCAATGTTGGGGTCAGTATTTAAAAAGAAAGATCTCAGATTTGGTGTTGTTAATTTCCTACCCAAATGCTTTTGTGTATGTGTCAAGTATAGATTTAAATGTCGTGGCCTCCTTTTTACTACACTCGCCATATAGCCTAGTGTCATCTACAAATTGTTGATGGATAGTGGCATCTAGGCCATTTGTAATTTTGATATCTTGGAGCAAGCCATCCTCCTTGGCTTTGGAGATAGTTCTACCTAAAGCTTCTGCCATGATAATAAAAACAAAAGGGGATATTGGATCTCCTTGTCTTAAGCCTCGTGAGGTATTAAAGAAACCTTCTGAGGTTCCATTGATTAAGACAAACATCTTTGGGCTTGAGATACATTCAAATATAAGGTTGATCCATCATTTAGCAAATCCAAAACCTTTTAATACCTTGCATAAAAAGCACCAATCAACTTTGTCATATGCCTTGCTTATGTCCAACTTAACTAACATGCTTGGTATTTTGTTGTGTTCGACGAACTGCATAGTTTGTTGGGCTCTAATTACTCCATTGTAAATAGACCTACCAGGGACAAACCCGGTTTGTTCCTCACTAATGATACAAGGGAGGACTTTATGAATTCTATTAGCCATAAATTTTGTCAGTATCTTGTAGATAGTGTTGCATAGTGAGATAGCTCTAAAATCGTCAAAACTTCCAGCCTTCTCTTTCTTGGGTACAAGTGTTAGGAATGTATTGTTGATCTCTTTCAGGAGGAATCCAGAGCTTCTTACACCTTCTAAGGCTTATGCCACTTCATTGCTTACGAAGTGCCAACATTTTTGGAAAAATAGGGTCGGGAAGCCATCTGGGCCCGATGCCTTGTCTGGTTGCATTTTTCTAACAACTTGTTCTATTTCAAAATTAGTAAATTTGGCAATGAGCATCTTATTTTGTTCATCAGATATAAGTTTAGGGATTTTGTAAAGAATTTGTTTTTGATGTATCAAATTTGATCCAGCCCAATTATTTAGGATCTTCTCAAAATGTGTAATAGTTGTTTCTGCAATAAGTTTAGGTTCTTCAGCCTAGGAGCCATTATAATATCTTATCTTAGTTATTCTATTCGGATTTCTCCTAAGTTTAGTGCTATTATGAAAGAATTTTGTGTTTATATCCCGAACATCGAGCCAAGTCTCTCTAGACTTTTGGTGCTAGAAGATTTCCTCTTTTGCTAGTATGTCATGGGTGAACTCACAATAATGGTTCCCACTTTTTTGCCACTTTTGACAATGAGATGAACATTTTTAAAATAATCTTCAACTTTCAACAACTATAACTTTTAAACTATTAAGAATTTGAAGATGATGTAAATTAGTGATTTGTAGCATTTTGTCTGTAGATTCTAAATATATATTTTTCAATTTTTTTTGAAGATTTTTTATTTTATTTTTCTATCTCCTTCAAAAAGTAGTTTTTTTTATAGCAAACTACATTTTTTAAGAGTGATGTGCCTCCCGAAATGCATAACTTTTTTTCTATAAATGATAAAAACTCAATTTTTTTGAATTTTACTTTGTAACATCAATATCCAGGGCTTGTTGTTGGTTTGATTGTGATATGTTGAATATTTTTCATTTTATTAGGTTTTGAAGTCCGACTAGTTATAATTCAGACATGGGTTTAAGTTTGAACACATAACTTGTTCTATATATATCAAAATTCAATTTTTTTTTGTTAAAAAGAAGACATCAATACCTGGGGCATAGATATTTTTCAAATTTTTTTTGAATCAGTTTCCTCTTTTTCCCAATGCGTTGAAAAAAGAAGTTCATGTTCGGTGAAAAACCAATATTCCATAAAATTAAAAAAACAAGAACATAATATGTAGTACCCCTACTCGTTGGAACTCATATTTTGTTCTTGTTATTCTCAGTGGATACATTATCATCATTTGTTATTCAGAATTATAAAACATTGTTCCATGTTTTATCTGATTATGAGATGTATGATTTATTTGCAGTATTTATGTACTTATGTTTTATGGCATTATATGGTTCATTGCTATGTACTGACGCTTTACTTCGTCTATGCACTGTGTGTTGTGTATCTGTGAGTGTATGGGATGCAAGGGGACAATTTTCCTTCACTCATCTCGATGAGACAGGGAACATCGCGATTCTCCTTCATTGGTGTGTATGTTGTAATTTCTATATATATATATATATATGCATGTGTGATTGGTGATGCTGGATGTTGCAGGTACAAGTACCGGGTAGGTATGAGGTATCGTCTCCACCTGGCTACACAGGTCTGAGCGTGCCTTATATTTTCCGATGGAAGTGAAGGAGATAGTAGTTGACCCTATTTTTAGTCAGTTACACTCGGGTGAGTGCCTTCAGTTAGTCGTTCTGTCAATTGGTTTGGTCTTCATATTTTATTGTTTCATCTTTATAAAAGTTGCATGATGCTTGCTCAGTTTGTGTGTCTAGTGTTCCCAATTATTGTATGTCATTGGTAATTGCTACGTTTATTACGTCTATAAGAGTAAAGAGTAGTTTTGGTATTTGGAGGAAAAAGAGTCAAGTGATCTAGTGACTTAATATTGTTTATAAAGGACGAGTTAATATCTTGGTATGAGTTGATATGAATTTTATCAGCTTGTTAGCTCGATAGTTGCAATTCGATTGTTTGAATATATGTAAGGACATTATATACATGAAGGGCAATAGTCACTTATAAGTAGTTATTGGAGTTAAGATAAGGTGATTGTATTATCAGTAGTTGATATCGCCCATCGGATTATTGTGTTTTTGGATTATGCATGTATATAGTTAGAATTATAAATATATTATATTTAATATGTTTTTCGAAATATATATATATATATAATTCAATTGTTCGAATATAAATCTATATGAAAAAAGTCATTAGTTATAAGTATTTGAAATCAAAGTATATATTTATATATTTAAACGTAAAATTGCTATGAAGATTAATGTTTAAATATTATAATGAAAGTTATTAATTAATTATTAAAATATAATAATGAAATTATATCAAAACAAATAAAACAAATTTGATTTTATAGGAGGTGGCGGGGGTTATAGTTAGTAATAGGTAAACGGTGGTCGATGGTAATATCGACAACCCCCTTTAATATAGGGAGGGGTCGGTATTACCACCAACTACCCTCCTCCTTCTTAAGCCGTGTACTCCCTTTTCCTCCATTCACACTGCAATCAGCGGGCAATGACACCTCTTGCCCCTCTCGTTGTTCAAAGTGATAAACAACGACTTCTCCACGTTGAAACTTTTCCACGAGCTGCAGTTCATTGCATCTAACTGCAGATTGGCTGATTGGGGAGGGGAATAGACTGGCACGCAAGGTGAAGACTGAAACGTAAACCTTAGTTGACTCAAGACCTGGCAGATTAAACACACAATTCGCTGAATACAAACACATAAGTGTTTGATGTAATGTACTCATCTCTCCATTCAGCCGATAATTGCTATAACCACGATCAAGGAGAGTAAAGAGCTATAGATAACTGGAGATGGACTCATTACGTGGAAGAACAAGAAGAGATGGAAGTAAAAGACTTTTAGTCGATAACTATTACTAAGCCCCAGACTTAGGAGAAGTCATGGGTGATTTTTAGTATAAATAGGGGTGGGAGTAAAGAGGAAGAACAGACAAGTCATTTTAGCATCCAAGGAAGGGCGGTGGATTGTAGAAAGAAGAATAGAGTTAGAGAGGATATTGTTTGAAAGTATCAAGAGAGTTGTTTTTTTTGATAGAGTTGGAAAGTATTGGTGAAAAGGATCGCAAGCAAGGCGCATTTATCGGCGAAAGGGCGTTGAGGTCTTGCATATTGATCAACATTTCAATAGGTTAGGAATTTCTTAGTTTACGATCATTATTATTTACAATCTCTGTTATATGTTATGTTTATTGTCTTGCTTATGAAATAGTTATGATTATGTTTTATTTATCATTAGGGATTGTTAATTAAAATCATATAATAGAAGTTGTGATTTCGTTATGACTATAGAAGTGGAATAGTGTTTAAGTTCAAATTGCACACTTGTTATTATATGGAAGAAATGTATGGTTGCGTTCAAAACCTAGTTATTAAGATTTATTAGATGTAGCTCTAGGAGAGTCTGGGAAGTAATAGTTTACTATTGATACATTATAGAGATGGTACGTGTCAAACAGATAGCTCGCAAATCCGTAGCAAGATATGCTCATTACTTGAAAGTCAAGAAAGATTCTCTAACACCTGTCAAGCCTGTTGTGGATGACAACCCTACTGAAGAGAACCCAACTCTTGAAGAGAGCAAAGAGATAGAAAAAGGTCCTACTCAAAGTCTAACTAAAGAAGTTACTATTGAAAAAGGAAAAGAACCCAAGCTAGAGTGCTCACCAGAAAAGTTGATAGTTATACGTTCTGACTCGTCGGAGGGGTATACCCCCTTAAGTGATAATGAGTCTATGGGGTACTTTCCCCTGAGTAAAAGCAAATCTGAAGGATATACTCCTTTAGATCATGTAGAGTCTGAGGAGTGCACTTCTCCGTTTTTTCCGGAAGAATGATGTAACACTCTAGTGTCAAAAAAATAAAAATAAACATAAAGACATTATTCTATTGAGAAATGTATTATGTCTTCTTGTAAGACTTCTTTGATGAAATAAATATATCTATTTTGATCTTAGTCTATGGTATAAGTGGAAATTATTGAGGTTGCGTACCTATAGTAGTTAACAAGAGTAATTGAACTCTTAAACATGTTAATAAGTGTTAAATTCTATGTTATACCGACCAAATTGTTCTTCGTGTCTTGACAACATATATTTGTACTACAAGTTAATTGTGTGATAGGTGTTGGTACGTAAGATTGCCTTGTTTATATGGTGGTCACAGCTAAGTACATTGAGTCATGTTGTCAGTATGTCTTGTGTACTGTGTTTTGGCCAATTATTTAGATGTATAACCTTAAGGAAATGAGCCACTGTGAGTTGTTCGTAATGGTCAACCTTAGGTTAGTAATTATGTATCTTTCATCCGAGGTAGGTCAGAATTGGGTATGGCTATCTGTGTCACCATAGAGTTCTGTAGATAGAACTATCTTGTAGTGTCCTAAGAGAGAGAGTGGCTTTCGAGCAGGGGTCGTGCTCGAAGTAGTGACAGGATAACCCGTTGGAAGTTGGTTAAGAAAGTGAAAATCTAATAAATGATTAGGGAAGGGTAGAATAAAAGTTAAATAAAATAATGTGCCTCGCACATAGGTGAGTGCTAGTACAGGGCTCATAATGTAGCGAGAAGGCCTGGAATGGCAAACTTACCACCTTGTCTTCGTGAGAGGATTGGTAAGGACCGCATGAGTCTTAGTTGGAATTGGAGGTTCGAGAGAGGTTACTAGGATAACCCAGGATGGGGGCCGGGACCTATGGAGGTTGTACCATGGTATCCACCGTAAGACATGTGATGACACTTTCTCCTTAGAGTCACTAGTGTTTTGTGAGTTGGGTCACATGATTGTGAGTGGAGTCTTGTAGTCCTTTCGTTCTTGTTTTATTTTGCTTGCTTGAGGGTTATCTACTATCTCCAGCACGGTGGAGTGGTTCATTTTCGGAATCACATGGTCGGGTGGTAGTGTCACTTCCCATCGGATGTACTGGAACGTATCTTCAGGCGAGGAAGGACTTCGCTGATGTTCTTGGTTCATGGTTCATGTACCAGCTCTTGTTCCTAACCATTATTCAGTTGAAAACTAGAGGTCTTGAAAAGAAACTTTATGTAACTTTCATTTTGTAACATTTTAGCTCATGATGTAATTTTTTTGAAAACATGTATTTTCGAATATTGTAAGAAAAGAAACATTGTAATGTATGCTATTTCAATTACTTAATTCTTTTGTATATATTATATGGTTTCTTAGAAGTATTTTGAATTCTTTCATTGTGGAAATTTTATCTTAAATATTTAATTTACGAAGTAATATTCGTTGGTAACCCTTAGGAAATTCAGGTGTTAGACTTCCACTATGTTATTAGATGTGTTAAGGTTTAATTCATGCACTTAATCAAAAAAAAATATTTAAAAATTATTTCACCCTTAGTTGCATAGATTATGATGTTTTCCTTTAGGGTTCCTGACGGGGCATTACATAATAAATTCACAATGTAATAAAATTATACTCGTTGGAAAGCTTGCTCTGAGCACTACCATCTTATATCTTTGGGTTATAAAGATTCTTTCATTTGTGCCTTGAACCAAAAGTCCGAAGGCAAAAATTTCTCAAAACTCTGAAAAATTTGAGGAGAGATCTCTAAAAAGGGGGTTCGAACGAACAACGGTTCGAGCAAAGGGGGGTTTGATCGAACCCCCTTCGCTCAAACCCCCTGGGCAAGATAATGACACGTACTTTCATGTAACGACTTGGTTCAAACGAACCTGACCTTTTGTAACTGTCGGCGTTCATTCGAACCTTGGCCGACCCAAAAAAAAAAAAATTACATTTTTGTACAGTCATATAAATATATATAATTTTTATTTTTTTTTCACACAAATGATTAAAACAATTTGCATTTTTGCATGAAACAAGACATTTGAAAGTTATTTTGAGGGCAATAATTTGAAGATATTTGAAGGTTATTTTAAAAGCACGGGGAAAAAGAAGAGAAGGCAAAATAAGACTTCAAGGAATTATTCTCCCGAAACAAAACAAAGATATCGAGAACAAAGAAGGCAAAGATATGATGCAAGTATGTATTTTTATTTTTGTTTCTATTTAATTTTATATGTATTACGTACCAAAAATTGTGTTTATTTGTTAGTATTAGTTAAATATTTTTTATCTAATATTTTATGAAAATTATTTTAAATAATATTAATTAAATTAAATTAATTTAATTTATATAATAATTCAATCTTAATTAATTCTAAATGATATTACTTTTATTAAATTAATTGGAAATAATAGGATTAAAAATAATCTCATTTTAATTAAAAATAATTATGTTTTAATTTGAAATAATGTTTGTATTTGTATTTCAAATTCCATTAACTTGCTTGTAATTGACATTTTCTCCCCCCTCTTAAGTCCATTTATAATAGATCGTGGTTTTAATTTAATTTATAGATCTTTAGGACCCCTCTCTTTCCCATTTATTATTTATAATTTATAATTTAATTTAGATAGTCCATAAATATATATTATAATTTAGATTTTGAAACCATGTGTCTTTATAGTTTAACAAACATTTCAATTGGTGCTCTAAAGTTAACAAACTTGTCTTTTGTGTCTTCAACAATAGGCTCTTTTTGTTTTATCCTTAGAAAGGTGTCTGCCTCCCGAGTAGCCCTTAAGGCTCGGTGAGAGGGAACGACCCAAAGTGGTAACAAGCTAAAGCCAAGCTCTTCCAAGCCACTATAAATAAATGTGTTTGTGATGAAAGTTGCAAGTAATGGGTGTTACATACTTCTATAATGGCATTACGACTCCCCATAAACCCTATAGAGCGCAACCTCTATAGGCTAGGAGTAGAGATCACTTTAGTGGCAAATATTTATATCGACTGGGGGTGGCCATGTTGCCAGAACATTATCATTTTTTGTCAAATTCACGGCCCGGTCACCATATGTTTAATGTAATTAAATATTTCTATGCGAGGATTTTGCTAATACAATATATGGTGGACACACAGTAAATTTAATTTTTTTGCCTACACTCTCCAAGTTTGCCTTAATAGACGACTAGAATTTGCCTATAGGCATATGAAGATTTGTTAGCCAGGAGGACCCAATTCACCTGGTATTTTGCCAATGAGTGTCTCCATTCACCCCAACTTTTGCCAACTATATTGTATTTGCCAATTATTTGGATGACCCATAATCGCCTAGAAAATTACATAAGTCATGTTATAGTTATGCGGGATTCGCCAAATATTTGTATATTATATAAAATTCCTGTGGAATTTTCCATATAAGGATTGGTATAAATGCATTCAAAGATCAGATCTATCTCTACACAATCTGGTGGGTTCTAGGCTCTGAATTCGGATCAATAGTGAAGTTTCAGACCAAGGAAAATTATTGTTGTTGATTGCATTGGTGACTGCTAGTGACCTAAAGGTGAGCAATCATATTTTTGAAGCGTTATAATATTATTCTGAATTTATCTATATCTGTTTGCATTGTTGAGTTCATTCTTATTCAGTGGGGACCCATCAGTGCCAAGTGGTCAGCCGAGAGATTCAGACCTTAGACATCTAGATTGTAGGTCGTAGGGCCAATGAAACATATATTATACTTTATAGTCTATTATTGCTTCTTCAACAAATTGATATTTTTTTGGCAGCCTTTATTTCGTTGGAGATGTCGAACAGGAAGAAGGGTAGGAAACCTGAATGAGGGGGAGGCCATGAGAGGCCAACAAAATGCAGAACATTGTCTTCGTACTTTGGCTTTAGAAAAGATTGTGATGAAAATCAGGAAGGTACATCATCACAAGTACAAGTACAAAATTCACAACCTACACCGCATGTTGAAGACAATGGCGAACCTGATATCTCAGATTAGGATGATCTTGAAGAAGATTATCTCGTAGATGCCCATTTTAGCCAGAATGATATAATCGACTTAGGTGATAATGTCAATGAGGATAATGCACGGAAGGGGAAAGGAAAAGCCAGATCAAAAAAGGATCAACCACAATCAAAAAAGGATCGGGAGTGAGATATGTCAGTGAGGAGTTTTTAAATTAATTGGGCATCAAAGTATCCATTCATTAAATCAATGGAGAATCCAATTGAAGGAAAGCCTCTAATAGAATGCAGGTGTAAGATTAACACTTGGAAACATAACAAGGAAATTAGGTTGCAGCTAAAATTTGACACCATAGAAAAGCATATGGGTAAAGTTTATGAAAAACAAATGACAGACGGAGTTGAAAAATCAGTGATAAGATGGAAAACAAAGGATGAATGTAAGCATGTGAGGAATGCTGAAGAGTATTATTTTCATGAGAAAATACAGATGAAGCCTACTAAAGTTAAAGGTTCTATTGAAGCTAGTTTTGGAAAAAACAATGCAAATAGAACAACTGGGAAAAGTTGTTCAACTAAGCGTTGTTTTTTATATTTTGAGAAAAGGGCGTGCTATGATAGATTTCCCATCAATTAGTGGTTTATTACACTTTTTGAAAGTTCCTAACTATCCTAATAGTCATTGGTCAGTAAACAGTGGATGGGAATGGGCAAGTTGTCTTGTTGAGGTTGAAAAAGAAGATGTAAAGGAAAAAATAAGAGAGTCAAACTTTATTGCATTTTCTTTAGACGAAGTTACGATAGTAGACAATACTTCATGGGTATGCATGCATTTTTATAATGTGCAAAATCATGCCCACCAACCTCATCTACTATTTGTTGCTAAAATGAAGGAGAGTGTGACAATGGAAAATTTATTTCAACTAGTAAAAAGAAGTTTAATTGAATATGGAGGTATGGATGACATGATGGTTGCCAAAAAATTGGTGTGTGTTGGAGCAGATGGAGATTCAGTAATGCAAGGTCACAGGAATGGTCTTTGTACAAAGATTGAAACTTCATTTGCACTGTACATTACTGCAATTCACTACATGGCTCACAAAATGAATCTAGCTTTTAGAATTGTGAGCAAGTATGCTTTGGTAAAAAAAAATTGAAATTTTAATCAGAGAGCTGTACTCACACTTTTGTCAAAGTCCCAAGCGATTTATGGAATTTCAACACTTTGCTGATGGAATAACTGATGTGAACAAGCCTCTCAAGGATAATGATACCAGATGGATCTCTTTGGATGGTCCAGTGCATCGAGTTTTTTCAGAATATCCATCCTTGATTGGACTATTTGACACAACTCACGATGAATCAAAGCAACCAAAATTTATCGACCTTCTTCAGAGGTTAAGTAATCTATATATTGCAGAATATGCTACGCTGCGTAAGATGACATGCATGACCCTCGACAATCTCTATCGAAATCAACCAACACCATCTGATGAAAAATGTATTAAGTGGTGGACACTTACAGATTTGAACAATCCTGATAACTTTTTACAAATCAGTGCAAATGGGGAGGTATGTGCCAATGTACGGGGAGTTGAGATACCAATGCACTTCTATGCCACAGTCGACCCCGAGGAACCAGGAAAGCGCCCCAAGAAGCAACTAGCAAGAGTTACAAGGGAACATTTTGACAAGATTGTTAAGTCTTTAACTACTTCTGTGAAGAAAATTGCCTATGATCTTTCCTCACAAATTAGAAGCAAATTCCCTACTGACAACCTGCTCGAAGCCATGTCAATTGTGTTTCCTCAATATTGGAGCCTCAACAGAGCAGCTGATTTTTGAAGTAAACTACTAACTTTGATAAAATAGTTTTACATATCCAGAGAATTGAATGGAGTAACTATAAATAGAATATTAGACAAAACTCATCTTAGAAAGCAAACATCTCATTTTGCATACACTATGAGAGAACAATATGGCAGAATGGAGAACCCCCGTGAAGAGGGATCAGTAACAAGACTTTGGAAATATATAGCTGAGAATGAAGTGTTGCGTGACTCAATGCCAGAATATTAAGCTAGTTGATTTATGTCTTACCATGATATTGGGTTCGGTGGAAGATGAGAGAGTTTTCAGTGCTTTGGGGTTCCTAAAATCAAAGCTAAGAAACAAACCAGACAAAAATTTGGAAAATTGCTTGAGGCTCTATACATCTAGGTATGATGTCCACACTTTTCCTTATGATCGGGCACTGCAAATCTGGAGGTCCAAATGTGAAAGAAGAGGTTTGGGCAACACTTCAAACCAAAGTGCCAGTGGGACTATTGACTCATGTACTGGACCTACTAGTAGCATTGAGATGTAGTTCAACGAAGGTATGCAGACCCAAAGTGAAGAAAACACAAACAAGAATCAAGAAAGCTCTGAATTTGATGAGGATGAATGGAAATTGTAAGAGATTGGTATTTATTAATCTTATTACTATATCTCATCATTCATATTACAAAAGCATATTATTAAGGTTGATAACTTGATGATATTTTATGAGTTTGTCAACTTTTTGCAATCATAATTTAATATTGATTTGTTATTGTATTTTTCAACTTTCTATTTCTAGATTTAAAATAACATAATAAAAGACCATAATGTGTTTATTGATACAGAGATGTTTATTTAGACATGTTCAGAACTTAGATTTTCATTAATTCTTTCAAAATATAGCCATATGATACAATTCATTCAATACACCACTCTATGTGATTCTCCATGCAAAAGTCAATACAAAGTTTTAGAACCCTATGCAAATGACCCTAAATTCCCTTTTATAGAAACAGGAGAGCAACAACAACTTCAGGTCGATTTGCAACATGTGAAGACTCAACATCAAAATCAATTACTAAGGCACTGAACATGGAATATATCGTCCCAACTACCATCAGTATCACAAACTCAGCACAAATTTACATGGTCATCACAGGTCAGATTAGCAATTTAACAACTACTACATGTCTAATGTCTCCTATTAAAAAAACAGAATTCAAAATTAAATATTAATTCAAGCCATGGCAAATTAAATATAGATAAAGCAATACCCAAAACCAAGTAATCAGAAATAGAGAAATACAGAAATGTTAAAACTTGGGAGAATTTGAGAATACAAATTTACAGGCTAAAGGTTTGCATTGTGCATCATAGATTCATAGGATGGATTAGCAATAGCAAGTGTTGGTATTTTCCTATTCATAAAACAAAGTTATTTCAAGCGATGCCAAATTCCAAAAAGAAAAAATATAAAACCTTGAAATTAAGAGTAAAAGTAGAAAATTGTGCAATACATACTATGATTCTTGATATTTATGTGCCAGTTTTTGTAGGGTGCTCCACTCTTCGTTTGATGGAAGGTCAATATTCTTTAAACCATGGAAAGTCAACTGTAACTTCGTCAACAATCCATGTTTAGAAGAGTGACTTGGCATCACTGTAACACCCAATACCACATTCAAAGTTGTAAATGGTTTGATGAATTCCAGAAAGCTTTGGGGAGTTGTGTCCTTAGGAAGCAAGTCTAAATTAGACTTCATTTTTATCTCCATGTTTTTTTGTAAGCTTCTTTTCCAATGAATTTATTTGATGGGTCAACGGTCTTAGGCAAACCAAGTTTAATCAAAGTAGTTGTCTTTTCTTGCAGCTTCAAAATATTTTTGCCACATTTATCCATAACTTCTGATGTTTCCCTTAGTTTCTAGCATTTTTGAAGGATGGATGATGTCTTAACTGTGACATCAATGCAATTGTTAATTCCCTTGGATGCCAAATAGTTGTCACTAGTACTGTAGAATACTTGCAAAATTTCTTTTGCCATATCCTCTTTTGAATAAACATGTATGCTCTTCTCAATGTGCTCTTTGATTTTCATATAAAGTAATCTCAGACTTTCATTCAAATCAAACCATTCTCACAACTTGTCACTCCTCTGCATTATTTGCCCCCAAATATTTTCTTGTATATACTTCGTTGTATTTTTCATATTATCTTTCAATCTATCCTCCAAAGTTTTAATTTAATCATTTGCATTATGCAAGTCTTCTTTCATTTGTGCACATTTTTTTCTTTCTTCCTTTACTTCCTCTTTCAGATGGTTTGCTTGTTTCTTCTCATAATCCAATAGGTCCTGTATTTTTCTTATTCGGCAGCAACAGACTCATAACTTTTGTATAATTTTTGAAAATTGGCTCTTTCCTCATCAATTTTTTTATTGCTTTTAGCCAATTTTTTACCCATGTCCTTCAAATCTGCATCGATCTTTTCCTGCTCTGCAATTTCTACCGCAGAGCCCGAATTTTTTATCCTTTTCTGTAAATTATTGCACCTGTTATCTGTTGCTTTCCTCTTTGATTTTTTGTTTGCCAGGTCTGCCTGTAACTTTTCTATTTATTTCTCCAGTTTATTTTTTTATGTCCACCTTCAGCAGTGAAGTGTAGACCACTTCGTTAGTCTTTTTGAGACACTAGTTTTGTCCACATTTTGTACTTTAGAAAAATCCATTTGGAGGGTGCTAACTTGAAATTTAGAGGGATTTATTTGACTGTGTGGTGGATTTTTATCTTTAGTTGGGGGCATAACAACCATGAACTCCATCATATCTTTGTGTGGGTCATATGTTGGAAATACCATGTTCCTTGCAAGTTGCTCGTCTACAACTTTAGTCAGGGCAACCCTACGCAATGCTCTCTTTTTTTCTTTATTTGCATTTATTGTGTGTTCAATTTTTTCATAGTAATCACGAAATTGAAAATCTGGGCTTACTGAAGCAACTGAATGTTTGAAAGGTGAAATAGAAGAGGCTTTAGTTCCACCTATGCCTGTGGTTTTAACTAATATTACGAGGACTACCAACAACCATTCCTGATCCTATCCCACTGTCACTTGCATGTGCAGTTTTTATAGTCTTTTGAGGGGTCTATTCTGAAGCTACAAATGATAGATTTGTAGTGTCAGTGGCACTTGATATAGGATTTTGATTAGTATGAGTATCTACCACTAGTGGCTCTTGCAAGAGATATTTTTTTGTTGCACTTGTCCAACACCAAGACAACTAGTATCAATTGTAGTACCCATGCCAACCCCACTAATCGCAGTGGCACTTGACTAAACACTAATATGAATACTATCCCCAGATTCCCCACTAGTGGCAGTGGCACTTGACTCACCACCAATGGGAATACCATGATGTGGTGGTGGTTGTGGATTTGAACCTGTACCAAATGCAGGTGGACCCTGAGGGTAATGAGTAGTACCTTTCTATGATGAATCTAACGAATCAAGTCCAATGATTGGTTTAATGGGAGCTTTTGATTTTGAATCTGATGGAAGTTGTACCTCAAGTGGATACCAAATGCCTTCTCCTCTGGGACCTAGACCACCACCTTCAAAACCAATTTTTTCCACAATGTTTGCCCCTTTGCTATATTTTTCTTTCATGGACTCACTGACTCCACCTAATATTTTAGGGACTGTAGTAGTTGTTGGATTGGGCTCAACCTCATACTCATTTTCATATTCACTCCTGTCATATGTTGCTGTGGGATGCTCCACATTCCACAATTTTCTAAACTCTTCATCCTCGTCGATGGACTCAAATTCTGCACTGGTCTTTGGTTCACTGAGATTCTTCCTCATAGTCCATAAATGATTTATTTTGGTTTGAGTCCAATAACCGTCTTTACATTCTTGCAAAATTGTTTTGGGAATAGATTTGTTAGATGGATTAGCAGATTTTTGGTAGAAATTGTAGGACCTCCTATTTTGGATGCACTCCTCTATTTTCCTCTATGTGTGCAATGCCATAATTTGTGATGACAATTATTTTGTTGAAATGTTATTGCTAGCGACAATTTTCTCCATCTCTTTTTTTAACTCATCCCAAGAGTCCTTGTTTCTAAGCTTTTCTAACAATGGTTTACTTTCATGTTGACATAACGCTGAAGAGTTCCCATTTTTATTAAGCCTTGCTTGAACTACACTGATTGGATCATATTGCCAGAGACCCTTGTCACTAAAGCTAAAAACTGTCAAAAAATCATGTGCCACATTGAATGCTTTTCTCTCAAATGTGAACCCTCCACATGAGAAAGGCAAGGAAGGAAATATGCTCTTCTTTTGCTGACCATGGAAGTGCCTATCTGTTCTCTCCAACTACCGTACATATTCCAATGCAAATACCCTCTCTGTCACATGTATTGGAAGTCTGTAGGGTTTCACTGTTGATCCGTAAAACCTTAACACAGTGTATTCTTCCATAAAGAACCAGTCAACCACTTGTATTTAACTTCTGAGTTGAAGGCAATCTCTACAAGACACAGGAAATCTAGGCATTGGATTTTTTGTAATTTCATTATACATTGGTGCCAAAAAGAAGTCTATAAAACGGTTGTAGTTCTTTCTGTTATCATGCATCCTTATCTTTGGTGTCCATTCATATATTGGACACTCTGTTCTGTTCTAAGTCTTCTCATCAATCTTATAGTTCACAATGTGAAGATTGTTGGTCTCGAATATTGCATGATACTTTGATAGAAGAAGATAGCACAAGTAGGATGAGAACCTAAATGTCTTACAGGAACCTTTTTTATCATTAGTAATTGTTTTTGCATGGATTGAACAACGTGCTCAACAAAATTATATCTCACTGGTTGACTTACACAATGGATAGTAAAAATCATTTAAAGAAGGCTAGCACCCACTTCCCTATCATTTTCCAATCCCAGGCAAAATGTCAGCAAGGAAATAGTATCTCGAACCCATGGAACAAAAATGTTACAATCATAAGGAGGCTTATGATTCCGATCCAATGGAGTATCACACATTATTAGAGCTCTGATAAATGAATCTCTATTATTTGGATCGAGACTCTCATAATTCTCTGCCAGCTTTCCTAGGTCAATGTGGACATTTGAGTTTTGTGCTTCAAACCCTAGGTTCAACAAACGAGCAAATTCTCTCACGTTTATGGATAGAATTCCCTTTTTTATATTTTTATTGACAATTTATCTTTTTTATCTTCATCATAATTTTTGGTGCAGACCATGACAAATTCAGGGAAAGGGAATACTTCAAGTAACACCATGCTTCCCAATCCAGCATCCCATGATGCGATTTTATTTGTTCTTTGTTTTAACATTGTGTTGAAAACAATAAATTTTTCCCTGCTTGGATCTATCACCTTATTAGAGAATGCATATCTAATATCTATGATACGTTTTCCACCATGGATAGCAGGGTCATAAATATCATGGTATTCATCAACAAAACCTTTTGTTTTAACCAGTTCGTTTAGGTCTATTTTTTTTCACTTGGCTTCCCGTTGAACTACTGCTTCCCAGTTTCCCCATCATTGTTATTGTTAATAATTCAAAATAATGCTAGATACAAGCCTGAAAATGCTAACCTTCAAATTGAACCACGAGATTAAAAATAGTTAAAAATGCAGGATGTAGGTGTTCTAGATTTTACCCGATATTTCTATTTCACTAGATTGGCATAGATAGACTCTGTTGCAACTTGCATTCCTCAATCTAGTAGTTTTTTCTAAATCTCCCTCGATTTACTGGTTTGTCCATGAAATGAAGTACGATTATAATAAATGAGTGACAAAACATTGATTGCTTCAGTCTAAATTCTATGGACAGTGGGCACGTCACCAGACTCGAGTGACGAGTCACTTTTCTGGACTGTTTTTGAAGTTTTTTTAATCCTTTTCAACTTCCACCCAAAATAGAGCTTAATTATAGATAATATGTAAAACGTTCAATTCCGGGTAGAATTCTCAAAAATGTGTTCACTTCCCACATTCGGGCCAAAATCCACCCTAAGTCGTTGATCTGTACTCATCCAATGGACGATGGTATATGTTATCAGTTGTTGTGGGTCCCAGGACTTTTTCCATTTTTTGGCCACGTCAACAGACACGAGTCACTTTTTGACAATGGTTTAGAAGTTTTTAATCCTTTTCAACTTCTGTCGAAATAGAGCTTATTAAATTTAATTAAGTATACAATTGCAAATTTAGAGTTTAATTATACTTAATTAAATGTTTATCATTTATGGAAGTCTTCCATTAGAAGTTTGCAAAAAATGTTTATCGTTCCCACATTCGGTCCAAAATATACCTCACGTCGTTGATGTGTGCTCATCCAACAAACGATAGTATATAACTTTATAATGAATTAAATATATAATTTAAATATGTAATATAAAAACTTGCATGATATTTCATTTTTTTTAATTGATAATTTTTGTATTGTATTACTTGGAAATAAAATATTACAAATATGCAAGTATAGGTGGTATAGAAAAACCACCAGAGTTTTGCCACCGCAAAAAATGCCCCCAAGGGCCAAACCCACCATTCCCCAAAAAAAATAAAACCTTACTACATGCAAGAACCTCAGAATTCCAATTTGGCGTACCAAAATTTGTAGCAGACATCCCCCCATACATACAAAGTTGGGCCTAGGGAGAAAACGGACATGGAACAAAAAGATACAAACAGATTAACCCAAAAATGACTTGTACTCCGAGTCATCATAGAATTTTGAGAGCTACTTCATTGCTTGGGTGGTCTCGGGTCTTAGTCGCAACTCTCGACCCACCTCTGCACGTGCCACTTCATGAAGGACAGTTAAAACCTCATCACAATTCATCAACCTTGCAAACAATTTGAAGGCCCTTCCACCCACGCCAAGCAAGAGCTCTACATCTTGCCTTCAAATGATCATCAGCCCATCGAATGAGTGGTAGCGGTGCCACCGGACCAGCCACCCCTACCTCAAGAACAATTCCCACCTTCAAGACCACACACTATCTAGATTTAATAGGTAGTGACCATCAATTACAACTCTTAGGGCATTTTTTACCTTGTCCACTTCATCCTCAAATTGGAAACCCCAAGCGGCAATCAATGAATATGCCTCCATGTTTGTCCTATAGTGATGCCCTACATGGACGATTTCCTCTCCCAACAACATTTTCACACTCTCGTACAATTGTTCATCCTTAAACAAGAACAAACCTTTCATCCTCATGTCTATAAATCATTTGAGAAATGGGACTAATTTCTTATCAGTATGGAAGGAGAAATTGGCTTCCATGCTGCTTAAGAAACCCAAGATAATGGAAAATGCTACAAGTGTAGACACTATGATACTAAGACTTCAAATCCACCCAAGATTTAAACACCTCTCACTCAATTCTAATTTCTGACATCCAACGGCGGCGACCGTCGCCCTTAATCACAAACTCTGTCATCATTCCTCTGCATGCACTAGTTCAATTGCATAATTCGTATGCACAAACCGGCATTAAAGCCACATAATGGCTAAATGTTAACCATTCACCTTCATGACAATGATGTGCGTACCATAGGTCTATAAGGCAATATCATTGCATATCCATTGTCAGTTCTCGTGGGTCCCATTATACACAGGATTTATGCCACCCAAATGCCATGTCACCTGATGCTTCATCGTCCCATTGGCCATAGCCTTTATTTCGTGTTGGTGTTCAATGTACATGTATCTAGTTAGTTGGACTTTTAATTCACTTGTTTTTCACAAGATAAACATCTTTTTTTTTATATTTATAAAATTATAATCAATGATAATCAATGTATAAATAATTAATGGAATGAACTAGATTTTTTAGAGGAAGAAACATTACATAAAAAAGATCACAATATTAAATTTATTTTCATTGTTTAACAAATTATTGAAATAAAGCAGCTCATAGATATTGTGATCCTTATTGGATGCTATCACTTGTAGCCAATCCTTGACATTATGTTTTTTCAAATACTTCTTTGTCAAGCACTTCAAATATCTTTTAGAAAAGGTCATCTCAGAAGTGACACTAAGTTTGTTCTTTAACTTTAGAGAAGAAATTAGAATAGACTTGCTATTTTTTATGGTGAAAATTAAATCTTATATCCACACAAATTAATAACTATTTAAGCTATTTCAAAACATAATGATTATGCTAAGTATCCTACCATGTCATGATGGCAGCAAAAAAAATAAAAAATAAATAGAAAGCATTTTTATATCCATAAGAGGCAAACTGAAATGAACTAGAATTTGCAAAATTATCATTAATATATGTTTCGCAAATTTACAATTTTTACATGTCTGAGTCCCTCAAAAAATTTAAAGCGAAAATGAGTGAGCCTATGAGGTTACAAGGAAATGGCCAAAAAAACAAAACTACTAGGGAGTCGGGGCTAGGGCACAGGTAGTGGACACATTCATGGTTTACCCTAAGAATCTCGCCCTCCCTCCATATAGAATTCTTCAGACATTATAAGTTGTGAGAATTCTTCAAGCCAGCTGTAGTTTGGAAAGTTGTCCAGGAGGAACCATTTTCGGAGAAAGTCCCTACCAATACGTGCCCATTTCCTATGACACGTCAACTGCTCCACATTCAGGTTCAAAAGAAATAGGTGCCTGACCATTGTTTGGTCACGAAGGAGAAGCTTGGTTAATTCATTCGCCCAAGGGATCCCCACCCCTACTTTTGCAAAGACGACAATAGTAACGTCATCTCCAAGGAAGTCTTCTTTAAACACCTTCCTTAACAACATCAACATATCCACCTTGTCTCCTCTGAGGTCCAGAAGAGACACCAAGAACTGGGACGTAACGTCCGTGTTAACATGATATCTATTTTCATTACGCAGAAAATCTCTACCCAACACCATCCTCATAGCCTCATTAGTGAACATCCCAACCTCCTTACAGACTGATTGAAGGGTTGGGTCTCTAACGGAGCCCAAAAATGGCCTCTGGTCCTACGTAGAAATGCTTCTCAAGCAGATAGGAGTGTCCATCTTGAGAAATCAGAAAACCAAATTATATAGCCTAAGCCTATAGACCTAAACCAAAGGCAGAATTTAAATACCATGAGCTCCAACTATTTATCTACCAAAGGCTAATGGAAGATGAAAGAAGAAGAGATCGTATATAAATAGATGAAGCTCTTGATTGTAATAATTTCTTCTCTAACTGTATTAATTCCTTTAAATTTTTTTAAATCTTTCGTATATCTTTCGTATATCTCTGCAAATCTTTCTCTTAATTGCACTAGTATGTGAAATTGGAAACAACTATAAACCTGAACCAATTACCATATTGGAAGTCGTGAGGACAGAGTGGATTGCAGTTAGTGACTAGACATATATTAAATGACCAACATTATCAATAGTGACATTTGATATGTGTCTATTGAATCCAATTCCATTCTGAGCACTTTCTGGAGAACTACATTCTCTTCAGAAATTTGGGCAGAAATAAAACTTCAGCCATTGATCTACGATCATCGAACGGTTTAAAATCATTGATAGATTTTAGGTACATGTCACGTGTCAAATAGGCCGCACTAATCAATACATCATGCAAAGTTCTGACTCAATGTGATGTACTGATGTGATGTGATGTGCCTTGTCTATTAATGGCAATGAATTCATGAAATTGCCAATAAAATATATATTTTTCGATAAATAACGAAATATTAGCCAAACAAATTAAACAATTTTCAAGCGGTGGATAAATATCGCCAATACACTTAAATAATTTTTCCTTCGGAGTAAAATTTTTTGTCCATACAATTATATATTTGTTCCTTTAAACAAAAAATATTCGCCTCCTACAATATATATTTACCCCACAGGAAAAGGTATTATTTGTCAAAATTTTATGGAATTATCGTACCCTAGAAAAAAATCACCAATACAAATTAATTTTTTTTCCTACTTTGAAAAAAAAATTCGCCATCAATATGAAAATCTCCCCCCCCCCCCCCCCAAAATAACGCCTGATTCACTAGGATTTTACATTTTTTCCTGAGGGGTGGTTTCTTAAAGTTATCCCTGGTTGGGAGGCCTTCCATTTAATGGAGCGTAACACACTACTGATTATAGCCACCCGAACGGATGCCCTTACTGGACACCTTTTGTGTTAGAAGCCAAAAACCTTCTAGTTGTCAGGGTAGGAGGTCGGACCTCTGAAGTGGCTCACATTCTTGCAGTTCTTAGTAGAGATACAAAGTTTGCCACAAGGAGTTTTTGTAGGGACCGATGCTTGGCTGCCCCAGAGAAGTGAGTGCTGTGGAGGGGATCCAGTGGGGTCAAGCACCGAAGTATCCACTTTGAATTACATAGCTTGGGGTAACCCCCCAAGTGAGATTCAACAACTATTGTCTCGTCCAACCCTAGGATTTGTGCTTGCATGATCAAAAAAATCAAACACTTTCAAACAAACATTGTGTCTTCTTTGTTTTCAAGTGTATGCAAAAATATTTCACATTATACTTGGGTCCCCTTAAAACCTATATTATGTGATACTAGGACCTATTATTTGATATTAAGACCTATTATATGCGATAATACCTATCTTAAATATGACATAATAGAACCTATTATGACATAATAGGTCTTATTGTGACTTAATAACATGACCACGTATGCAAAAACATTTCACATTATATACTTGAGTTTGGCCCTTAAGACCTATATTTATGAGATATTAGGGCATATTATGTACATGTGATAAATTAATGACCTATTATCGCATAATTTAGGTCCTAATATCACATAATTTAGGTCCTAATATCACATACATAATAGGTCCTAATATTTGCATAATATAGGTCTTAAGGGGAGTCAAGTATAATGTGAAATGTTTTTGCATACGTGGTCATGTATTAAGTCATAATTAATAAGACCTATTATGTCATAATAGGTTCTAACTTATATCTAACATACATGCATGCAATATAAAGTATAAAGTATAATCTAACATACATGCATAAAGTATAATAGGTTCTAACTTATATCTAACAAACTGTATAAAGTATAATCTAACATACATGCATGAAATATATAATCTAATCAAACACAAACTATATAAAGTATAATCTAGAAACTTCATACATGCATGAATATATAATATAAAGTCTAAAATGCACATATATAAAAAGATAAACAAATGAGCTATAAAGTCCAACAAATCAACATGCATCATGTCGGCCACGAACAGAGTGACAATCTGAGGGACAGTCTTGGTGAGAGTCTGGATGTCCAATAGACCCCAGCAAAAGTAGAATTTATTTAAATATTAAATATAGATCTCTACACATATACATATGTACATAGTTTTAAATATAATCAAATCCGACTAGTTAAGTTTAAATTAAAATATAAATTGTAAAGTACATGTACATGTACATATATACAAAAAACCATAACTAACCTTACCACTAATGGCTTGTGTAGCATCGAAAGAATCTCTCCTGCGCACACGCTCAGAGCTCAAGCTAGGAGTGACATGAGCTAACTATTATAGATATGTATACATATATTTTAGGATTAGTCCAAGATCAATTTAAATGATCTACAAGTTAAGTTGTATTATTTATTAAATGATCTATATAGATTTATCATACATTACATCATATACATCTTTTAAAAATTTAAATGCATATGTACATACCTGTGTATCAGGAGTAGGTTGTATAGTCTGATCATGTCTTGTGATCATATCAACCACATTACTCATGCCTGCATATCTCTCTCTGGCTGTACGTGTGACTCAAGAGTGTAAGGGGCTAACTAGATGACTACGCATCGTGGATGCAGTGTCTAACTGTAGTAGCATATCCATAAACCCAATATGGCTCAAACCTCGTAGCTACTCCTCAAATGAATCCAAGGCCTCATCTGTGATATGGACCTGATCAATTTGTATCTCCTCCTCTGCAGCAACAGAGTGATCTGTAGGTGGGTCAGTACCCGAAGCATGCCTAGAGTGATGAGAATGTTGTGACTGCCTCGGGGTATGCGTCGATGTAGCAGTAGCCTGCCTGTCTCTGAGAATATCCTCTCTAATAGTAGCCAATGGCATCCCAAGTCAAGATGAAATAAAATGGTAAGAATGTAGCAGGTCCTTGCCTAAATACTGCGACATCTACACATGTCTACCACCTCCTACTATAGTTGCTACCTCATCTGGGGAGGGGATGCCAGCAATAATATACTGATCATCTGAATCTGAAGTCACCCCGTGACTAGAAGATGCATGATCTGTGGATGATCTCGAACGTGGTCGGCTCATCATATAATTACCCAGCCTATCAAATGATATGGTGGCTATTGTTGATGCAATCTATCCAATCCTATGAATTGCTTCTCTTTGAGAAGAAATCACAATGTGATCCGCTATGGGGGTGAGGGCTAGGACTACTGTTGGAAATCTCTCGCAAACAAGGTCTCTGTGTCTAGGTGGAGCTCTATCACACCTATGATATGCATCTTTGTCAGCAATCTTGCCCCTCCCCTATCCATAATATGTTGGAATATCAAGGTAGTTTGGTTTCATCTAACAATGAACCTCAACAAATACCTGTTGTGCAAAGTATAATGGTATCTAGTCGTTATTAGGATAATGACCATAGGTACCTAAGAAGTGTGGGTAAATCAACGATGCAACCTCTAGATCAATACATCTCGTGACCTGATATCCTCTCACCTTACTCTTTTCCTGATACTGTGGAAAATATCTCTCCTTGATGGTCTCCTTCGAGACTACCCTCACCACATTAGCAAAAGAATCACGACCCCTCACCTCACTCCTCAACTGTCTATAAATATCAGCTATAACCTTAGGTGAAAATGAGGTGTGACTAACTAGGCGGTCCCTCAATGTCCACAAACTATCCAAAATGGATTTGCATGTACTCTTGTACACGCCATCAGTCTGTGGGTCATCTAATATGACCCTCAACCTCTATAACTCACTGTCATTGTAGTAAAAAATGGTAGCAATATCAGGAAATGGGGGATCCTAGTGTGGAGGATCTATATCATCGTGTGGCTCCTGATCAGGAGCCTGTGCAGGTGGATCCTGATCAAGTACATGATCATGGACTAGATCCTGGGATGCCATCTATCTAGGTAGGTCATAAAGGTACAATAAATACATAAGCACACACACATGAAGTGCATTAAATTTAAAACATTAAAAATTAAAATTAGTTAAATTCTAGAGAGAGAGAGAGAGAACATTAATCTTGAGCTCATTAAAAATTAAAATGTACATGTGAGGTTCTCGCATAATTCATTGATATATATACATGAAGTTCTCGCATTATTTAAATTTTAAAATAAATAATTTTAAAGCTCGAGCAAGAGGGAGATAATTAAAAAAGTATAATTTATCTAAATAGAGATCGCATGTTCATACATTTTAAATTATTACAACATTAGTGACAGAGAGAGGGAGATCATTTTCATGAGAGAGAGAGAGAGAGATCATTAAAGATATATATACATCATGTACTAAATTAAAACATATATAAATTTATCTATATAGATCGCGTACATACATTTTAAATTATTAAAACATTAATGAGAGAGAGGGAGATCATTTAAATCATGACATCTAGAGAGATATAACATTAATTTCAAAGACTCCTAATACTAGGAAACAATGGGAGGAGCGGGAGCGGGAGCTCAAATTTCAAATTTTCAGCAAGGCGGGAACCCCGGTTCCAATGGTGAGAGTGGCCAGATCAATGGCGCCGGTCCTATTGGTGACAAGGACAAGCCCCCGGACTTCCCAGTCCCTGTTACTAACTCACAGTCCGATGGTACTCTATTTGCCGTGATAGAGGATTCTTCTAGGCATCTGGGGGAAGGGTCCAATGGGGGGCCCATGCCACTAGTTGACCCCGTGGATAGCGAGAGGGATGGGAAAATATGGTCTTCCCTTTTTGGAACTAGACCAACTGGTAAATCCTCCCTTCCTCCTATTAAGAACATTTCTGACCCTTTTGGTGGTAAGTTTGCTATCTCCATCCCTGTCCAGGTTCTAGACCATAACATCAATAGTATGTCGAACTCCTTGGTAGGGAAATTTATGGGTTCGCGCCCAAACATTGAAGTTGTTAGGGCCTTTGTCAAATGAAAATGGGCCCTTAAAGGAAACGTTGAGGTCTCGGCATTACCCAAAGGTCTTCTGTCTTTTTCCTTTTTGTGTGAAGAAGATAAGGTTAAGATCTTGTGCGGGAGTCCCTGGATGGTGGGAAAAACAGCCCTGGTTCTAAGAAAATGGCATCCGAAATTGAACATGAATGATTCTCTTTAGGCGCAGGTTCCAGTTTGGATAAAGCTCCTAGGATTGCCTCTTGAGTATTGGGCAGAAAGTATCTTCTCTAGAATAGCAAGTTCTTTTGGTGAGCTGCTCTCTATAGACCCAGTCACTGCTTCAAAAAGAAGATTAACCCATGCAAGGTTCTATGTTGGAGTAGCCCCTGAGGCAGATATGCCGGAACAGATTGACCTAGTTTCAAAATTGGGAACCTGGAAGCAACATATAGAATATGAAACTATTCCTTTTGCATGCTTCCATTGTAAAAACGTAGGTCATTGGGCAAAATCTTCCCCAAAAAAGCAAAAGGCGGAGCCTAAACAGTTAAAACCTCAGATTGAAAGCCAAAATATGCCAAAGAAACGAGTGTGGCAAGTTAAAAACATAGAAAATAAGGAAGAAACTTCCAATCGCTTTTCTCCTCTGGGGGAACAGAAGGAAGCCTCAAACTCTATCTTCAGTCCCATTGTTCAGGAAGTAGGTAGAAATGAAACAACCAAAGCCAGTCCCATAAGAACAACCCAGAAAAAGGATTTGAATGATCAGAATGATCCTCCAAAAGTGAAAGATGAAGTGGTTGATGACACATATGAAAACAAGGTAGTGGAAGCTAGAGACTATCAACCTAAGGAAGGTGAGATCCCAGATCCCCAAGTTGAAAGGACTGACTCTTCTGTAGCCATACCTAGTTTTGAAATTCAAGAAGCCCAAAAGTGTGCAATTTTGGGAATGAGTCTTTCGAATTCGGCTCAGAATTCAAGAACAGCAAACAATATTCCAACTGAGTCCAAAACTCCTAAATGGGGTAATGAAGATGAAATCTCCAAAATTCTCATCAATCTGGAAGCGGCTCCTGTGTCAGAAACGGAATGGAAGCAGCCTAAACATAGGAGTAAGAAAGCAGCAACTCCCTTGACATCTCTGATAAGGAAATCCAGCAGAATAGCTCAAGTTGATGTGGGATGTGTCTCCTCTTCCCCAGGATGACCCTCTAACCAAAAAGTTAGAGATATGGAGGCCAGCAGGAACATAGCAGATGGAACTCAAAAAACTCTCAAGGAGCTGGGAATTGGTAAGTAGCTATGAAGATAATTTCTTGGAACATAAGGAGTCTAAATAATCCCCATAAACATGATATTATTAGGAATATGATAAGAGATAGCAATCCTGACATTTTTCTTATTCAAGAAACCAAAATGAGTAGAGAAAAAGTTGAATCTTTGAAGTTCTTCAAAAATGGTAATATTAGTGGGAGAAGTTCTGAGGGTGCTTCTGGAGGCATTGCAACCATCTGGAATCTTAACATTGTTAAAGGCCAGGTCATTATTCAAGAAATTAATTTTTTCTTGTATTAAATTTCAGCATCTTAAAGATGGTTCTTCATGGGTTCTCACAAAAATGTATGCTCCTAATACCTTAAAGGCTAGAAACTCTTTTTGGAAAAGGATTAGACAGGCTAGGGAAAGCTTCAAAAATCTTAGTTGGATGGTTATGGGGGATTTCAATATGCCCTTGAAAGAGGAGGAAAATTTTGGAGGCAGTCCTCCTCAGCTGGAAAGTAGGATGACCCTCATGGATTTTATTCATTCCCAAGCTCTTAATGACTTGGAGATACAGGGTTGTAATTTCACTTGGACAAATAGAAGAAATGGTAATGACCTTATTCAAGTGTGCCTTGACCGAACTCTCATTTCTAATGACTGGTACAGTCAGTATTTCTGTTCTTTGTCAGCACATATTCGGGTTGGTTCCGACCACTTTCCAATCACCTTCAATGTTGATCTGATCAATAGAAGGAGAAACTAACCCTTTATATTTGAAAAAATGTGGACCCTTCACCCCAACATTAAAAAATATATTCAAAAATGGTGGAGTATCCAAGTTGAGGGAACGACTATGTTCAAATCTGGAATAAGAACAGCTTTGGGAATATATTTGAGGCTAAGAGTAAAATTCAGGAAAACCTTAAAGAAATACAGGACCAGATCTAGAAGGATGGTTTCAGTACTGTTACTATTGCTGAGGAGAATGAGATTGTTAAAAAATACCATGACATTATTGCAAAAGAGGAAATGTTCTGGAAGCAGAGATCGAGATGCATTTGGCTCAAGGAAGGGGATAGGAATACAAGATTCTTCCATATGTCAACCATCAAGCATAAAGCAGCCAACAGGATGAACAAGTTAGTTGTGGACAGTGGGGAGCTGGTCAAGGAGGATGAAATAAGGAATGAAGCTAAGAGGTATTTCTCGGACCTCCTAACGAGGGATCAAATTCTGGATGTTGAAGCTCAGTCCTCTTTTCTTTAGAACATTCCTCGTCTCATTAATGCTCAAAATAATGCCTTTCTCTCTTCCATTCCTTCCATCTTAGAAATTAAAAATGTTGTTTTCTCCTTTGATGGAAACAAAGCTCCTGGTCCTGATGGTTTCCCAATGCTCTTTTTTCAAGAATTTTGGCACATTATCGAGACTAATGTTGCTAATAGGGTTAAGGAATTCTTTGGGGCTAGAAAACTCTGGAAGGAAATCAATGGTACTTTTATTGCTCTCATCCCCAAGATTCAAGGAGCTAATTCTTTGGACAAGTTCAGACCTATTAGCCTCTGCAACTCCTTTTACAAGATCATATCTAAGGTCCTGACTTCTAGACTCTTGTCTATCCTCCCTGCCTTAATTAAACACCAGCAGAATGGGTTTGTCCCTAGAAGACAAATTCTCGATTCCATTATTACTGTTCACGAGAATATTCACTGTCTTGTTAAAGCGAAGAAGCAAGGTCTCATTCTTAAGCTCGACCTCTCCAAAGCCTATGATAGGGTTGACTGGTCTCTTCTTCAGAAAGTTTTCACTTCCTTTGGGTTTGCCCCAAGAGTTGTGGATCTTTTCTCCCAACTTACCACTTTTGCATCCTTTTCTATTCTTGTCAATGGTTCTCCTTCATCTTTTTTCCAAGCTTCGAGAGGTCTTAGGCAAGGAGATCCTATCTCCCCCATCCTTTTCATTATTATGGTAGAATGCTTTGGTCAGACCATGGAAAACTTGGTGCAGCAAGGATCCTTTAAGGGCCTCCAACCTTCTTCTGCTGACCTTATTTGTTCACACCAGCAGTTTGTTGATGATACAATAATTATGGGGGAATCAAGTATCTCAAAAGCTAAAGTTCTAAAGAGTACCTTGTGTAAATATGCTTCAACTAAGGGGCAGCTTATTAACTAGGCCAAAAGTGATGTCTTTTTCATTAATACCCCTGAGAGAAGACAACAAAGGATCAGCAAAATTCTAGAGTGTAAGATTGCTGACCTTCCTGCTACCTACCTTGGTCTCCCCATGGGGATTGCCCCTCCTGACTCCTTTTGGAGTTCTCTAGTTGATAAATTTCACAAAAAACTTGTAGGTTGGAAAGGGGCTCTCTTAAGTCAAGCTGGTCAGCTCCTTCTCCTTAAGGCTACTCTTCAAAGTATCCCCATTTATGCTCTTAGCCTATTCAAAATTCTAGTCAAGTACGCTGAAGCTATTGAGAAAATTCAAAGAAGATTCCTATGGTCTGGGGTTGAGGAAAAGCAAAGAATGTCCCTGGTGGCATGGGATCGGGTCTGTAAGCCAAAAAGCAAAGGTGGTCTGGGGCTCAGGAGGATTCACACTTTAAATGAAGCTCTCTTGTCTAAACAAGCTTGGAGATGGTTTCACTCTGATTCTGAATGGTGCAAAATTTGGAGAAGTAAGTATTCTCTTTTGTCCTCTTCTCTTTCTTCTTTTCTTAATTCGGATCTCAGCATAAATGGATCCCATATCTGGAACCATGTTTCTAAATGTAAAGATGTGATTGCTAAAGGAGTGACATGGAAACTTGGAAATGGCAGAAAAGTTAGATTCTGGGAGGATCCCTGGCTTTTTGACAAACCCCTTATGGATTTCTATGAGTGGGCCTCCCATGCCCCCTCCTGTATTGGCTCTTTTGGTACCTTAGTGGCAGATTACTGGGATGGGAACAACTAGCAAAACATTGATAGTATTCATCCCAGTCTCTCTAAGCTCAAAACCCAATTGTCTGCTATTTGGCTAAATAAGGAAGAGGATTCCCTGATCTGGAAACATGACCCCAAAGGCATTTTTACTGTGTCTTCGATGTATTGTATCATTTCCCCCTCCCCTCCTATGAATCCCTTCTGGTCTAAAGTTTGGTTAAAAGGCCTCACTCCCAAAATCAATTTGTTCTTCTGGACTATTCTCCAAAATAAGATCCTTACTGTTGACAACCTAAAATGCAGAGGTTTTGCCCTTCCAAACAGGTGTGTGTTGTGCTTTCAAGAGGAAGAGTCAGTGGACCATCTTGCCCTCCATTGTTCTTTCTCAACCTCTGTTTGGGAAAGCTTCCTCAAGAGCTTTAGTCTAGCTTGGGTGTTTCCCAATAACATCAAAGATTTGTTCTCCTCCTGGAAAATTCATTGGACTAACTCTTTTCTGAGATGTATGTGGCAGCTCTCTCTTCCACACATTTTGTGGGGTCTTTGGAAGGAAAGAAACAACCGAATATTCAAGGATGTGTCCCTAAATCAAGACATTGTTTTTCAGAAAATTCAAAGGGCTATCCAGGAAAATATGGGAACCATGGAGGTCTCTTGTTAATCAAATAACTCCCTGGAGTCAAACATCTTAAGAGCTTGGAATATGAAGATCACTGATGGTCATAATCTCAGCTACAACAAAAGGCTTGAAGCTAAATGGCAAACCCCTCCCCAAGGTTGGCTCAAAATCAATTTTGATGGTGAAGCCAAAGGAAACCCAGGTCCCTCATGCTATAGAGATATTCTCAGAGACTACAGAGGCATTTGCAAAGGTATGATTGTTGTCCCTATTGGTACTCAAACCAATCATAAAGTGGAAGCTATGGCAGCCCTTCAAGGCATTATTCTAGCCAAAAAATGGAACTGTCCCTATCTCTAGATTGAAGGGGACTCTAATAATATAATAAAGTGCCTCAATGGGACTTCAAAACCCTCTTGGTCGATTCACAATATAATTTTTTCTGCTATTGAAATCATTAGAACCTTCAAAAAATGCCATATATCCCATATCTATCAGGAGGCCAATTGTTCTGCTGATTGGGCTGCAAATGTGGTGGTTAAGAATGAGACTACTACCACGTGGATAGGTGAGAGCGATCTCCCCAAAGATGTCAGAAAAATCATAATTGATGAAAGATATCAAAGTACCCCAAAGACTCTTGATTGATAGGGCAATTATGAAAAGCACTGAAGTAAGCACTTCGAGTTACTTCTATAATGAGGTAATTACTCATTATATCATCAAAGCTAGCAAAACATGTTTTATAACCTATTAGATCATAAAAGCCACACACACTTTCTGGGTATTTGTTTTAGCTCCGAAAAGCTCTTTGTTTTACCAGTTCTATAATCAAAACTTGGCTGTGAGAAATGACACCATTTGCGGAAATAGGAGACAATATGAGCCAAGTAGTTGCAAGGAGTGGAAACAGAAAGAAGAGGTGTGGGAAATTTTGCAGAAGGGTGGTCTTTGGAGCTTCATTAAGAGACTCCATGGGCATGATGGAATGATAACTAGCTTCTTCTGCAAAAATTGGAAGAAGGGTATGCTTAAAATGAGCGACCAACTGGTGGAAATTGATGAAGATTTAATAGCTAAAGCTACGAGTCTCGATAGGGAGGGCTGCAACTTCTACAGAGACAAGAAGGTCAGTAGGGAAGCCATTGAAAGGTACTCAGTCATTGAGAAAGAGAAGAAAAGACTGGTAAAGTTGAGTAAAACCTATTACCCGCCTAGGGCTTTTGCAAAACCCTGGCGGGAAATTCTCTTTGTTTTAATTAGGTATATAACTCTAGATGGTAGGTTTACGAAAGTCTATGGGTATCATTTTGTCCTGTTAAACCATTTTAGGCATAATGATAAGGTGAATTTCCCTTACTTCTTGCTCTGCTCTATGAATGTCTCCCTAAAAGCCTACAAAGAAAATCCTCGGGGTGATACTGCAATGCACCAGGGACTTATGGTCCTCATCTATGACCATTTAAAGGCTAGTAAAATCAACCGGATGCAACTCTCTGTGGACTCGGAAGAAGAAATGTCTGATTCTGATTTCTCAGAGGAGGAGGAATCAGACAATGATTCCTCGATTGATAATGAGGAAAGCTCTGATGACTCAGAGTATGAGAGTAGTAAGAAGAGGAAATAAAGACCCTCTTCTTCTAAGAGCAAAAAACCTAAACCCTTGATTAGTATCTCTTCGGAAGAAGAGTACTCTGATTTCCCTGAAGAGAAGAAGAACCCTAAGGGGTTGCTAAAGAAAAAAAGTAAGAACCAAGCCCAAACCAGGAAGAAGCAAAAGAAAACGGAGGAGACTGGAAAAGAACCGGAGGAGACTGGCAAGGAACTGGAAGATGATAAGCAAACAAGGACCCTGGAAGCTGAGCACAGCCTGGATATGGAGACAATGGAGGAGACTCTCAGGGCCGCCGACACTATTTCCGCCCTCCATATCTCTAAAAATGAACAGATAACCCCTGGAAAAGTGACTCCCTCTTTTGGCCCTCCTCCCGAAGCCTTGAATGGTTTTATGAAAACCATAGAATGGCTTATTGATGGGAATAAGAAAACTGCGGATGAGTACAAAAAACTCTACAACAGGGTCCTGATCCTGGCGACCATTAAAATTGGAGAGGGGAACACTATGGTCGATTATATCGAGGATCTAAAGAACACTATTGCTAAAGTAGAAGACATCAGAGATGCCTTTAATCCCCGGTTTGAGAAAATTGAAAAGGAGATACAGGACAGAAAAACCCTGGCAGAAACTAGTGAAAAAACGCTCTCGGACACAGTCGCCAAAGTGAAAAAGATAGAGGAGTGCCTTAAGAACATTGCAGAGTAGAGCCTCAGCATTCTAAAAATCTTGGCCAACAACACCCATACCCTCATCAGCAAGCTTGATGACGAAAAGGAAATCCAGGAAATTGACCTGGACGCTGAAGGAACAGGGGAAGCCCAAGGTCCCAGAACCTGCACCCATGGGAAGAGGAAGGAAAAGAAAGTGAATAAGGACCTGGAGGAGCTGAAAGCAATTGGGGCGACCTATGATGAGTTGGTGACAAAGGCAGAGGATGTGCTAAAGAAAATTACT
This sequence comes from Cryptomeria japonica, assembly GCF_030272615.1. NCBI lineage: Eukaryota > Viridiplantae > Streptophyta > Pinopsida > Cupressales > Cupressaceae > Cryptomeria > Cryptomeria japonica. Next base: position 407,944,929 of record NC_081411.1, read on the forward strand.
ATGTAGTGTCTCCTTGGTCTCTTTGTTGTTTTTTGTTGTTTAGCTGTTTTTTCAGTTCGCTAGTCTTTTGACCAGTCGCTCTGTATGTGGACTCTTATTTTCTCAGCTTTATTTCTAACTATGTTGTAATGGTTTCAGGTCCTTAAAACCTATTTTTCAATCAATCAGAACATTAATTTCAAAGAGAGAGAGAGAGAGAGAGAGAGAGAGAGAGAGAGAGAATACATACAGTTACTAAATTAAAACATATATAAATTTATCTATATAGATCGCATACATACATTTTAAATTATTAAAACATTAATTCAAGAGAGAGAGGGAGATCATTTTCATGACAGAGAGAGATAACATTAATTTCAAAGAGAGAGAGAGAGAGAGAGAGAGAGAGAGAGAGAGAGAGATCATTAAAGATATATACATCATGTACTAAATTAAAACACATGCCAACTGAGCAAATTAAGGGAAGAGAGATTTTATAAGGGGTCATATGCAGTTCTAAGGGGTTATGCATGTGTTAGAACACATGCGTGACCCCTTAGGACCAGATATTCTTGACCCCTTAGGACACTAATGTATGTGATCTTAAGGGACCAATATGTCGTACACACTAAGATTTTATAAGGGGTCATGCATGTGTTAGAACACACATGTGACCTCTTAGGACCACATATGACCCCTTAGGACACTATGTGATCCTAAGGGGAATGTCGTATGTATACTTGGATGTTATAAGGGGTCATATGTGGTCCTAAGGGGTCACACATGTGTTAGAACACATGTGTGACCCCTTAGGACCACATATTCTTGACCCCTTAGGACACTTTAATATATGTGGTCTTAAGGGATTGTATGTCGTACACACTAGGATGTTATAAGGGGTCATATGTGGTCCTAAGGGGTCACGCATGTCTTAGAACACATGTGTGGCCCCTTAGGACCACATATTCAACCCCTTAGGACACTGTACATGTGATCTTAAGGGATCATATGTCATAGACACTAGAATGGTATAAGGGGTCATATGTGGTCCTAAGGGGTCATGCATGTACAGTGTTATAACACACATGCATGACCCCTTATGACCACATATGACCCCTTCTAGGACACTATGTGATCCTAAGGGGTAGATGTTGTATACAATAGGATGTTATAAGGGGTCATATGTGGTCCTAACGGGTCACACATGTGTGACCCCTTAGGACACTATGTGATGGACTAAGGGGTATGTCGTTCACACTAGGATTTTATAAGGGGTTATATGCAGTTCTAAGGGGTCACGCATGTGTTAGAACACATGTGTGACCCCTTCGGACCACATATGACCCCTTAGGACACTATGTGATCCTAAAGGGTATGTCGTATACACTAGGATGTTATAAAGGGTCATATGTGGTCCTAAGGGGTCACACATTTGTTAACACATGTGTGACCCCTTAGGACCACATATGACTCCTTAGGACACTATGTGATGGACTAAACCTCTGTCTACACAACACCCATATTATATCATTGATCATATTTTTTAATTAATTAATAATTAAAATAAAACAGGTGTTTATTTTTCAATTAATTATTAAATATGATCAATGGTACAATATGGGTGCTAGATAGACGTTGCCATGGACTAAGGGGTATGTCGTACACACTAGGATTTTATAAGGGGTCACATGTGGTCCTAAGGGGTCACGCATGTGTTATGCGTGACCCCTTAGGACCACATATGATCCGTTAGGATCCACTATGTGATCATGTGTGACCCCTTAGGACCACAAATGATCCGTTAGGATCCACTATGTGATCCTCTATGGTCCTAAGGGAACATATAGTGTCATCAGGGGTATATGTGGTCTTAAGGGGTCCTAAGGGGTCATTTTGTGTGTGTAATAGGATGTGAAAAGGGGTCATAGAGGTTTTATTTTGTCTAATTTGTTTAAATTTGCTATCTAAGTTTTATATTGTTTTTTTAAATTTAAATTTATCATTTAATTTTTCTAACGTTTTAATTTATTATATTAGTTTTGTAACATTATTCTAATTTTTCATTTTGCTAATGTTTTTCTAAGTTTAAATTTACTACCTTAGTTTTCTAAGTTTTTCATAACATTTTTTTAAAAAATTGAAAAAAATATATATATACAGTTATTTAATTTTAAAAACAAATTGACGTTAAATCAAAATATTAAATTTTCAAACATTTTTTTAAAAAGCTGAAAAACAATAAATATACAATTATTTAATTAAAAAAATAAATTAACAAACAAATTATTTATTAATTTTTAAATAAATTTAATTAAAAAAAAAACATTATTAAACAAAAAAAAGGTTATTTTGTGCACCTGAAATAATGTAGGTCGAAAGCTGAAAGGTGAGAAGCGTTGGTTGCCGCTGACAGAGCACAATGACGTGGTGTTGACGTCGGGTTCGCTCTAACCCCCTCTAGACACAGAAAACTCCAAACTTGAATAACAAACTGTCATTTTCGGTTTTTATAGCAATTTTTTTAAAAAAAATTAAAAATGGGTTCAATCAAACCCCCAAACCACCTGGGGTTCGATCGAACCCTACAGGGGGGTTCGCTCAAACACCCCTAGTTCATTTGAACCCCCCCCCCAAAAAAAAATTCCCCGCCTCCGCCAATTTTCTTCGTTGGCAAAAGTGGGAACCATTATTGTGGGATAGCCCTCCTCATAGTTAGTTTTCAGTTGTTTCTCTTTTAAGTAAAGTTCCTTGTTGATGCCTTTATCAATGACTAATTTGTTAAGGTCTTCCAATTCTTTTTCTATTCTAATTTTCGCTTCAAAGACATTGCCAAAGCTACTTTCATTCCATGCCAGGAGTTTATTTTTAATAGTTTTCAATTTTGTTACCAAACAGAATAGTTTAGACCCTTTGACCATAGTGTCATTCCATCATTGCTCTATGAGTTTTAGGATATTCTCGTCTTTAAGCCACATCTATTCAAATTTGAAAGGGAACCTTTTGGGTTGATTGTCCTCAATTATATTGAGAAGTGTAGGATAATGATCAGAGCCTGAGAAAGATATAATTTCTGCTAGAAGGTTATACGAGAAATCTGCCCAATTTCCCCTGAAGATGAACCTGTCCAATTTTTCTGCAATATTGCCAAATCCCTGTCTCTTGTTATTCCATGTGAATTTATCCTGCTATGTTTTAATTTCGACCCTGATTCTTGTTAATCCATGCTCTGAAGTCATTTGTTGCTACAAATGTTCTTGTCGATCCACCACTCTTTTATTTGGGGTCCAAGATAGCGTTAAAATCCCCACCAATAATACAAAATTGATCATGTATCATCTCAATGAAATGCTCTACTTCATACCAAACCCTCCTCTTGTTGGTATTTTGGGTGGGACCATAAATATTTATTAATATGAATTCCAGGTTTGACTTGATGTTTTTTACTCTTCCACACATCCAATTCCTGTTGCTACTAGTCGGTGAGAAGGAGACCCATCTCAAAATCCATGACAGTGCCAGTCCCCCAGATGCTCTCTTTGCCTAACACCCCTCAATGTCCCAAAGTTCCAACTTTTTCCTTAGTGGAACCTCTTCTTCTTTGTTTAACTTCGTTTCTTGTAGCAACATAATTTCAGGTTTATTGGTAGCAATGCAGCACTTCAGAAGCCGCTGCTTGTTAGGGGCGTTTAGGCCCCTAACACTCTAAGATTGAGTTTCATGGCTCTGTGGGAAGGTACTTCCCCTTCCTTGCATTCAGTAGAGTAGTAATCTTGGGTTGATCCCCTGCCAGACCATCCTTTTCTCTCAATTCCGCGAGTGATTTTCTACCTCTTTTCTTAGAACTCTTAGCACAGTCCAATGTATTCTTTTCAAAATCTGTCATTGCAATGCGAAGTGTGGGCTCTGCACCCTCCATCTCCCTTTTGCCTAATTCAGCGATTTCCTCCTCCATCAACTCTTGTGATTTCTCATTTTGATCCAATTCTCTGATTTTGTTAATGAGCCTCTCCTTTTCTATATTTATTGCATCCATATCAATCATATCTTCTACTGTTTCTACGGTGATCTCTTCTAGGACTTTATTGCAAAACTCTTCTACATGTATGCTTCTGCTCATGTCAAAAGACCCCTTTTATCTCCTAACAAAATCATTTTCTCTGCAAGGTGTTGCTTCAGTCATATTCCTAACTATTAGCATGGTATCATCATGGCAAGTTGTATCCTTTTCTATCTAGTCAAAAGTTGTGGGAGCAACTGATTTCTAGTTAATGGCACCGGGGGCTGCATCCAGATTGTCACTAGATTCCTTCTGTTGACCTTTGTTATTTTCATCCTCAATGATAAGGTCTTCTACCATTTTCTCCATAGTAGTTTCATAAGCCTCATTACATAAACTAACCATGCATTCCTCTATATGCTCCTTACTTATGTTATCTTCCTCTAGAATAGTCTTAGGATCCAAACTGGGCATCAGGAGCTTCAAAGGTTGGGGGATACATATTGTTGGATCAACATCTTGCTTGAAAACTTGAGTACCATCCATATTAGGGCAGACTTCCAGAACATTTTCCATGGTTTCTGATGCCCTCTCTTCCACAATCTCCCTTTCTTCTATTTCTGCCACACCTCCTGGGTTAGTGGAAACTTCATTTTTTGTAGATTGGTTGAAACTTACTATGAATCCTCCCTTTTCCATGTTCAGGTTGATGTTGACTACATTGTTTGTCTTGGGAAATATCTCGACAAGTCTTTTACAAGGGCCCTCTGACCTAGACATTGTTTTGTACCTAGCAGACCCTTTGAAAAATATAGGTTTAACAACATATACTGCATTTTTAGTTCTTAATTCAATAATTTTCAATGAGCTTATATTTATATCCATCCTTCCTTCTAAAACGACATCAGAGTATGACATAAAATCTTTTTCAAACCCAACTACTTCTTCTAGATGATTACCAATATTTCTTATTATCTCTTTATTAATCAATTCTACAAATTCTATGCGAAGATTAGGAACCAGAATCAATCAATCTACTTTAAATGATTTAAAATTGCTAGCGTTAAAGTTAGGTTGCCAATCCAAAAATGTAAAATAGTGCCCTTTATAACATGGGCCTTTACGAGACAGGAAATCATTTTTGAGTTAAACATTATAGCAATCAATGTAGAAAAAATCTTCAGGAAGGATAGCGACACCTACCTTGTCCCTGTAAGTTTCTTGGAACCATCTTGCAAATAGACCAAAGTTTTTGCAATGAGACTGCATACCTTCGATGATAGAACTGCTAGTGTCCAGGGTAACCTTTTTGTCCACATTCGCAATATCAAGCACTTGCATAGACAACCTATTTGGATCAGTAGGTGGAGGGCTAGGAATCCCATTAGGAGGTGGAGCATCACGAATATGGTTTTTCCTGATATTATATTTTTGTGTTGGCCTAATAGTAGCAGATTGAGTGCATGGAGGGGCCCGATTTTTTACCCTAGGTTTAGGGTTTTGTCGAAATTGCCTCTGATAATGGTTTTAATTTTGATAATGAAATGATTATGATTCATACTATTAGGGGTCGGCTTTAGGAAACCCCCCACATCTTTTTGCAGAGGAAGGGACCTGTTGTTGTTCGAGAGTGTCTGAGCCATGGGATCTGATCGGATATGACCAGAAATGGGCGTAGGATGAGGGTTTCGTTGTCCCAACGCCACTCTGTTCAATCCAGAAGCAAAATTTGGCATTTTTGAAGTAATATGGATTACCCACATCCCTGATATCTTCTACCTTTTTTCCTTTCTGCACCTTTCCGTCACAATCTGCTCAGCCTTCTTGATCTTTCTATTTTTAACCAATTACCATCCTGGTTCTTCAAATTTTTGTGGGGGGCAGGGGGGAGCCCAACCCCAGTGATTTCTGCCAGCATTCTGCCATGAGTTGTGGCTCAGATTTACTGCCCTAGATTCGGATGTGTTTCACTTTGGCAAATCGTGTTTTGTATTCCTGCATTTTTTCGCATTTGCTGCTCCATAATTGTTTTTGGCAAAATGATTATTATCATACCATCTTATTTTGCTATCAATGTTATGGTATTGTAAGAGAAACTCACATACCCACCATTTCAATACATATAATGGATATACTAGGTTTTTGTGTGAAAGGTATTATTATTATTTATTTATTATTTTATACATTGTTTTTTGGTAATTCAGGGTATTTCCATGAACCAAACCCAATGCCCATAAGCCAAGTGCATCGGGTGATTCCAAGTCTTAGAGTTGAACCCAAGACCAATTGGAAGAAAACCCACGATCCAAGACAACTTTGCTACTTTTTCAAGCTCTTGTTTTTTATTTCATAATTGATCTTACATTTTATTGAGTGATTGTTGAGTGCAAATTAGGTTCTTTCATTGAATTGTTTCTTATTTTCATAATTTACTTTTCCATCATCCAAAAGATGATATCTCCATCTTCTCGTTACTACAATGTAGCCTTCCATCCCTACTATTTTTTACCTTACTAATATGCTAAGTGTTGATCAAAGGTTGAGATGTCTAAGTCCCTGGCACTGTCACAAAACTTAAGCCCAAAGTGGATATGATGTATTAGAAGAACCACCACTATGAAATGGAGTTAAGAAAATTTGTGCAAGTCATTATTATCAAACCTCATTACCCTACTAAAAAATAGAATGGATGCTACCTTCAAATGGAAACCTCTTAAAAATTATTCTTCTCAATAGATGAGGAGGAACATAGGATGACTGTTTTTTGAGATTTGACATCTACCAAAATCTATTTATTCTCCATTTTTTGCTAAGAGATAAATCATTTTAATAGGGAAAAGGGAAGTCGAGTTTTGTTTGTAATAATGAAGCTTGAGTAGGACATAATGTTTTTATGAAATAGTGATTCATGGAAAACCTATTATCCAATGGATGCTACCTTCAAATGGAAAACTCTTTAAAAGTATCCTTCTCAATAGATGAGGAGGAACACATGATGAGTGTTTGTCAAGATGTGACATCTACCAAAATCTATTTATTCTCCATTTTTTGATAAGAGAAATCATTTTAGTAGGGAAAAGGAAATTTGAGTTTTGTTTGTGATAATGAAGCTTGGGTAGGACATAGTGGTTCAGGGAACATCTATAATCTCTAGCATGTCCATTGGCATCTATGGGGATACACATGACACCAAAAGTCCTCTTGGTGAGGGAAAGAATGCATCACAAACATGTTAATAAAAAATAGGTCGCATAAGACAAATTAATGGAAAATTATAAGGATTAAGATCTATTTGTCTACATTTTAAGAAAGTAAAAGTCATTAGACTTTATTAATGTTATATATTAAAATAATAAATGTATTGAACCCATTTCTTTAACATGAATACATTGTCCCTAAGGAAAATGATTGAAAGAGAAGAAATTCATTTTCAGAGTAATTTATCCATTCAAAAATTTAGAACCTATATTCATAAACATGGTTCTGATTTCATAAGGATCAAGATCCATGATAGATAATATCTAGATAAGCTTTTATGAAACTTCATAGCAACATGCATAGTGATTACATTTGTTTAAAACTACTTGGTAGGCACCACTCACAATTGAGACTTTAAAACATAGTAATAGAAAGAGGGCTAAGAAAAATTATCAAAAAATTAAGATTTACATATTCCAATAAAGTCACCTAATGTTAAATTTAATAAATAAATTACTTGGGAGTTAGTTTTCTATAAGTTGGTTTAAGGAGCTTTTGAGTTGTATGGGAATGCAATGATTCATAAGCATTTTCCCAATACATTGCAAAATGCTATATTAACAATAAATTAACATTTTGGTGTTCCTTGTGCAACAATGAATTAACTTGGTAATATTTATGTCTGGTATCATTTTTTAACACGGTATCAAAGCACAAATGATATATTGGTGTGAATATTTAATTAATATTAGTTAAAAAAAAAATCATCATGATATTAGAACATGTAATAGTTATTTCCCAATAAAGAATTCATCCTTACATTCATTGTATTAAGACCAATACTCTCAATAGCATCAATCTATTGTTGAATATATATGTATTTTTTGTGAAGAATTAGTTTCCATTTGATGGAATAACTACCAAAAAGGAAATGTGACTATTGCAAGGAATTCATTGGAACATATACGGCACATTGCCCAAACTTGTAGAAAGTTGTGAAACATCTATAAGAAGAATGTGCTAGTTGTATGGAAGACTACATGTAGAGAGGCAACACTATGTTTAGCAACAACATGGATTATTCTTGGGTTTTCTACTATGTATTTGAATCACATTGATCTTATGAAAATTCAAAGCAAATATGGGATGGTCTTAATTATGTATTTGGCTCACAAGATTCAAGTGCCAAGATGCCAATTAAGCAAAATAGTTTTCTCTTGAAGATGAAAGAGGGTGAAGGTATTATTCAACACATTATCACATCCTGCTAAAAACCCCTTTCCTAAGATCCCCTTAGCCCATTTCACTTTGGACTAGGGATGGGAACCTATAATTTTAATATAAATTGCACTAGATTTGTGTATGTGTATGCATGTTTATAAAGCATTGATGACTAAAATTAATGAATATGCATGCTAATTATGTTAAAGATTAGATTTAATGCGTTTATAATGTTTTCAACTAGCCCTAACCTCTTATAGATGGAATTTGTGAGGAATATTATTTGATTGTACACACTAGGGTGCAAGATGAATCAAATTCTATAGCTCCATTAAGAGAGACATAAAGATCGCAATGCCAACCAATGTCAAAGACTTTGATGTTAACATGTTGTCTAAACTATATATTGTCAAACATGTTATCCAATATGTAACATGGTATTTAAGATAATTCATTCTTTAATACATTGAGTTTGCAAGTTGTCTAAATCTTTGCATCTAACCATAGAAACTTGTTCAGTTTCAATTTTAAGTCATAACTCATTCCAAATATTTCCTATTTAGATGTTGATTATAGTTTCAATTTGACTCCCTAGTCAATCTTAGGTAACATTATTAATAAATTTATTTATTTATTTAAAAATATACATAATATACATAAAATAAGTATTACCTTTCTTTCAGGAAAAAGGATGAATACTTTAATTTAAATAATGGGGGTTCCATTGACCTTATGAAAAATTAAATAATATATATAGAAATAATGTTAAAAAATGTGAGCCCTCATATAATCATACAAGATTGCAACATAAACATCAATATTCTTATTGCTCAGAGAAATAAAGAACCATACAATTCTCATGCAAATGCCACATAAATATATGTAATAGTTTTCACATGAGTGACACTATAAGATCTAGCGCTTTTTGATGTATTGCTCGATTTTTCTCTTAAAAAAAGTAGGTTTTATAATCATAATTGTTTTATCCAAGGGTTATTGCTCCTAAACCTCCATTTGTACGGGTCTCAACCTGATGATCCTTACACCCTCTAATTGCTCCCCTTGGAACCCCCATGGTCAATTGGTCTCCAAACCACACTAAAAACAAGCCTAAAATTTGAATACCTCTATTTATTCGTTGTTGTTGAGAACAAGGTCTAACTAAACTATAGTAATAACTAATGAATGTGTTTATAAATCTGAAAACATAGACTATCCAATGTGATAAAGTGATTGCACATTCAACATAAAAGTATAAAATCAAAAATGCAAAATAGGCACTAGATTTATGTGGAGGAACCCTTTTAGGAAAAAAATCCACATGAGAAAGAGGGAAAGTTTATTATCGATCTTCAAGAAGAGATATACAATAGCATAAGAGATATACAATAGCACACTTCACTGCAATACTATGTTGGTAGCACCTTGTTACATGTAACTCAATATCAAACTAATATCCCATGGCTTCAATTTATAGAAATTTGTGGGAGGGAAAACTATTGTGATAACCTAAAACAAGAGGAAAAAAACACTTGCAAAAACCCATGCCTAGCATAAAGGGGAACCAATAAAATAGTTAAAAATAATTAGATGATCACATAGCATATGCATGGGTGCCTAACCCAAAGCCAATCAAAATTTTAACTCCTCAGGTGCATCATTGCTCCCCAATAGATTTGACAGCTCCACAAATAGAACATGCAACAACAAGCACACTTGAGATGACTGCTAAGGAAGAAATGTGAATGACAATAGTCAATATGCATTGACATGCAAGATGCTCCCACTTTCCAAAATGGGCTTCTAAGAAGAATATTTTTCCATTGTACTTTGTAACCACCATTGACATATGTCCACCTCTATGGAATGCAATTATGATTTGTCGTGGGTTAAATATTTTGAGTCTCATGTTCTCTAAGACACTTTCCAAAAAATGTGAAGATAAATGAAAATGACTTAACACCATATAAGATCACTTCCTTGTCCTTGAAGTTCACTAAATGCTAAAATTTTCAACATCCACTAACACTGCTGATTGAAGTTTATAGATTTCAACATAGAATATAAAATTGCATGATATAATAAATTGCAGTAATATTACCAAGAGATGTGCAGAAATAATAATAGTCCAGATGGAAGTAAATAAACCAGACCATGTAAATTGTTACAGGATACTAAAATGAAATATAGTAAATCGAACAAGCCTCTTTCCTTGCCACGACCCAGCAACCAGTAACAAGTTCTGGCTGTTTCCAAAAGCTAAGGCTGCAACAATGCTCAGCAAATACTTGATTCAAAACAATGAGAATAATTTAAATAACTCAGGATAGAGCCTTAGTAATTAATACAGCCAATAGAAAAATCAGATAAAAATATCATTAATTTAATTCTTCAAATTAAGGAATAAATTTGGATATTCAAATAACCTTCTCTTAATCAATCACAAATCATTAAAATATTAAAATTCATCTTCCATTGAAGATTTTAGAATTTTTTTGAAAGACTTCAATTGATTAGACCATCCGAGATGGATGATTTCTCCCATTAAGAAAAAATCTTTCACCCCTAAAACCGATCTTCCCAAAAAGATTTACATCCACAAAAGGCTGAGTTGGATCAAATCCAAACAGAACCACCAAGGTTTCAAAAAAAAAAGATGATAATAACTCAACATGTCTCCAATGAGCCTCTCAATGCTCTTTTATAGTACTTATGACAAATTCTTCAATTTT